>NC_052052.2:148847398-149152259 GCF_903992535.2 Arvicola amphibius | reverse complement strand
GTGAGGTTTAAGTGGGACATGTCTGGACACAGTGTGGTGGCTGCCTGGTAGCCTGTAAAAATACATTGGTTTGCAGCAAGGCAAACCGACCATTCTCAGCCTTTCTAAGAGTGTGGTCCTTTAAAACAATTCATCATGTTGTGGTGACCCCCCCCGACCATAAAATAATTTTCATTGCTACTTCGTAACTGTAATTTTGTTACTGTTATGAATCATAATGTAAATATCTGTGTTTTCCGGTAGTCTTTAGTTGAGAAGCACTGCTATCATTAGCTAATTCTCAGGATGCATCCACCTCATGTCTACTCTGTCCTGGGAATGGGTGTCCCTACAGAGAACTGTCATTTGAGTCGCTGGCCAAGATCAAGGCAGAGTCAGCAATCGGCAATTCTGGTCTTCATCCGAAGTAATAGCAGACCCTTCCCCACAGTTCTCCACGCCCCTAGTGGTTCGCTGTCCAGTTGCTTGGATCAGGTGGGTCTGTATGTGTGGGACTTCCCTGTTGTGTGTGGTATTGGCTGAGGACATAAAACCCAGTCCCTGCCCTTACCTGTCCTGCCCTGTGAAGATGTAGCCTAGGACTTTGTCTGAGGCTGGAGCCCTAGCGTGCCATGCTCTTGAGCCTCCAGAGGAGTGAAATCGGTCTTCCAGGGTCCAGCTGCCGTCTAGAGGCCATCACGGACTCCTGGGTTTGTTCAGGTTTTCATCTGTCCTGGTTCATTGGGGTTCTTAGGCATCAGGGCATCAGTGGAGACCCAAGCCCCACACCCACTCTTGACTATTGGGCCTCCCTGCCCTTCACTTGCTCCACACTCCTGCCTTGCGCTTTCTGGGAAGAGTGGGTGGTTTATCCTCCTTTTTCTTGCTTAAGATTCAATATCCTCCTCCCACCTCTCTGCCCTGGGGAGTTTCCTAGGGCACCCCATTTCTCAGAGCTTGTGTAGGCAGTTCCTAAATTAAGGCAACTCCTCCATGCAGGTCTGTGGCTGCTGGTGACCTCATACATTTCAACTCCTTGAGCCAGCTGCTGAGGTGGGGACATCCCCAGAGACACTCGCCCAGTCAGCATCTTTCTCAAAGAAGCAGATAATGCGAGAGCCTAAGGGGTATAGAAGTCAGTTTTTATCATCACTGTGACAAGCTACTGGGCACAGTGAGTTTAAGACATCAAAATGTATTTGAGCTCATGGTATCAGAGGTGTCACCAACATGGAGGACTGGGTGTCGTAGAGCAGAGCTGCTCACATCATGGTGGCTTCAACACAGAATGGACCAGCAACAGCCAAGAACTAGGACAAGAAGGAGCCTCAAAGAACAGCCCCAAGCGACCTGTTTCTCCAAGCAGGTCTCACTCTCCACTGCTCAACCACTTCCTGATTGTCTGGTCCAGTTTTGAAGCCCACTGTTGAGGCCTTGATTAGATCTGTTCATCTTGGAACACCCTCAGAGACAACATGGGGTAAACTTTACTAGCCTGCTAAGTGTCTTTCAGCCCAATCAAGTTAACCTCATGGAGGATGGGAGGCCAGGCCTCCACCATGCTAGGCTCCCTAGGCGGAAAATTGCATACAACTACGATTCCAGCATGTCCTGCCTTAGCTACTCAGGGGACTGAACCAGAAGGAGCACCTTTGGCTCTGACATTCGAGAACAACAGCACAGTGAGACCTTACCTCAAAAACATTAATTAGTTAAGTTAAATTTAAAAGTAAAGAAATGCAGGCTGGGGAGCTAGCTTACGCAGTAAAATGCTTGCCATGAACAAGCATGAAGACCTGAGCTTTAAATCCCCAGAACCCACGGAAAAAGCCAGGCCTGCTAGTGCATGCTTGTGATACCAGGCCTGAGGAGGCAGTGAAGGCAGAGAAGGCAGGGAAGGCAGGGGAGGCAGGGGAGGCAGGGGAGGCAGGAGAGGGGCTCCTAGAGCTTGCTGGCCAGCCAGTCTAGTGTATTTGGCCTGTTCCGTGCTATCGGATAACCCCATCTCCAAAAACAAGGTGGGTGACCCCCACACTTATGCACACACTTTTCCACCACACACACAAGCATGCACTCGTGCACACAGATGCAGGCACACATACGCACGCTCAAAGGAATGTGCATTTATTCATTTCTGGAAGTAATGTGTCTAATTAAATGCGCAGGCAGGGGGTGTGGAGAAGACTGTGGGTAAAAGCACGTGCTTTTGAGAATGAGGAGCTGAGTTCAAATTCCCAGCACTCACAGAGTCTGGCATAGCTGTGGGGCAGGGTGGCATTGCAGGGAGTAGGGTGGAGATAGGAAGAATCTGTGAGCTCACTGGCCTGCCAGCCTTGCCAAGGCTTCAGGTTTCCAATTCAATGAGAGACCCCGTCTTCAAGGGAAAAGATAGAGAGCAACAGAGAATGACACCCGACACCCTTCCCTAGACTCTGAATGCGTCCCCAAACCCGCATCCATGTGCACCCCCCTCCACTAAACAAGACATCTGAAACTGACAGAATGGAATGAACCAGCAGGTACTCTGGTCTAACCTCTGACACTGCGGCTGGCTTAAGAGCATGAGAGCCAAGAAGCTGTCTGTAGTCCCTTGTGATGGGATCAGCGCTGGCAGAGAGCTGCGTGGAATCCTTAGGGCTCACTCTCCAGGTGGAAAAGCTGAGATCATAAAACCAGACAGCTCTCTCTTTCTTTCCCCTGGTTAATGATGGATTACAGCATCAGGGTGTGGGCTGGGTGTACCCCTTTTATTTTCTGAAGTCGTGTTTGATGGCTCTGGGATCCAGGGATTGCATCAGAAGCTCAGGTGCACAGCGGTTCCTGAGAAGCGTGCTGATTGCCTAACTACACCGTCACAGGGACCATGCCTCTTCACGGAGCCCAAAGCATCACCTCACCTGGACAGAAAGGAGGAAGCCCAAGGTTTGCCGCGATCTCAAGAAGGAAGAGACGTGACTGGTTTTGATCGTTACACTAAGAAACTTCAGTATAAACCGCTTTAAAAAGAAATACAAAAAAGAAAGCAAATGGATGCCCAGAATCCCTTCGCTTAAAATATTTGGCCATTTGCTTCCCTTCCTGCCGTGTGTGTGTGTTTGTGTGTGTGTTTGTGTGTGTTTGTGTGTGTGTATGCACATGTGTGCATGCACATGCATGCACATGTGGGGGCAGGAGGTCAATCCCATTGTCTTGCCTTGAGAGTCACCCACCTTGTTTTTGGAGACAAGGAAACTTGCCGGTCTTGAGGCTCACCAAGTAGGTTAAATTGGCTGGCTGGCGAGTCCCAAGAATCTGCCTGTCCTTCCTTCCCAGTGGTGGGATTACACTGCATGGCACACTACAGTGGCTCTGTATGTGGGTTCAGACTCAGGTCCGCATGCTTGCAAGGCAAGCTCTTTATTGACTAAGCGACCTCCCCAGCCTTTGTGCTGCTCTTTGTAATCTAATGCTCCATGACAGGCTCACGAGTAGTTCAGCCTTGGCTAGAGCTCTGCGTGTAGTCCAGGTTGGCTTCAGACTCCACCTTCCACATGCTGGGATCACTGGCTTAAGCCACACCTGCCCTGGCCCTCAGTATTTTAAGTCTGCCAGCAAGATCGGATAAGTAGTTCTGCCCATGAGCTGTAGGCATTGTTGAAAGGCTTTGGAGTCAAATGGGTCACTTGGGCCAAAACTGCCTCAGTTTCCTGGTCAATGGGGTGGATGTCATGAGGATTAAATACATCTGCATATGCTAGCTGCCTGGTGTTCTGGCCAGATGGGTCTCCATCTGCCAATACCCCCACCACCAGGGTAGGTAGTGCGGAGCCGTCTCTATGCTTGCAAGAGTAGAAAAAATGCACATCTGCACACACACACACACACACACACACACACACACGTAATGCCTATGAATAAACATAGCAGTGTATACTCTGCAGAGGCCACACCTTAGCATGTCATGAATACTCCCCCAGTTAGGAGCTACTCGCCTGCCCAGGGGCTTCCTTGCCCGATGGGCATCCTGGTTTTTCCTCAGGCTTCACTGTCACTCCTCGGCCGTGGGCTGGCACTGTCTTGGGTAAGCAGTTTTGATTTTCTATTGCGTTCTAGATCTCATGCGGGCTCGCATGCCTACCGGGAGCACCTCTGTCCCCAGAGCAGGAGCAGATGCCACGCTCGAGTCTGCCAGCTGACCCTTGACGACGCTCTCTTGTTTTAATGTGCACTTTCATAATTATTCCTTATGCAAAGATGTCTAATTTCTCCTGTGGGACTTGTAAGCACCGTGTGAACAGTGTCAATGTATTTGTTGGTCTTTAGACTTCTTCCTGTAGCCAACCTGTTCCCTTCTGACCCCAAACCACCCAACCAAACAAAGTCAACCAAACCAAAAATAAACCCCATATGCCAACAATTCTTAGCTTGCTCAAATGTGTAACTTACCAAATCTGTATGCTTAGGTAAGTAAGAAAAGAGTTTTGTGAAGGGGGAAGGGGAGAGGCAGGGAGGGCAGCAGAGAAAATGTAGAGCTCAATAAAATCAATTAAAAAAAAAAAAAAGAAAAGAGTTTTGAACTTGAACCCATAATATTGTTCCATACTGAAGGATTTTCTTTCTGTGATGCTAGGATTCAAACCCAGGACCTAACACTACTGTGGAATCGTCTTACTGTGAGTTGAATTCCCAAACCCTAAACTATAATATCTTTACATGTGTATGTGTATATGTGGTGTGTGTGTGTGTGTGTGCATGTTTGTGTGTATATGTACACATAAGGGCCTAACGGTGATGTTGAGCGTCTTCCTTGCTCACTCTCTACATCATTCGTTGTAGTGGGGGTCTCTAAACTGAATCCGGAATTTGCTGATTTGGCTAGTCTAGTTGGCCAACTTGCTTCAAGAATTCTCTTGTCTCCACTTTCTGAACATTAGACTTAAAAGCAATTGCCATACCAACTTGGCATTTACATGGGTTCTGGGGACCTGAATGAATTTTGGTTGTTATGTTTGAAGAGCAAGCACTTTGTCTACGGAGCCATCTCTCCATTCCAATATTTTTGAAGTTGTCTATAACCCAAATAATTAAGTATTAAGTCTTTCATTCCTGTTTATTAGGCACCCACCTATGCTGGACTCATGTCTTTTGACTTTAATATTCTATCTGTAAACAGATACTGAAAAATCTCTTGCTTGTGTATAGATTGCCCCATCAGGCCTTGTCTATCAGTGGGGGTGGGGTAGGAGTGCAGGTTGCTCTACAAAAGCCCTGGGGTAGGACTGAAGACCTCAGATCCCCACCAGGGCCCCACCCAGGGCTCTGATGGAGGCCACATAGAATTAATATGCTGAGATTATGGCAATGGCCCTCGTTCCTCATGACCATGGAGCCGCAGGACAGGACCAACAGACAGGGCCTCCAAAAAGCCAGGGCTTTTTATGTAGATAGGGAGATGGGATTTGAGGGACAAGCACTCACATAGTACTGGAAGCTGTGTCCCTAGCTCAGACCCACCACACACCTGGCTGCTTCCTCCAAGATCATCCTTGGATGATCCAAGTCTCTGTAGGCTGCCGCTGTATGATTGTGCTCTAACTGGGATGGCATGGCCGAGGGAAAGCAAGTCTTCAAGGTCTTGGGACCTTATTCCAAATAACAGTTCAGTGATGCCAAGTCACATGTGTCCCTGTCCCCCCAGCCTGGCAGTGGTCATGTGCAGAGGCTGGGATTGTGCCTGAATCACCAAGGATTCAGACTCACGTCTGACACGCTGACACAGTGCCAAAATCTCGGTGGAGACCTCCAATTGCTCTCCTTAAAATTGAAGGCATTTATGCCCGAGATGAAACTGAATTCTACTTGGGCAAGAGATGCGCTTTTACCCAGTTACTGAGCTTCAGGCAGGGGCTGGAGGTTAAAATACACAGACACACACGGACAGAGACAGAGACACGGGTCATCCTTGAATTCCCCAAGAATGCCCCCTTTATTGTGTTCAGGGGCAGATTATATAGAGATAGCCATGCCCCAGCCAAACCCACCAGAAACCACTCTCCTGCCATCAGGAACTCCTGAAGGTCTCGTGCTCAGAACAGCTGTAGGCACTCGGATCAGGGGATTACAAGAAATTCAGGATCTGGGGTCTCACTGCTCCCAACAACACAGGGCAAGGTGTCCCACAAGAGAGCACTGTGCTGGAGATTGAGGCATGCCCTTGGGGCGGTGATGGACAGGCATGAGGTTCCAGGGGCTGCTGTCCCTACTCAGCTCACGGCTGGCAGCACTCCCATGTGTGAGTGCCCTGTATATCCTCATTCTCAGTCCCTCACTGGATGAGTAGCTGGCAGATATTCCCTCTTGCTCCGCGGGCTGACTTTGTACCCCCCATCCTTTCCTTTGTGGTCCAAGAACTTCTTGGCTTGATGTCACCCCATCTATGTTTTACGTCTCTTCAAAGCTGACTTACTTATTGATGGTGTTGGTGAGGTGGCTCACCATGGGTCAAAGCACCGACTGCTCTCCAGAAGCCCAGGATCCCATTCCCAACACCCACGTGGCAGTTTACAATCATATGTAACTCCGGTTCCAGGGGAATCCAATACCCTCTTCTGCTCTTCTGGGTTGCATGGGTACTGCACGTTTGTGGTGCACAGTACAAATGCAAGCAAAACAGCCAAACACGTATGATAAAAATAAATAAAGCTTTAGAAACATTAAAATTATTCATTTATTCTGTGGTGTGGGGGGCATACACATGTGAAGGCAGAGGGCAACCTTGGAGGTTATACCTCAGAAGCTGTCTACCTTGTTTTTTGAGACAGGGTTTCTCAGTGACCTGTAGTTCTCTGGGCAGGAAAGGACACGGCTTTCCTCTAGGCTGAACTGGAGATGTGGCTTAGTGGTAGAGCTTGTTCTGAGCATGCTCTGAGAGATGTCACAGAGAAAGGAGCAGGAGAAGGCCTCTGTGGCTTCTCCAAGCTACCTGGCTTATTTAATGAGACCCAGCTTGTCTTAGTTACTCCGGATGCTCCCTGCAGCAGTGGGAACCAATGGCACCAGGCTGGCTCAGCTAGGATATGTGCAGACCTCTTCCACCAGGGAAGGGAGAGCTGAGCCAGCCTGGTGGATGTGACCTGGGAGGGAGATAGTATGAGTGGACAGGGGTTGGAGTGGAACAGAGGCCAGGAGGGTGGCAGCTCCCAGCATGACCCTGTCTTCCTGGGCTCCTCTGTAGGTGGTGCCATGTAATGGTAGAATCCAGACCTGACTGCTGTGTGGGCCACAGCAGCTTCTCCAGTCACAGATACCAGCAGGCCCCCTACAGACACAGTCTGGCACTCTCTAGCAAACCGACGGCCCATGCCAGGGGTTCTCACCTGGGAAGAGCATTCATGTCAAAGGTGGTATTGATGGGCACACATCCTGCTCCCACCCCTTTCCTTGCCTCCTGCCTGGGAATCAGAGAGCCTGGCTGCAGAACCTTGTGGTGAAACCACCCCCATCCTTGGAAAGCTAACATAAGGGACTTCAGCCCTGCTAGGGCGTGACTTTGCTTCAGAGTTCCCCACCACGCCGTCTCTCTCTGGCACTGGGCCTGAACGCTTCTCAGAGTCCCTGCCATGCTGTTTATCTCTCCACGGTGTTGAAACCCTTCTAAGAGACCTTTTCCCCACAGTAGTCCATCTCTGTGTCCCTCGTGAACACCAAGTCAGAAACCTCTCATGCCATGGTCTGGGCTTCTGGTCCTCTAATTTGCCCTCTTTTTCTTTCCTCGTTTGCCATTCATCTGCCCTAAGGGTTCTTGCTCATGATCCCTTGAGAAGTGTGTGAGTCCAGTCACCTTGCTGGCTCTTCCTGCCCCTGTCTTTCCCAGCTGCTGTCCTGCGGGGGCCACACTCCCTGCCTGGTGTCAGAGCACTGCTTCGAGTCATGAAGGTTCCCTGCTTTGGAGGGAGGGACAAAGCCCAGAGGGCAGTGGGGAGTATGCGGTGCCTCAAAGAGCTCCCTTGTGGCCACTTGTCCCCACTTGGTGGCTTGTCTTAAACCCGCACATGCTTGACTGATTTGAGTCATGTTATAGAGGTAATGTTGACTTCAGGGTAGCTCTGGAATAGCCTTAAATTAATCTCAGATGGCTGTCAGCCTTGGAAAGAGTCCAGAACTGCTAGGACATACATAAGGTACCCTTGTCACCCACAGGCAAGGTCTTCTGTGGGCTGGCTTGCCTTAACAACCATCCCTATACTGTGACTGAGCACCAAGCAGAGGCAAATGGCAGACTCAGTGGGAAAGCAGAGTGGTTGCACTTCTGGCTGCCTGCGAATGCACATGCAGGATGTGGCCAGCTTGCTGGGGAGAGGGAGGTGGCAGGGGGACTGGCTGTACCTATGGGTGCCCGTGAATTCATGCCCACATGGCTGGCCTCTTCAGAGTTTGCCCTCTGGACAGTTTGCCCTGCAAGTGGCCCAGGCTGATGAGCACAGGGCACTGTGGACAGAATGGAATGGGATGGGTTAAGGGTTTCTAGAGCTGTCCAGACAGAAGCAGCCACTGCCAACATCCCTGCTGACTGTGGTTGTCTTGTGCTGGTGGATGGCTCCTCATCTTGAAGTTCACACCCTCTTGAGACCTAGTCAGTGGGACTTTCTCATGTCTGAGCTAAGCTTGCCCATCCCCAAATCCACCCAGCTTAAATTTTCCCCTGAATAGCCACCGACAGGAATGGGAGATTTTTCTAAACCAGACAGATTTGAATTCCTCTCTGAGCTATCAAACTCCTAACATGATGTCCCCAAGGAACTGGAATCTCCCCAGGCATCTCCTACTGGAGGAAGGAAAAGACAGGCCTGGTGCCAGCCAGAGGAACTTGGCTCCTGGAAAGACAGCCCACAGTTCTAAGCACCAAGCAGGACAGACTGGGCAATGAGGGTGGACAGGACCATACTTAGATCAGGACTGTGAAGCTATGCACAGCTTCTGCCTTCTATTTAAATCCTCCTGCCAGGACCCTGAAGATGAACCGGGGGGTATGGGAGTTGTCATGGAAATGCCTTCGTTCCTTTTCCCAGTGTTGCCTCAGTGACTACATCTCCTGCCCCCACTTTGCACTGTTACCAATCTCTTGAGTTGGCACATTAAGGACTAATGGCAGAGCCTGTGTTGTTAGGACTGGTAGGGCCCAGGCGCTGACCTGAACAAGTCCAGTAACAACCAGACTCATCTCTCAGCCCACACAATTTCAGAGACATGTATGACTGGCCACGGGAGGGGCTTACTGTGAAATCACACCCAATGTGGAAGGTCACCGGGTTTTAATTTTCTTTGCCAAGGGAGGGACAGTGGCATCGGTGTGGTTCAGAGCAATGGCATTAATGGTTCAAGGTAGCTTACAGCCTGTTACCTCTAGAGGAAACAGGAATTAATCCATCACTGTGAGTACGTGACCACTGGATGCTGGGGCTCCCAGTAGCTCTAAAGAGATCATTTCTGGTTTGCACCTATGAATAACCACATAAAGGCCTAGCTTCAGGCTGACTCAGAAAAGAAAAATGTTTCAGGAAGGCTGGTGAGATCTGAGCAGAGATATGTCCCTTGTGCCTCTGCTCCTTCTGCCCGCCTCCTGAGTGCTGGGATTACAGATGTGTACCACTACACCTGGTTTATTTGGTGCTGAGGATCCTACTCAGGGCTTCTTGCATCCTGGACTAAGCTACAAGCTCTGTTCCCAATTACACTGTGCAGTCTAGTGCCGGTCACTGTCAGGAAAAGTGGTACACAGCTACAAACCCAGCTACGGATGGCAGGCAGGAGTAGAGGCTGTGGCAGGGGAATTGCTTAAGTGCAGGAGCCTGGGGAAAGTAATGAAACTGTCTAAAAAAAAAAAAGAAAAGAAAAGAAAGAAAGAAAAGAAAAAAGAAGAAAAAAGTTAAAAACAACACAAAGCAAAAACACATTCGAAGATGCTAAACCTGAGGTTCACTATGGACCTGCTGTGCTGGGACTCTGCTACATTGACACAGAAGAACTATTTTTTCTAGTCTTCCCTCCGGCTCTTCTTCCCCTCCTTCTCCTTCCTTTTCTCCTTCTCCTTTCTCACCATCTGTCTCGGACCAATGCTTTTGCGTAACACAGTAGACATGGATTTTACCAAAATTCTGCCGCCACTTTGATGCAGCAGGAATGTCCAGCTGCATCTGTGTTCTGAGTGTGTCTCTCAACTTCTCTCTATAACAGTGTCCGGGTCTGCTTGCAGGAGTCAGGTGCGCAGACCACGCCGATTCACATTTCAGCCATTGCCTTCTTCCTTTAAACAGCCAAGACTCTCAGACCGCCAGCCTCTCTCTCTCTCTGTGCCTCTCACCCTGTGCCTGAGCCACCAAGGCCTGCCCGTGCTGTTCTAACAGGTATCATGTGCTGAGAGTGAAGGGCTTCTGCTGAAGATTTTCAGGGACCCTGGGCACCAGGTACCCCGAGAATGTCCCCGTATCCTCTGGGTAATACACTGATCTATCCTTGGGTAATACACTGATCTATCCTTGGACAATATACTGATCTATCCTCGGGCAATATACTGATATATCCTTGGGTGATACACTGATCTATCCTTGGGTAATACACTGATCTATCCTTGGGTAATACACTGATCTATCATTGGGTAATACACTGATCTATCCTTGGGTAATACACTGATCTATCCTTGGGTAATACACTGATCTATCCTTGGGTAATACACTGATTTAGCCTTCCTTCCTTCCCTCCTCCCACTCCCCTGACTCTTGGTGCTATGATTTGAACCTAGCACCTCCTGCCTCCTGGCAAGTCTACCACTGAACTGCACCCTCGCTCAGATCCCTGATTCTTAATCATTAAAGATATTCAATATCACAGAGACTCTGAACAGGAAGGTCTCTGAGGAGAGCTTCTGTTGAAATTCACAGGGCAAGGCCTTTGTGCTCACCAGTGCAAGGTCCTTCCACCACACCAGGGCAAGTGACTGGGGCCCCATTTCTCTCTCATCCCTTCCACAGATTCCTCCTCCAATACGGTTTCTCCCAGATCTTAGTTACTGCCTCTGGGTTTCTGCCAAACAAGCAATTTGATTTTCTAGGTTTCTTTTACCCTGGTTTAGTTTAGTTTAGTTTTTTTTTACTTTCTTTCTGGAAAAAAAAAATAATTCACCAACAAATGTGGCAGGCTCTTGAAACACAGCATGGCATGAAGTTTGATTGGTTGAAGCTGGCAGTTTCAGCCGTCCATTCCCGCTGGCATGGGTGAGTCTGTCGAGTGTGGTAGCTGCTGGACAGAATGCTCCAGGCTCTTGGGAGAGTGTTAACCCATTAGCAGAGGCTCTGGCAAGGTCTGCTTCTCTGGCCATGTGCTGTTCTCTTTTGGTGTGAGGTTAAGCTGATCCCATAAAACAGTGGGCCGAGTTGCGTGTCTCGCTTCCTGGAACAGTCTGTGTTCTGATGGCTTCACAGCGTCTTGTAAGATTTGGTGGAGTTCTTGTGAAGAGCTCCGGGGCTGGAGTCCCCTTGGCTGGAAGGCTTATGTCAACAGACTCCACTCCTGCACGGAACAGGGTGATCTTCAGACGTTCCTTCCCGTCCTGTGTCCTCTTTGGAAATTACACCCTGCTGGGAACTGGCTGCTTTTATTAAGTTGCCAGATTGATTAGCACAATAAAAAATTAGCTTATTATCCATAATATCTATGACATCTGAATTTAGAACTGGTCCCTGACTCCTGAGGTTTCTCTTTGTGTTCTGTTGCTATTTTTCTTGGTCAGTTACAATTTTATTCATTTTTCTTATTTTTTAAAGTTAGATTTAGCTTGGTAATTATTTTCAAATGTTTGCTTTCTAGCTGTGTGATTTCTCTTTCTGGGTGTGTATTTGTGTGTGTACACGTGTATATGTGGTGTGTATGTGTGTGCGTGCACATGTACACACACTTCTGTGCATCTGTAAACGGAGAACAGAGGTTAATCTGAGATGTTGTTCCTTGGGCGCTATCCGCCCTATCTTTGAGGCACGTCTGTCACTGATCTCAAGCTGGCGAGTAGGCCAGGCTCGCTGACCATCAGAGCCCTAGAGATTCACCTATCCCCGCCTCCCCAGCCCTGGGGTTATAAACATGAGCCGCCATGCCCTTTGCAAAGTGTTGGTTCTGGGAATTGAATTCAGGTAATTATGCTTCTAAAATGAGCACTCTGCCACCTGCTGAGCTTTCTCCTCACCCTGTTAGTAACTGGAAGCAGAGTCCCCTTTGTGAGACATCAAACGTTTGAAGTCTTTTCAGATTTCTGTCATTGTGCGTGGTTTGTCTCAGTGGGCTTCTCATGAGAAGCCCACGCAGTGACGTCGCTGCAGTGGCCAGGCTCACAGCTGACACACAGTCCACTCTGGCTGACTGGGATTTTTCCTAATTACCTGTCAGGTTGGTGAGAGAGTGAGAGTTAGCCTCACTATGATGGTGGTACTGATTTCACAGCAAAGTAAGCAAGAGCCCCTTCCATCTGACAGTGGTGTCTATGGACAACCTCGCTCGAACAGGACACTTCCTGTTGAAATATGGAGCTGTGTGTGATAAGGAACAAGATTAGGCCCCCAGGGCCCAAAGCCCCCCCCCCCGCCCCCATCATCATTACACTAAGAATTTAGCTACAACAATAAATCAAAACAACAAAAAGGCTGTAAAAGGCTAAAAGGAAAACACCCACGGAAAAAGAAGCCAGGCTCTCTAAATAAACATAGTTATTATTTATTTACATAGAGAACCTCAAATCTCCACTAGCTTATTTTTCAGGATATAAAAATTAACTGTATATTTACAAACGAGCAGAAAATAATTAGAAAACGAAAAAAGTTCCAATTACAATAATCCCAAGTGAAATGCTTCAACATATATTTAAGGGATTAAGGGAACATATGAGAAATCTGCAGGACAATGCTGTCTGTGGAAGGCTTTTCAAAAGGCCTGTATACTTTGGGGAAATGTGTTCTGACTCTCACTTTGTGGGAAGGCAAAACAGTACAAAGACATAGGCTGTTCTTCTCAAAGTAAACGGAAGATCCCATGAAAACTTGAAGAATATTTCAGCAAGCTTTTGTGTAGAAACTGAGAAGTTCATTCTCAGTTACTGATGAAAACCAAAGGTTGGTATCAGTCAAAGCGATTTTAAGATGCTGACACCACTCAATGGCAGGCTTCTTTCAAAATTATGGTAATCACATGACGCTGTGAGAACGGGAGGGTGGGGATGTGAATCCCTGGACATCACAGACAGAGGGTCGAAACCAGCTAGGGTCCCCAGATCAGCTCCTCCCCACCACTGAATAACTAAAGTGGGGGAATGGGGGAGTGTCAACCAAATTCAAATTCACTCAAAATAAGGATCACAGTTGGAAAACTCCTAGGAGAGGAACACTTTTTACAACCTTGAATAAGCAGACTCGTGTGTGTGTGTGTGTGTGTGCACATGTGTGTGTGTGTGTGTGTTTTGTGTGCATTTGAAGACCAGAGGAGAGAGTGAAGCTTCCTCTGCTACCACTCTCTGCCTTGTTCTCTTGAGACGGGGCCCTCTCTCTGAACCCGGCTAGTCTATCTGGCCAGTGAGTTTCAGGGACCTTCCTGTCTCCACCGCCACCAGAATTGGGGTCAGAAGTCTGTGAAGACACACCCACATTTTTATGTTGGGGATCTGAGCTCAGGTTCTCCAGCAAGCTCGCTTACACCAATCTGTTTCTTCAGCCCACACTTTTTATTACATAGCATGTATACACACACACCCCAAAGCAGAAAGTATAAAAGTTGATGAAATGAAGTTTTCCAAGGTGTAAACACTCTTAATGTTGGACATTTGGGGGCTGGATCAATGCTTAGGAGTTAAGAGCACTGGATGCTCTTGTGGAGACCCCAGGCTCAGTTCCCAGTACTGATGTGGTGGCTCACAACCACCTGTAGCTTCAGTGCCAGGGGATCTGACGCCCGCAACTGATCTCCGAGGGCACTGGGCACACACACATGGTTAACAGACATACATGTAGGCAAAACATTCATGCCCATAAAAAAATAGAAGTAAATATTTATTTAAAAGTTGGGTGTGGCCGGGCGGTGGTGGCGCACGCCTTTAATCCCAACGCTCGGGAGGCAGAGGCAGGCAGATCTCTGTGAGTTTGAGACCAGCCTGGTCTACAAGAGCTAGTTCCAGGACAGGCTCCAAAGCCACAGAGAAACCCTGTCTCGAAAAACCAAACCAAACCAAACAAAACAAAACAAAACAAAAGTTGGGTGTGTGGTCTTGTGCAAGCCTGCGATTTCAGGCAGCACTTGGGATACTGTGGCTGAAGATCTGGAGTAACAGACCTGCCTGCGCTCTCTAGGGAGATGATGTTTTAAAAAGAATCAACTAAGAACACAAAAGAGGGCTTGGAATGATGGCAAAAGTGTTAGCGGTGCTGTTGTCTGGCCAAGTCACCTGCAGCCACTGTATGCAACTGGCACAAAACACAAAATTAAAAACCATGACCATTTGCAAGTGGACAAATTATCTGAACAGGCAGTTCATCAAAGAAGATCTATATATGGCCATCAGAGACACGGGAGATGCCTGATGCTGCCAGTCGCCCGGGTCCAGCAGACAGAGTTACAGCGAGCTTGTCGCTGCACTTCGCTGGAGCGGGAATGCATGCCAGCAGCAGCAAGGCCTCCTGGAGGGACTATAAACGCTACAGGCACTAGAAAACTATTCATGGCACCTTCTTAGAGCTGAGCGTGCATATCTATTAGATGACCCAGTTTTTCCACTCCTTGGTCTTTGCCAAAAATAAACAGAACATATGTTTATATGAAGACCCATGGATGAATCCTCAAAAGTTGCTTCCTTCCCAATAGTCCCAGGTTGGAAATGCCCTCCACACCCACCAGCAGGTAGACAGATAATTACTTCCTGGCATGTCTACGGAGAGGAATATTACTCAGGAATAAACAGAAATGAAATCTGTAAGTACAGTGGCACAGGCCTGTGATGACAGCACTGGGAGGCAGAGGCAGAGACAGAGGTTCAAGGCCAGCCACAGCCACCTAGTGAATGTGAAGTGTCTTGGGCTACACCAGAATCAAGTTTTGAGAATAAATAATAAACTATGAAAAGTATATGTACACACACACACACACACACACATATATACACACACACACACACATATCAGGAAGTAATCACAAACTAACTGTGCTATGTGGAAATTAGATAAAAAGAAAACATAGTCTTTTTTTCCCCCTGGTTCCCATTCCCTACCAGGGCAGGCAGTGTTCGAAA
Source organism: Arvicola amphibius (assembly GCF_903992535.2). Taxonomy (NCBI): domain Eukaryota; kingdom Metazoa; phylum Chordata; class Mammalia; order Rodentia; family Cricetidae; genus Arvicola; species Arvicola amphibius. Next base: position 149,136,985 of record NC_052052.2, on the reverse strand, counting down.
CTGTCCCGTAGGCACTGGACCTCCTGGAGTTACTCCCAGGACTGAGAAGTTTTGAAGAGGTAAAGCTGTTACCAGTTGTCCTGGTTAGTGTCTCTTGTCTTCTTGACACAGCCTAGAGTCGCAGAGGGAGAGGGAAATGCAAGGGAAGAATTGCCTAGACCGGATTAGCCTACAGCCATGTCTACCGGGCTTAGTCTTGATTGCTGATTGGTGTAGGAGGACCCAGATGCTGTGGGCAGCGCCATCCCCAGGCAGGTGCTGCTGGGCTGTGTAAGTAAAGGTAGCTGAGCAGGAGACAGAGTGTGAACCAGTCAACGGTGTTCCTCCATGGTTTCTGCTCCAGTTCCTGCCTTGAGTTCCACCCTGACCTCATTCAAGTGACCTGGAAGTGTAAGCTGAAATAAACCCTCTTCTCCCCAAATTGCTTTGGACTATAGTGTTCATCTCAGCAATAGAAAAAAAACCAAATGAAGACACCGGTGAGCCTAGAACTGGGCGATCGTCTGAGGGAACTCAGATAATTAGGTGGTGCCACGTGAGGCAGCTCAGGGAAGGAAGGCAGGTAGTGTGGGCAGTAACACGTGACCAGGACACAGCAGATGAGAGGAGAGAATTTATTGGCCCAGGGGCAGGGGTGAGTGCAGCAGAGAGGGACGGGAGCAGTTTATATCATAGCTGAGTGGGGAGCTACTTGGTCTTGCACCATGGGCCATTCATATTTGGACCATATCTGGATAGATAGGGCATTTTGTTACCTTGTGAAGCAGTAAACTTTGCAGGTTGTTTTTCTTGAGACCTTCAATTTGGGATGAGGTGCCACGAGATCGTTAGGTGTTTGGTTCTGAATGTTTGCAGAAGATGGAACAAATCACTGGATGTGCATGTGGGTGTGCTAGCATGTGTGAGTGTGCGCAAGCAGACACCATGCTACAGGCATGAGCTCAGAAGACAAAATCACTGGGTGTATATGTGTGTACGTGTGTGTGTGTGTGTGTGTATGTGTGTGTGTGTGTGCGCGCGCGTGTGCGCGCGCCTGCCTGAACGTGCCCATATAGGCACCACGCTACACGTGTAAGATCAGAGGACAGCCTTGAATGTTAGTCCTCATCTTCGTCTTCTACCATGTTGGACAGAATCTCTTTGTTGTTCACTGTTGTGTGCACCAGGCTAGCTGGCCCATGACCTTTTGAGCATTCTCATCACCGGCTCCCTTCTTGCTATAGGAACATGGGGATTATAGATATGCACCACTGTACTCAGCTTTACGTGGGCCTGGGGATTTGAACTCGGATCCTCATGCTTGCACAGCAAGACTTTGCACACTGAGCCATCATCTCTCCAGTCCCTGCCATTAGTCTCTCAGAAGCTGAGTCTCTTCTACCTGGTAACAGAGAGGGACAAAAGAGAGATTTGAAAGGGGACACCTGTGGCTAGTTTTGAGGTGGAGATAGGGCAAGGAACCTGACCCTGAATGACCTTAAGGAACTGAAAACACTCTCTGGCCCACAGCCAGTGAGAAAAGGATTTAAGGGCCCGAATCTGGCCATCAGTGTGAAAGGGCTGGACGTGACTTTTCTCCCTGAGCCGCCAAATATAAGCTCTTGACTTTGGCCTGGTGGCACTCTGGGCAGAGAAGCTAATTGAGCCACTTGGACTTCTGACCCTCAGAACTGTGAGATAGCACATGGGTGTTGTTGAAGCAGTAGGGTTTGTTATGTGCAATAGACATTTATTATTTGTTATGGAGCGATAAGAAGTGAATACACGGCTTTGAAAACATAATCTCAGTCATAAATGTTTGTCCCTTCCCATTTTTATTGCTGGTTCCTAGGAAAACGAGAGTTATTTAATTTTCAAAAATTCATTATGTGCGTCTCTGTGTGCGCGCTCTCAAGTTACACGCTCCCATGTTTGTGTGCCCTGGTATGGGCATGGGGAGGCAGAGGACAACTTGCAAGGGTCAGTTCCCTCTTCTAACCTTGCCGGTCCCAGGGATCAATTCAGGTCTTCAGGTCATTAGGCATAACAATAAACTCCTGTACCCATGGGGCCACTTCACTGGGTCCTCAATCTATTTAGCTTTTCTTTTGGTTGTGAATAAACTCTCCGCCTCTGTGTCTGTGTGTGTGTGTGTGTGTGTGTGTGTGTGTGTGTGTGTGAACACACGAGTGTGAGCGGGTACACATAGGTGCAGGTGCCTGAAGAGGCCAGAGAAGATTGTTTCTCAGGACAGCCATTTGCTCATTTATTTGTTTATTTTGAAATAAGGTTTCATTATGTAGACCAGGCTGGCCCCCAACTCACAGAGATACCGCCTACCTCTGCCTCCTAGTCCGGGGGATTAAAGGTGGCACCGCTATTCTGGCTTCACTCTTTTTTTTTTTTTTTTTTTTTGAGATAAAGTCTCTTAGTGGCCTGGAGCTTGCTGATACTCCTAGGCTGACTCCCTGGTGCTGACACTAAAGCAGAGGACCAAGCCTGGCTCCCCCCCGCCCCCATGGGTTCTGGAGATCAAGCTTAGGTCCTCATGTTTGCATGGTGTGATGGTTAATTTTTATCAATTTCATAGGATTTAGAATTGCCTATTACTCAGGTTAGGTTAGTGGATGCAGGAAGACTTACCTAAATGTGGGCAGCACTGTTCAAGGGACTGGGGCCCTGGACTGAGTAAGAAGGAGAAAGCATGGGTACCAGTTTCTGTGACTCTGTGCTCCCTGACTGTGGACACATTGTGACACCTCATGCTCCTGCCACCATGGCTTCTGTCACAAGGGACTGGGCTCTGGAACTGTGGCTTTTGTCGTGTGTCTGGTTGCAGCAGTGAGACAGTAGCCAATCTCCACAGCAGGCACTCCGTTCCCTGAGTTGTGCTCCCGGCCCAAGCTCTTAACTTTCCAGGCCCCTTCAAGAATTCAGGCAATTTTGTCCTACCTTCTAGCCACTTAGAGTGTGGCCTGTGGCCAGTAGCAGGATTTTCATCCAAAAGCTTGTTGGAAATGCAGTACTTGGACCTGTCCCAGACCCCCAGAGGCTGAGTATGTCTTTGCCTTGCTTGATCCTTGAATCTTGAGTGGTAAGGGTGCGTGTTAAAATCTCAGAGGCATGCGTTAAGTCTCTCTGAAGATTCAGAGTGCACCTCTGTAGAGTTTAAACAACAATCTCAGCCATTAAACACACACTGTACCACTAAAGAAAAATGCCTCTCACTCCCAGCAACCACTCAGTGCCTACAGAGTCTCTGCAGCGGAGACTTGGGAACGTCTCCCTTTTAATGACCTGGTGGCCTCTAAACTGTGACAAGGGACGCAGATCACTGACATGGGTGTGGATGGCAGGTGCCTCGCTGTGGAGGAGAAGCCCCTGGGCACCATGGACTTGGGCTTACACCTTTGCTGGCTTCAACATTTTTATCCCTGTTGGTGCCATGGTGGGGCCACCCCATTGGTACAGAAGATGGGCAGCCATAGCTAACGCATGGACAGAGCCGCTGGACTTTGTCCTCTTGTGCAGTTTTCCAGTACTATCTTCCCCTCCCCCCCTTTAGGTTCAGGGGCCGAGATGGCACAGATCTTGGAACACATATCTGTGAACATAGGCTGCTTCCTACAGATCACCATCACAGGATGTCTCTGGCAACTCAGAACATTACCTGTCCAGACTTCCTGTACCAGAATCCACATTTTAACAAGATGCCCAAGCAATTCATGCACACGTCAGCTTTGACAGCGGTCACATTTCAGTCACCTTCAGTTCCGATACATTGTGCAGTCATCTGGCAGTGCCAGATGTGGCAGTGGCAGTCCTTCTGGAACTTTCCGATGGAGCTTTTGAGATGAGGAAGGCATGGAATCTTTGTGTATGCTCACTGTTGCGTGTAGCACGTGGTGTATACTTGTTAGCGTGGCTGGATGTGCACCCACATGCACATGCGTTCACATGTGTTTGGAGGCCCAAGGCAGGTGCTGGATGTCTTTCTGTATTGCTTTCCTGCTTTCTATATTTATTGAGGTAAATTCTCTCACTGCACCTGAGGTTCACTAATTCAGCTGCATTGCCAGCGAGTTCTAGGAACTGGCCTGTTTCTACAATCCCCTCCCACCCCGTGTTGAGAATACAGATATGTGCAGCCATGCCCTGACTTTCTGGACTTTTTAACTTAGGTCCTTGTGTGTATAGGATAGGCACCATATTGGCTGAATCTTCTCAGATATGGGTGATTTTAGGAATTCCTGGGGTGTGTGCCACAGTTCAGTGGGGCTAGAACCTTCATCTACATGGGGGCTCTTTGCTTGAGTTCCCCAACCATGAGCCCTGTGCATCCTGCCAGAGTCAGTCAGGGACTCATTTTCTGGGGAGCTGCACAGCTCAAGCTCTGTTATTTCATCTGGGAACTTGGGGGCGCGTTCCTCTACATTCTCTGAGATTCTGAGAAACTTCTGGAAGTTGTGACAAGGATTCTGACTCAGGCTTGCTCTGTGGCCAGCTTTGGGTCTTGCTCTAAGACGAGTGGGGGCTGATATTAAGAGGAAGGGGCTTGCTTGAAAGGTATTTTCAAACCCACATGCAGCACACTGTATTTAATGGGCTCCTGTGTAAAGTGTTCTCTGTGAGGGTCTCTCTCTGCTTAGACAGTTTATAGCAATGTGCTTCTAAAGTTCTTATTCCTCCCTCCATGGAGGCTCTGTCTCTGCCCATGGGAAAGTAGGGTAATGCTAGGCCTTGCGCTGGCTGGTTTGGGGTATCAACTTGCCACAAGCTAGGGTCATCAGAGAGGAAGGAGCCTCAGCTGAGGAAATGCCTCCGTGAGATGCAGCTATAAGGTATTTTCTCAATTAGTGATCAATAGGGGAGGGCCCAGACCATGGTGGGTGCTGGTCCTGGGTTCCAGAAGAAAGCAGGCTGAGTAAGCCAGGAGGAGCAAGGCCGTAAACAGCACCCTCTGTGGTCTCTGCATCAGCTCCTGCCTCCAGGATCCTGCCCCATTTGAGTTCCTGTCCTGACTTCCTTCAGTGATGAACAGCAATGCTGAAGTGTGAGCCAAATAAACCCTTTCCTCCCCAACTTACTTTTGGTCCTGGTGTTTTGTTGCAGCAATCAAAACCCTAATTGATACCAGCATAGTGGGGTGTTGCTGGAACAGACCTGACCGTGTTTAGGGGAGGACTGTGGAAGGACTTTGGAACTTGGGGCTAGAAGAGCTATTGAGTAGCAAGAGCTCCAGAGGGATGTTCTTTGGGAGCTTGGAAGATAAGAATGTTGAGGGCAGTGCAGTGGAGGCCTGGCTTGTCAAGTTTCAGAGGGAACTTTAAAGACTCTATCAGGGCCATTTGTTATTTTGAATTAAGACCCTGTGGTTCTGGTTAGCTGGGGCTGAAGACTCAGCTGTGATGAACAAGATCCCAGAACTGCTGAAGCGAAATTGTGCTTTGCTGGGCTACTCGATGCTGGTTGCTGGAGCTAAGAAATTAGCGGTGATTGAAGAGACCAGCATCGTCAAGGTGAAATCTGGGAAGTGTTTCCTGAGAGCACAGAAAAGCTGTGTTCCAGCCAACATTGTCCCTCATGCTGGCAGCTGGACTTGGTAATGTGTAAGTTACCTGGGTGGTACTGGTTTTGAAGGCATGACGGGGTCATGGAGAGCAGCTGAGGATTGGTACTTTGAGAGGTCTGGAGAGGCCATTGCTAAAAGTACAGCCTCAGTCACAGATGAAAGCCCAGGACTGAGGGGTCATGCGAAGAAGATGTGGCTTGGCACCATGAAGAGAGCCTGTGAGAGGCTATTGGTGAACGTGCAGCCTGGTTGCAGCAGAAGACCCCAGCCTTTTGAAGATGCCAGTACCCTGGGATGACCACCAGGAACAGCAGCTGTGGTGGAGTAGAGCCAGCCAGAGCCTAGAAGACAGCCGTGTGTGCTGCAGAGGGCAGAGCCGGAGAAGAGACCCAAGCCCTTTGGAGGAGTTCAGAAGATGGTGAGTGGATTCCAGCCATTGGATTGTTGAAATTTGGTTTTGCTTTGCTTTGATTGTGACTGTGCCCTGATTTTTCCTTTTTGAAGTAAAGTATTTTACTGGAGCCCACAGCTGAGAGACTTTGAATTGTAAAAGACATTGGATTTTAAAAGAGATTGGCTATTTTACAGGGACTGAAATTTTAATGTGTTTGAATTTGTAAAGACTCTAAATTTATTTATGTTTTTGATGCGAGATCTTAGGGTTGCATAAGAAAGGAAGGGTTGTAGCTTAATAGTGATGTGTTTGTGTGTCAACTTGACAAGGAGTGAGTTGTACTGGCTGCTTTCATGTGTCAACTTGACATAAACTAGAGTCATCAGAGAAGAAGGAGCCTCAGTTGAGGAAAAGCCTCCATGAGGTCCAGCTGTAAGGCATTTTCTCAATTAGTGATCAATAGGGGAGAGCCCAGACCTTGGTGGGTGCTGGTCCTGAGTTCTAGAAGAAAGAATGAGCAAGCCAGGAGAAGCAAGGCCGTAAACAGCACCCTCTGTGGCTTCTGCATCAGCTCCTGCCTCCAGGATCCTGCCCCATTTGAGTTCCTGTTCTGACTTCCTTCAGTAATGAACAGCAATGCTGAAGTGTAAGCCAAATAAACCCTTTCCTCCCCAACTTGCTTTTTGGTCCTGGTGTTCTTGTTGCAGCAAAGGAAAACCTAAGACAGGCCTCTTCGTGTGAGGCTTGCCAGGTGACCCCAGGGAACACGCCAGATGGGAGGGACCAGTGCTCTGTTCGCTTTGTTCTCCATGGTACTGTGTCCTGCCCATGCTCTTGGGGCAACAGAAGGTTGGGAAAGCAGACACATTGTGGAGCGGAGCCTTCTGGAGGGCAGTGAAGGTGGCAAACGTGTGGCAGGGAGTGAATGGAAGAACAAGATTGGGGCTTGGGGAGGGGAGGAGAAATGTGACCTCTTCTTCATGGGGTTGGGCGTGAGCAGAGCAGAGTGACTCTGACATCGTCTTTGGTGGTCTGATGAACGTCTCTAGGACATAGGGGTCAACACTCACACTGCAAAAAAAAGGGCAGAATCTTTACACAATGGCACAGCCACCCCATCACTCATGGGATGTTTATACTCGGAATAGCATGGAAACTTCTGGAACAGTGAATGGCATGGTAAGCAGCTCAATGTGGGTGGGCACATTTCAGGGGCATGACCTTACCTTGCCTGGTACCCTGTCCAGTGCTCTATTTTATTTCCTTCTACATTACTCTTTGGAGACAACCTCATGAACACAAGAACCAATGGTGCTTTCCATATCGCCATTGCAGGCTGGGCCTCCTTCGAGGGAGAGGGTAATGGTTGAGAATTTGTTCATATTTTTGCTGTCCCAGAGGAATGATGTAGTTGTGGCTTTCCAATGAGAAAAACCACTGAGCTGCTGACCTTGGTTCACAGTGCTCCACACAACTGGAAGATGGATCTATTTTCACTTTCCTTTAAAAAGATAGCCTGGCAGAGAAACCCTGTCTCGAAAAACCAAATAAATAAATAAATAAATAAATAAATAAAATAAAAAGATAGCCTGGGAATACAGAGCCAGGTACTGCAGACCTGGAGGAACTCCCAGGTGGCCGGCCAGCTTCCCAAAGGCTCAGAACTTCCCACCCTGGGGGACCGTAGCATCCTCGTACGTCTTCGTGGTAAGAGTCACTAAAAAGGCCAAACCCACAGAGCACAATGTGGTCACGGTGCTGTGGAGAGGAAGGGGACATCCAAGGTGAAGGAAACAGAAGTCTGCGGTTGACGGCAGTTTCGGGATGACTGGCAGCATTTCTCCAGAAAAACGAGCTGACGAGTTGTGCTGTGGTGCACGCTGACCGTGTCAGAGACCAGCGGAGTCGGTTAGAGACCCCTGGCATCAGGGATGCTCAGAGTATGAGGGTGTGTGTGTGCGCGTGTGTGCATGTGTGTGCATGTGTGCGTGTGTGTGCACGCGAGTATGTGCGTGTATGTGCGTGTGTGTATGAGTGTGTGTGCATGTGTGTGTATGAGGGTGTATGCATGTGTGTGTGTGCGCGCGCGCGTGCTTGTGTGTATGAGTGTGTGCATGTGTGCGTGTGTGTATGAGTGTGTGTGCATGTGTGCGTGTGTGTGTTGGGAGGTAGGACCCAGTTAACTGCTGCTACCTAATAAGTCACTTTTGAGTACAGAGGTTTAAAGCTGACATTTCACTGTCCCTGTTCTGTGGGTGTCCTAGTCCAGCTGGCTGCCCTACTGGTCTTCCGGATCCATTGGCAGGTAAATGACAGCAGGCCTCACCAAAGCCCCTGTTCGTGGGAGCTAGGTGTAAACCACAGCAGTGGTCCTTGTAGCCAGCTTCAGGGCCTCTCTAGCAGAGAGAGGGATTTTTTTTAAATGAGAACTTATCAAACTTTTCTACAAAGGCCAAAACCTTCAAGCTTTGCAAAGCATTCTGTCTCTACCACACATTCCCAACTCCACCCTTGTCATGCATAAGTAGCCCCAGAACAAAGAGGTGTGGTTATGTTGTAAGGAAACTGTATTTACAGAAACAGGTAGTGGGCTAGAGACAGCCCAGGGCCATAATTCACTGCCTTTGTCTTCCAGGCTCAGGTTAAGAAAAGTCTCTCTCTCGCCTGCCTGGGCCAGGCCCAGATCACGTGTCAACTCTGTAGGCTCCACTAGGTCCCAGAGGGTTGTGATGTGGCTCAGTTGGCAGAACGCTTGCCTAGCATGCATGAAGCCCAGAGTTCGTTCCCCTCACTGTATAGGCCGGCTACGGTGGCACATGCCTGTCATCCTAGCGGTTGGAAGGTGGAGGTAGGTGGATTAGAAGTCCAAGGTTGTCCTTGGCCACATAACATGATCAAGGCCAGCTTGGGCTACATAAGACTCTGTCTGTTAATCAATCAAGCAAGCAAGCATAGAGACAAGAAATTATGTATTCTTCTCTTCTAGGTTCTGTCTGTGGCCCTCCAAAATAAACTGATGAAAGATAAACCACAGAAAAACGAGTACAAATTTTATGTATTACTATAAAGAGTATATTAATACTTTGATTTGTTATAAGATAACACAGAAGAAGTGAAACCGCTAAGAGACAATGAGGCCTAGGCCTTCTGTGCCATTTCAACAGAATCAAACATGCTGGGGCACTGAGCAGGCAAAGGGAAGGGGGCTGGGCCCTAATGGGAAGTGAACTGTAGTGAGGGGGTAAGGGAAGCTACTGGAAGGTGAGGTTCGTGGAGCAAGGCCTGTTTGTGCAGAACGGAGCCTGCGCCTGCGGTGCCATCCTGCAGATAGTATCACCCCCGCAAAGGGACATTTATGACTTTCCTTTCCACATGTGGGAGGGCAGAGGGCCACTCTTCACTCACCGTGCTTCAGTTGGCTTCTGCTCAAAACGAGCCTTGGCACAGCTGGCATATTTTGGAGTGGAAGAAGGGCTTCTCTGAAGATCACAGACTCATGATGACGCCGTGTTTAGAGACCAACATTTTGCCTGGCGGACTGATCCAAAGGAAATGCTACTACATTCCATTTTCCTGTTAACTGAGGAACAAAATGTACCTTGGAGGTGTATCTCCATAGGCCTGAGGTGTGTCTCCTGACTAGGAGCTTCTAGAATACCAGCACCTTTTAGAATATCACCTGGGCTGAGGCTAGGAGAAGGGTTCTCCAGGATGGGAGGGGCTCTGCCCCTGGCTCTCAGGGTGGGTTATGGGAGGATACATTTTTAGGATATAGGATGCAGAATTTCAGTGGGAGGAAGAGTAAGGGTCCTGATAAAGCAGCTCCCCTTCACATCTGGCCTTGGTCCCTAAGGATTCTAGCTGTCTGCATTTCCCCATGTTGGTCCATCAGACTCAACCCAGAATGTAGCGCAGTTTTAGGCTCACCTGTGCTAGAACAGGGTTGCCGGGTGTGTGTGTGTGTGTGGGGTTATTGAGTCTGAATGGCTGTGGAAGTGGCTTGGGCTGCCTGCAACAGTTGTGGTTGTCTAATTCAAGGCTTGGGAACAACGAGTGGGCTAGGAAATTGATGTGACCAATGCTTTTAAAAATTAAATGGAGCTTGGAGCATAGCTTAGTGGTAGAGTGCTTGTGTAGCATGCAGGAGGCCATAGAGTCAATTCCAGCATTGCAAAAATAAGTAAATAAATACATTTTTAAATGGAGCAACATTTTAAAGCTAGAACATATAAGTTATGCTCTTTTTCCTTACATATTTTCTATCTATAGATCTTTGAATTTGTCTTGTAGTATCAAAATATGGCTAAATTTAAAAAAAAAATTATTTTAGTGTATAAGTTTTGCACACGTGTCTGTGCATCATGTGCAGTGTATGAGTGTTTTGTTGCACATACATGTGTCTGTGCATCATTTGCAGTGTATGATTGTTTTGCACACATGTGTCTGTGCATCATGTGCAGTGTATGAGTGTTTTGTTGCCCACACATGTGTCTGTGCATCATGTGCGTGGTTGGTGCCCACAGGGGCCAGAGGAGGATTCAGATTCCGGGAACTGGAGTTACAGATGTTGTGAACCTTTCTGTGGGTGCTAAGAAACCCAGGTCCTCTGCAAGAGCAGCCAGTGCTCTTAACCACTGAGCCATCTTTCCTGCCCTCCAAATACAGTTCTGAGGGCCTGTCTGTCCCGCGAGGCCTGTTGTGACTGCTTGCTTTCCTTCCATCCTCTCTTCTTCTGTCTGGTTTCTCTTTCTCACTCCTGGGATGAACAAACTGTGACTTCCTGCTCCTGAGCACTAAACCTCATTCCCCAGTTCTTTCTTGAACTTCATCCAGCCCTATATGATGACTCTGAGGATAGGGACCCCACCCTTTTCAGCACTCTATCCTGCATTCCCAGAAGTGTCAACTCCACCCATTCCTGGTCCTGGAGGCTCTCTCTGAGACTTCAGGGGTCTCAACCTGTTATCTCCTAAGCTGGCCACACCCAGCTCGGCTCCCCGTATCCATGTTTTGCTTCCTGTTCTGAGTGCAGAATAGGAGAATGTACAGCCCCGCCACTTCTTAGCCCCAAACCTTCACAGCCCTCTTCTTTCTGGCTTTGTTGCCGCTCCATCCATTTAACCGTCCAGCCACCCCTTCCCAGGGTGGTGTCACTAGCCTATGACTGGCTGTTGAGGGCAGATGTCACCTCTGAGAAGATGCTTCCTGCCCCATCAGGTGACCTCGCGTTGCTCATGGCATGTGGCCATCGGCGCAGACTCCTGCTTGGTCTCCATCACCTTGTGTGTTAGATGGATGTTCTTTTCCTACTCCTCAACTCACTGGTGAGCCCTCCCTCAAAAGCAGCGGTCCTCAGCCTTCCTAATGCTGCGCCCCTTTAATACAGCTCTTCATGCTGAGGTGACCCCCAAACATAAAATTATTTTGTTACTACTTTATAACAGCAATTTTGCTATTATACTGTTATGAATCATAATGTAAATATCTCATATGCAGATGGTCTTAGACAATCTCTGTGAAAGGGTCATTTGACCCCCAAAGAGGTTGTGACCCACAGTTTGAGAACTGCTGCTCTAGAGAGCTTCCCTACTTGTCTTGTAAATCTGTCCCACCCTCTGGTCATTTGTGCTAGTAACTGCAGCGTGTTCTGGCTCTTTTGTCCCCTGCACGTCTCCCAGTGCAGAGTTTCGAGTTAAACACTGTTATGTACTGGATTGTTGGAGAGTCGGGATGCTAAGGACACATCAGTGACAAAGTTTGAATTGCTTGAGATCATAGGTGCTTTTCAAGGTCACACTGTATAGTCGCAGTGTTGCCATGGAGACTGTTCATTGTGGCAGTCCTTATGTCACAGTGTTGATAGAACAGCTGCTGCACATGGCGCCCTCAGCAGGCAGTGGGATGGAGGACCGGCGAGGACCTCATTCGTCTGGAAGCAGCATGTATCATGGTACTCCCAGCCTGTTACCCAGTTTTGCCTCCACCAATCAGAACGGAGTCAGAAGTGTCGTCCATTAGTGCTCACAGGTAGAGGAAAAATGTTTGGTGAGAATGAGCCCCAAATGCTGAACTTTTGATTCAGATGTCTCTCCCATGAGTATAAGTTTCGTCTCAGCAGTTATACCGGTGGGAGTTGCTGGCATCCTTAAGAAGTAGGGCCCAGTAAAAGGTCTCCTTTGGCCCCGATGAAGTACCCTTGAAGGGGATCACAGGGCCTTCTCTTTTTAGATCTCTTCTCCTCTTCTTTTTCTGTACCCTCTTCTGTCTTCTGTCTTCCCTCTGCCATGAGGTGAGCACTGTCTCAACTCTGTCCCGTGTGCTGGGACTCCTGTCGCACCCCGGAACTGCAGCTTCTTGTGTCCTTCGCCCTGTTTTTGAGATGATCTTGCCAACATAAATAACGTACAAATTATCCATTTACAGCAAACAACTCTGTAGTTTCTGGTATGTTCATGTGTCTGAACATTGTTTTTTTTAACTTTTATGATTAACTTGAATCTGCCAAATCGGAAAGTAGTATAATGAAATTACAACCATCTTTCAGCAAAGAACTAAGATCTTAAATGCTGTATTTAAAATATATAGGGAGATTTTTTTTTTTCACACAGCCATTTCCAGGATGAAAACATAACTTTGGCCTAAGACGAGCAAAATTTTCTCTTGAAAACAGTCTATAAAACAATGTAAGTTATTTTTAAACAGGTAACGCAAACTAATTTATGCCCTGATGTTGTGCTCAAATACATATGGATTGACAAAAATATTTACCTTTGTCATTTTTTCATCAGAATGATTTCTTTCTTTATATAATAGTTGGTCTTGGTCTGGTCAATAGTTTCTTCTCTTTTATTAGAAACTTATAAAGGGAGGTTGAGCTTATTGGTTTTTTTAGAATACCCTATTTTGGTCCAGGCCTGGTGGTGCACACCATTAATCGCAACACTTGGAAGGCAGAGGTAGATGGATCTCTGTGAGTTCAAGACCAGCATGGTCTACAGAGCAAGTTCCAGGCCAGCCAGGCCAGTCTTAATATTTCTAAGTATCATATTTGGGGAAATGTGCACAGAAAGGAATGACGCTTTCACCTTTTAAGCAGTGTCTAGAATTTTCATGGAGAGGAGGTAAAATATCTGTCAGGTCAAAATCCCTAAACAAAACTAGTTTTATAAAAAGTTTAAAATATACCTAAAGAAAACCTTTATGTAGGATGTAAATTGATTTCTGAATAAAGAGAAAGATACTCCATGTGTGGAGAAGCATATTAAATATTAGATACATAGAGACAATATTAAATATTAAATATAACGTTTAGAGAAACATATGCAAATGCCTTATAACTAAATTTTACTTTATGCATCATTTGTATGTTTAGCATATTGACTTTTTAAACTCCATCTTTTTAATTTTTTAAATATTTATTTATTATGTATATAATGTTCTGTCTGCATGTATCCCTGAAGGCCAGAAGAGGGCACCAGATCTCATTACAGATGGTTGTGAGCCACCATGTGGTTGCTGGGAATTGAACTCAGGACCTCTGGAAGAACAGCCAGTGCTCTTAACCTCTGAGTCATCTCTCCAGTGCTAGCATATTGACTATTATCCAATCTTACATTATCAGTATAATTCTAATAAGTTTTACTTGAATTGGGATGTTATCTTAAATTTTGTGAAGAAAAAAAGGAATATATAAAAATTGACAAGAAAACTTTAATCTTACTTTATGACTGGGTTGTCTGCACTGTCTAATATAAAGCCATTGTAACTAGATTGAATAGACCAGGAAGTCACAAAGCAGATTGGGCAGCTAAGGACGAGTCCCATTCCATAGACAATGTTGATGGGTGTTAAAAGTAGCAGCTATAGATGTTTTACTGGCATAGCAAACCCATTATTTTGTACAATTTATGTATGCTAGCTGCCCGTGCTGTGATGAACACCATGACCAAAAGCCAGTAGTGGAGGAAAGGGTTAACTTGGCTCACACTTCCACAGCACTGTACATCACCAAAGGAAGTCAGGACAGGAACTCAAGCAGGGCAGGAACCTGGAGGCAGGAGCTGATGCAGAGACCATGGAAGGGTGTTGCTCACTGACTTGCTTCCTATGGTTTGCTTTGTCTGCTTTCTTATAGAAGCAAGACCACCAGCCCAGGGAAGGTACCACCTATGCCATCCCACACAACTTAAGGAAATGCCCTACAAGCTTGTGTAAAGCTGGATCTCATGGAGGCATCTTTGTAATGGAGGCTTCCTCCTCTCTGATGACCCTAACCTGTGTCAAACTGACCTAAAACTAGACAGCATACTAATAGAAAAGTTAACCAATAAAATTTTCATCTGGACAGTTTTACTGTGTGCCTTTGAGATTGCAGAATCACCGGTGTTGTGGGTTGCTGATAAACAGTAACATAGTCACTATTTTGACACTGGGAATCCCACGCCCCGTGTATGTTTAGTCTGGTGACGAACAGTTAGCATCTACTTACATAATGAAGCTCCCATTACAACTTGATTTTATTTTCAAATGACTACACATCCAAGGAAACATTTTAGTTGGGCAAAACTGTCCACCGAAGGAGGGAAGGCTGATGAGGGTTTGAGGAAAAGGTTCTGATATTTTTGTCTATTGTGGCAACATGATTGCTCAAGTAGTCAGAGATCAGGGACATGAGGGAGTTTATTAAGGTGAGCATCCGCACAGACTTTACTTGGCCACCCGTCCTTTCAGGAACTCCTCTTCAGCAATTGATAAGGATATTGCTAGTGGTGTTGGTGACTGTGACCCAGTCACAGCGAGAGTGTGTCATATGACAGGTAGAATCGCATGTCTACACCCAACAATGCCCAGGTGAAAAAGCCCGTCTCAGAACAGGACTTTGGGAGGCCAGCACTCCTGGGGCAGGAGGGAAACCTAGTAGTGGCTCCATGTGTGACTTACGCAGAGCACAGGGAGGCCGCCTGGCAAGAGCCAGTGTGATCACCTCTGGGTGGGCATGGACTCTGGGAGGGTGAATCAGGCACTGTGGGTTTCGTTGTGTGTGTTTGCTCCTTGACCTGTCACTGTGAGCACACACTACCCTCAGCATTTAATAAGACCCAGTAACCACGTGTCTCCAAGGCCCCAGAGCAAACACTAGCCCGAATTTGTCCAGAAGTGGCAGAGCAGGTGGTTCTGCGCTTCTCAGCTCTGGCTGGCTCTGGGGGAGATCTTGAGGGATGGAGCAGGGGGATGGAGGACATTAAAAATCAGGCTCTTAGTATGAGCTTGCCTGAGCATGTCTGGCCTAGATGTCTTAATTTGTGTTAAATTTTCACTTTGATAAATTTGGGGTCTTGTACAAAAGTTGAAAACAAAAAGAATTGAAATGTCTGTTTTACTTTTATCTGGTGACATTGAGAGAGAACACAATGTTGGTAGCTAAAACAGACTCTCCCAGCTCCTCACCTCTATGATTTGAACATGACTGAGGCTTGTCTCACAAGGGGTCAGTGTCTGAAGCTAGAGCCCCAGGGCGGTGTAGAGATGTTGGAGTCTTTAAGAGATGGGGCCTAGCAGGAAGTTGTTGAGTCTCTGCAGGCTCTATCCTTGGAGGGACCGAAGTAAACTTCGAGACTTCATTAATTCTGTTTATCTGTGGTTGTGAAAGAACGTGACTGAGCCAGGCAGGGCAGCGCATGCCTGTAATGCTAGCTGTCAGGAGGCTGAGGCAAAAGCAGGCATTTGAGGCTAGCCTGGGTTACAGAGAAAGACAAAACTGAAACCAAACAGCATATGCATGTGTGTTTCAGGGTGTGTGTGTGTGTGTGTGTGTGTGTGTGAGAGAGAGAGAGAGAGAGAGAGAGAGAGAGAGAGAGACTGTCTGGGTTTCTCTCTCACTGAACAATCTCTCTCTCCTGAATGCATACCCTGCAAGAATCTACCACCACCTATCAACATGCAGTGTGGGCAGAAAGAACGTTGCCCTAGGCCGTACAATGCAGTTTGACCTTTCAGCCTCCCAAGCTATAAACTGAACAACCCTTGCTTTACAAAGTTCCCAGAACCAGATATTTTGCTATCTCCTCAGAAGCACTAACACACCCAGCATGCTCTTGATTTGCCTTGGGATCCAACCCAGGATGGCACTTGCACGGAACTCTTTAACCTCAACGGTAGCGTCCCTTCTTCCCTTGTCTTCCATGACTCTCGGGCTCGAGAAAAGCACAGGTGAACTATTTTGTAGACTGTCTCTTGATGTGATAGTGTGAGATGATTTCTATGTGATCCCGAGTCCTTGCCAGGGGTCCCTGTCGGGCACAGGCTGGCACATGTGTTGTGTAGGCTTCATCATGGCAGCTAATTCAGAGACGGTATTAATACATAAGAAATATTAAAGTAAGTGTGAAAACTTACTTTAATTGGTAAGTTTTGGTAAAATTGCTTTCCCCTTTGTAATTAATGAATACCTCAGGGGAGTTGCTCTGAGACTAGGCATGTGTGCTTTTCTCCTCTGAGCAGCTGGTGGCCTAGTGAGTGTGTGTTTTGCGAATTCCTTATACTGCAGAACTCCTTGGTGAGGCTGACCTCACCTGCCCCGTTATTTAATCGTTTATTCTATTTTTGAATTGCTATTTACATATTAGTATTATGCTGGAGAGTTTCATGTCAACTTGACCCAAGCTGTGCTCATCTGAGAGGCGGGAACCTCAGAAACACGTTCCTGAGATCAGGCTGCAGGCAAGCCTGGAGAACATTTTCTTAATTAGTGATTGACGTGGGAGAGCCCAGCCGATTGTGGGTGGTGCAGTCTCTGGGCTGGTGATCCTGGGTTCTACAGGAAAGCAGACTGAGCAAGCCATGGGGACCAAGCCAGGAAGTAGCACTCCTCTATGGCCTCTGCATCAACTCCTGCATCCAAATTACTGTCCTGCTTGAGTTCCTGTCTGACATCCTCAGTGATGGGCTGTTACCTGGATACACAAGCCAAATAAACCCTTTCCTTCCCGTGTTACTTTTGGTCATGGTGTTTCATTAGAACAACAGCAGCTAAGGCAAACATGGCCTCTCATCTGTTTTATTCCACGTGGCAGCATCTCGTTGCCACTCTAGGTAAGAAATCCATGGATAATCTTCACTTGTGTGCTGGGGTGTGTATGTGGGAAGGAGAGAGATTATATAAATGGCATACATTTTTTCCCTTCTTAAATAAAATAAATTTAAATTTATTCTTCCCTCAGGTATAACTTCTCAACTGCAGTTTCCCCTCCCAGTCCCTCACCCCCACCGCCTGTCTCTATCCACTCCTCTGTTTCCGTTCAGAAAAGGGCAAGCCTCCTATCCACCAAACATGGAATGTCAAGTTGCAGTGAGACGAGGCTGTCCTATTAAGGCAACTCAGGAGGGAAAGGGTCCCCAAAGCAGGCAACAGAATCAGAGGCAGTCCCCACTCCCACTGTTAGGAGTCCCCCAAGAAGACAAAGCTACACAACCATAGCATACATACACAGAGCCTTGATCAGACCCAGGCAAGTTCCCTGGCTGTCGGTTCAGTCTCTATGAGCCCCTATATGTCCGCCCAGTCAGCTGATTCTGTGAGTTTTCTTGTGGTGTCCTTGGTCCCTCTTGCTCCTACAATCCTTCTCCCCTTCTTGCAGGATTCCCCAAGCTCTTCCTAATGATGATTGGCTGGGGTCTCTACATCTGCTCCCATCAGTTGCTGTGGAAGACTCTCTGATAATGATTGTGCTAGGCTTAGGTCTACAGTATAGCAGAGAATCATTAGCAATCATTTCAGTGATTTTTTTTGACCTATCATGGTTGGCTCTGTTCTAGGTCTCTGGGCTGTCCAGCCTCTGGTTCCTGGCCCTGCAGGCAGAGTCAGGCTGGACTCCCTCTCATGGCATGGGTCTTAAGCTGGACCAGTCATTGGCTGACCATTCGTACAAGTTCTGTACCACATTTCCCCAACAGATCTTGCAGGAAGGACAAATTATAGGTCAAAGGTTTTGTGGATAGGTTGGTTTTCCAATCTCTCTACTGGAAGCCTTGCCTGGTTGCAGGAGGTGGCTGGTTCAGGCTCCATGTCCCTCATTACTAGGAATCTTAACTAGGGTCACCCTCATAGATTCCAGGCTCCCCACCTGATCCCTCCTGTTCTCATCCCTACCTGCCCCAGTCCAATCTTGATATCTATTCTATTTCCCCTTTCCAGGGAAATCCATTTGTCTCCCCTTGAACCCTCCTTGTTACTTAGCCTCTCTGTGTCTGGCGATTGTAGCATGATTATCTTATACTTTACAACTAATATCCACCTATAAGTGAGTATATACAATGTTTGTCTTTCTGGGTCTGGGTTACTTCACTTGGGACAATTTTTTTTCTAGTTCCATCCATTTGCCTGCAAATTTCATGATGTTAATTTTCTAACAACTGTGTAATAGTCCATTGTGTAAATATTCCACATTTTCTTTACCTATTCTTTGGTTGAAGGACATCTAGGTTGTTTCCGGTCTCTGGCTATTATGAATAAAGCTGCTATGAACATAGCTGAGCAAGTGTTCTTGTGACGGGATGGCGCATCCTTCAGGTATATGGTCTTGAGGTAGATCGATTCCCAATTTTCTGAGAAACTGCCATAATAATTTCCCATCATATACAAGTTTACATTCCCACCAGCAATGGAGAAGTGTTCCCCTTGCTTTACATATTCTACATCAGAAGCTGTCACTTGTGTTACTGATTTTGGCCATTCTGACAGGTGTAAGATGGAATTTCAGAGTTGTTTGGATTTGCGTTTCCCCGATGGCTAAGGATGTTGAACTTTTTTTGTTTCTTAGCCATTTGATATTCTTCTGCTGAGAATTCTTTCTTTAGATCTGAACCCCATTTTTAAAAATTGGATTATTTTGGTTTATTGATGTCTAGTTTCTTGAGTTTGTTTTATATTTTGCATATTAGCCCTCTGTCAGATGTGGATTCCCTTTCTATAGGCTGCTGTTTTGCCCTGCCGACAGTATCCTTTGCTTTCCAGAAGCTTTTCTGTTTCATGAGGACTCATTTGTTACTTGTCTATCTTAATATCTGAGCTATTGGTATTCCATTTAGGAAGTTGTCTCCTCTGCTAATGTGTTCAAGGCTATTGCCTACTTTCTCTTCTATCAGGTTTTTTTATATCTGATCTTATGTTGAGGTCTTTGATCTTCTTGGACTTGAGTTTTGTGCAGGGTGATAGATATGGATGTTTGCATTTTCTTATATGCAGACTCCAGTTAGACCAGCACCATTTGTTGAAGTTACCTTGTTTTCATTATATAATTCTAGCTTCTTTATCAAAAATCAGGTGTCTGTAGGTGTGTGGATTAACATCCAGATCTTTGATTTGATTCTTTTGATCCACCCGTCTATTTTTATGCCAATACCAAGCTGTTTTTATTACTATCGCTCTATGGTAGAACTTTAAGTCAGGGATGGTGATGCCTCCAGAAGTTCCTTTATTGTGCAGGATTGTTTTAGCTATCCTGAGTTTTTTACTTTTCCATATGAAGATGAGTATTGTTCTTTCAAGGTCTGTACAGGATTGTGCTTGAATTTTGAGGAGTATTGCATTGAATCTGTAGATTGCTTTTGGTAAGATGGTCATTTTTACTATGTTAATCCTACCAACCTATGAGCATAGGAGAGCTGCCCATCTTCTGGTATCTTCTCAAATTTCTTTCTTCAAAGACTCGAAGTTCTTGTCATACAGGTCTTTCACTTGCTTGACTAGAGTTTTCCCCAAGATATTTTATATTATTTTTTTCTATTGTGAAGGGTATTGTTTCCCTGATTTTTTTCCATTCATTTATCATTGGTATATAGGAGGGCTTCTGATTTTTTGAAATCTTGTATTCAGCCCCTTCACTACAGGTGTTTATCAGCTGTAGGAGTTCTCTGGTGGAATTTTTGTGGTCGCTTATGTTTGCTATCACATCTTTGAATAGTGATACTTTGACTCCTTCCTTTCCTGTTTGTTTTTATTTATCCTTTAGTTGTTTGATTGCTCTAGCTAAAATTTCAAGTTTTATATTCAATAGATATGGAAATCATTGGCAGCCTTGTTTTGTTCTTGATTTTAGTGGAAGTGCTTTGAGTTTCTCTCCATTTAATTTGATGTTGGCAATCAGCTGCAATTTGCCTTTATTATGTTTAGAGATTGTATACCTAATCTCTCCAAGACCTGGTGTTGGATTTTTCAAAGTTTTTTTTTTCTATCTAATGCGATGGTCATGTGTTTGTTTTTTTTTTTTTTCTTTCAGCTATACTGTGAATTACATGGACAGATTTTTGTATGCTGAATCATGCCTGTATCTTTTGGATGAAGCCTACTTGATTATAGTGGATGATTGTATGTGTTCTTAGATCCAGCTTGAGAGTATTTTATTGAGTATTTTTACATCAATGTTCATGATGGAAATTGGTCTGTAATTATCTTTCTTTGTTGAGTCTTTCTATTTTGTTAGATATTAGACTATCTAACGCCAACTTGCTTTTTAGGTCCATTTGCCTGGAAAATCTTTCTCCAACCCTTTACTCTTAGGTAATGTCTATCTTGGATGTTGAGGTGTGTTTCTTGTATATAGCAGAAGGATGGATCCTGTTTTTGCCTCCATTCTGTTAGTCTGTGTCTTTTTATTGGGGGTATTGAGTCCGTATATTGAGAGATGTTAATGACCAATGGTTGCTAAGTCCTGTTATTTTGTTATTGTTGATGGTAGTATGTGTGTGTGTTCTTTTGGTTTTGTTGGTATGAGATTATTTCCTGTGTTTTCACAGGTGTAGTTAGGCTCCTTGGGATAGAGTTTTCCTTTTAGTACCTTGTATAGGGTTGGATTTATGAATAGATATTGTTTACATATGACTTTTTCATAGAATATCTTGTTTTTCCAATCTATGGTGAATGAAAGTTTTGCTGAGTATAGTAGTCTTGACTGACCTCTGTGATCTCTTCAAGTCTGCAGGACATCTGTCCAGGATCTTCTGGCTTGTAGCATGTCCTTTGAGAGGTGGAGTGTAATTTTAATAGGTCTGCCTTTATATGCTACTTGCTCTTTTTCCCTTGCAGCTTTTAATATTCTTTCTTTGTTCTGTATGTTTAGTGTTTTGATTATTATGTGACAAGAGGACTTCCTTTTCTGGTGCAATCTGTTTGGTGTCCAGTAAGCTGCTTGTACCTTTATAGTCCTGGGGTTATACTGTCTCCATCATGACTCTTTGTTCTAAAGTTTATAACCTCCCCAAACAGTACCACCAACAATGGGCTAAGTGTTCGAATATGTGAGCCTATAGGGGACATTTCTCCTTCAAACCACCATGGTATCCATTCAAGGTCACAGGAAGAGAGCGTGGTTGGGCTCAGTACTGAAGGCTTTAAGCCTTGGAAGTGACTGTGGGATTGGAAGGCGCTCTCTGAGAAAGAGGAGGACACTGGGAAATGGCACACAGGCTTTGCCTGCTGGGACCTAACCTGGGTTCTGAGGGCAAGTGCTGCTGTTGGCAGCTGAGGGATGCCCTGTGTCTTGATTTCTCCATTCATGAGGTGATAAGGGGTAGGACACACTCTACGGGTTGTGGAGTGGCAAGGGGCAGATGCCATAGACTGTGGGAAGATGGGTGAGGCCCTCACAGGAATCCTGGCTCTAGGCAAGTTCCCCTAAGGAGCTGCTTCAGGATGCTCTCCTAACTCAGGCTACCATGGCTGTCTCCTGACCCACAGGATGCTCTCCTGACTAAGTTTCCCCAAGGAGCTGCTCACAGGGTGCTCTTCTGACTCAGTTTACCTAAGGAGCTGCTCACAGGGTTCTCTCCCAACTCAGTTCACCTGCGAAGCTGCTCACAGAATGCCCTCCTAACTCAGTTTACCTGAGGAGCTGCTCACAGGGTTCTCTCCTGACTCAGTTTACCTGAGGAGCCGCTTACAGGGTTCTCTCCTGACCCAGGCTACCATAGCTACCTCCTTTTCTCTCTCCCCTCTCACGGTTGTGGGGTCCTCCCAGGGCAGGCTTCTTTGCCTGCCTTCTCTTTGCATGCATGCGTGTGTGGGTGAAAACGCCTCTCATGACTGAAGCCAATGCTGGGGCTAGTGGAGGCTGGGAGGGGTGCCAGGTGGTGTCTTCTCTCAGACCCTCCCCAATCCAGTGGACAGGCACCTGCTCCTCATACTTGTCTTTAGCCCTTGGTTGTCCGTGCACAGTGAATCACAGGTGTCCTCTTGATTCCATACCAGAGTCCCTCTGGGTGCTCCAGTGGTGTAGATAAGTGCAGTGACGTATGCGCTGACCTTTTGTGGCTGCTGGTTTTTCCCTTCATCACAGTGTCACCACAGGGCATGCACGTCGTAACACATCCGGAATTTTCACTTTCCACGGGCGAGTGAGATACCATTGTTCTGTGCACCGCATCTTGTATACCTGCCTCCTTGAACGTGGAAATGACTTTAACGATAACAAGATGGCCTCCATTTTTAGGGTCTGGCCGTTTTCTCCACACAGAGAAGATCTCAGTTCTGACTGTCCCAATTCAGGTGCACAGTAGACGCTAGTGGCTGATGGTCCCCGAGTGGACACCAGGTTCTAGAAAGTGGCTACCCCGTGAACATTGCGTTCTAAACATCTCAAGTGAGCTTTAGCTTCTAGAAGTTGTGCTTGTGTTCTTGTGGTTAGTGTGGCCTCCAAGTGGCCTGTCATTGCTCGTCATACAATGTGTTGGTTCTCCCATGAGGTGCAGGGGTGGGTGGGAGAGGTAGGTGGCATTCCATCTCTGCTATGTTTCCCTCAGGCTGGAGGCCAGCACTCACCCTGAGTGCCCATGCACTCAAATTCATGGGCTTCTGGCAGCCTTGGGGTGGCAGAAGGAAGGGGTGGCTATTGCTTTTGCAGGTAGAGGAGTATGGCTTTCTGTGGCAGCTTTGGTGACAGCCACTGTGTCCAGGCCCTGGACAGAAGGGAGCCACCCCCTTGTAGGCCTGGTTGTAAACAGCTTGTTCCTGAGAGCAGTACCAGAGTCCTTTAATGCCTGTCATATGTCATGCCTAGTCGGCAGGGCTGAAGTGATTTCTGTCCTTTGCGGGTGACCATGAGCAGGTGTCATGACAGTCGTGAGGTTTGGATTTGCACATGTGTGTGTATGTGGCAGGGGATAGTTTGACAAGGACACTCATAGCTACAGCATGGCCGGTTGTCTGGCTGTGTGCAGCATGACCTGGATGCTTTTGTCACTGAGACACGCCCACTTTGCTGAGGAAGCCTGTGGTACCAAATTGCTTTTTTTTTTTTTTTTTTTTTTTTTTTTTGTCAGTAAATTCGCGTGTCTGGGCAGCTTCTCCAGCTGTGCAGAGGGCAGGCAGTCAGGTCATAATTGAATTCAATAGTAATATGAGAGGCAAGAAGAGCTTGGGAAGCATCTCTAACTCATGCCAACTTGGACAATTGATGAAATAAATAGGAGGAAAATTGATTATGGTTTTAGATGGGTATTCATTTTATGGCAGATGTTTAAGGGGCACTTTCATCTATAGATTAAAAAGCAATTTAGGGAGCTTATCTATAAATATTTTAGGAATATATCTCTTCTTTAGGAAGACTATTTTTGTTATCCGTGCACCCTCTCATGCTGGCTGTCAGTCACTCACAGTGAACTGGGCATGTCATTTACACGGAGTCCGCATTTGTCAGCAGAGGTGTTTGAGGACTGAGTTGGAGTCTCTGGAGAGAGAAGCCATCCTAAGGAGTCCCACAAATGTCATGCTTATGCTAATGGCGTCCAGGAGGAGCAGGAGCCTCCCCCGGAGCGTGGCTGTGTTCCGAAAAGACATGGTTCTCATGAACCTACAAACTTCATCACTCGGAGTGGGATGGGGAATGAACGGCCTGACCCTGTGCCTGTTTAATTAGAACCCTTGAACATGTATGAACACACGAAACACTGTATATTCATGTGAGTGGGCGACCATTGCATATACATAGGTATACAGATATTGGCGTTTACATGTACATTAGGGTGTACACATGTGAAATGTACACATGTGTATCTACATACACAGACACTGCTGTACTTGGGGGCTTACATCTTAGCCCATCCTGAGCTGAAAAGCTATTGGGGACCAAATTGCCTTCTACACCTCACTGGCTGCCCTCACAACCTACAGTTGGACAAAACCCACCTAAAACGGCTTAGTGTGTGGGAAATGTTAAAGGTCTGGTAATATATTGAGGACTGTAGTGATGATGAGAAGCAGGGTGACCTACCTATCATAAAGTTGGGAAATCATGAAGCAAGGCCACCGAGTTTAAGCCATCTCTCTCCATAGATACACACACACACGTGCACTTTCTCGAGTACTGTGTGTGTGCACATGTGTGTGCATGCATACATGCACAAGTGCGCCATCACATGGTCAGGCCTAGAGGCCTGGGGTTTCCATGTTTAGTTGCCTTGGTCTCTTGCCTCCCTGGGGCACCTGCACAGTGAGGCACACCTTGGTGATTAAGAACATGGAACTGGAGAAGCTCAGAAGCCCACTTGAGTCACATAGGGGATGTGTACCTGAGTACCTGACTTAGTGAGGCTGCTTTGCAGCCTTAGCATCTGGGGCTTTCCTCCCAAGAATCCATGAAACCATTTCAGTCCTGTGTGGCCTGAGTGATGGGCACAGGCTCCTCACAGTTCCTCACTCACTAAGGGTGCCTTCTGCTTGTGGACCAAAACCTGGCTGGTCTGTATCCAGGAGACAGATTTTTACTGAGAAATTAATACAAGGATTGGGTAGGGTAGTTATGGGAGTAAGGAGTCTTTGTGTAGGTGTCAGAGCAAGTATGAATTGAAAAGTCACTGGGCACCAAGCCAGCCCCATTCTCTGGGAGTAATGACTGTGTGAGCCTGGCCCCTGTTTAGGCCAGGACCTGCTCAGAAGATTAGCAGGTTTTATACAGTGATGGAGAGGAATCTGTGGGGTGCGGATGTCAAACAGCCACAGGGAGAGAAGAAACAAGGATGTGATTAGTGTCTGAGTCCCAGCAGAGCCCTCTAGAGCCACTGCTGCCATCTTTAAACTGAATATGTGTGATTCAGCATCCCCACCACGCCAGCCCTACTTTCAGCGAAGGACAAAAGTAGGAACCCAGGAAAAAAACAAATCCTCAATACAGCAAGGAAAAGGAAGTGCAGTTGATCACACAGAGCAGCCAGGGAGCCCACAGAGACAGGAAGGAAGGGCAAGCCCCAAGAGTCCCTTTAAGGACAGACCCCAGCCACCTTGCATCCTTCTGCCAGGCCCCTCCTCCTTAAAGCTTACCCCCAGTGGTGCCACAGGCTGGCATCAAACTTCCGACACATTAATACGTGATGTTTAGGATCTAAGGAAGCAGAAGGTGGGATAAAGTGGACAGCTAGCCTCTGACCTCAGAGAAATTGTTTATGGTGACAACTCTCCCTGAAAATCCACGGGCTTTACAAAGCCTGCAAGGAATAAATAATCCCTAATTTATGCATAGCTTTTCAGTAAGTGGAAAAGGAGACTCACATCCCGGTTCATTGTTCAGAGCAAGTGCAATGTCAATGCAAACTGGGTGATAAAAATAATAAAAATTACTCATAACATATGGATGAACATTCCAGATGTGTGTTAGCTCATTGATTTCACTGTATGTTAAAAAATAAAACATGGACATATGGATGATTCAGGATGATAAACCATATCGACAGGATTTATTCAGTGAGTGGAGTGGGAAAATGGGAAGCCCTTGTATTCTCCCATAGGTGTTAACTTTTTGTGTGTTCTAGACTTGAACTGAGAGCCTCACTCAACCTAACCAGGTGCTATTTCATCAGACTCTACCAAACCCCATAGAAATACTTTTGAATATTTATCTGTCCTCCCTAATTAAGGGAACAAGCCTCCCTCCCTCAGCCTAAGAAGCTGACTGTCTATCAGAAATCAAACTGAAACTTAAAGAACATGAGCTTTTTGAATAATTGAGAAAAGATGCTACCCCTTTGTCTGGGACACCAGGGTGTTACTACAGTCTAGGGCTGAAGGGTCTGTTTGCAGATTTGTACCTGGGCTGTCCCAGACTCTGCCTTCTGTGCTACTTTTGTCCTTCAGGGGGCTGTGGTTACCTAGGTGCTTCTAAACCTCACTCCTGAGCTATTTAATGATCAAATTTAGCATTCTGGATCCATAGGAAAATAGCAATTCTGTAATAAGTTACCGCCACCAAGTCGGTGACAAAACTGTATGTGAACAGTCTTCATTTCTCAGTAAACGGGGGACCCCCGAGCACACATCCCCAGCGCTTCCTCTCAGCAGCCAAAGCACAAGGCAGACGCCGCTGTCCCACGCTTTGCATCCCCATAATCACAGCACGCATTCTGAGGCCCAGCCTTGAGCTCAGTGTGTGACCTGTTCTGGGACAGTCATCCCTCCCCTGGGACCTGGTTCATGACTTCCATGCAGGGGGTATCCTGTGAGTTACTCCTTCTGGAAGCGAGTGAACCCCAACAAGACTCAGCAAGGAGTTAATGATCACGGGTTTCATTTATTTGGATTGGCTCCGCTCGCCCACTTCTAATTTTAGAATGGAATGAAATTAGTTTGAATAGAAGTTTATGGATTTCTTGGCCACTTTTACAGACCTTTGAAAGCTTAGAACATTTTTCTCCAAAGGACATAATGAACTCTAGTGCCTCAGGAAATCATGCCCCACATGCCAGCAGCCAGTGGGCATTTCTACATAGAGGGCCTGGCTGCTAACCTGCAACCCCATGTTCACTTTATCCTCAAGCTGGGGAGACCCAGCCTCTCCCAGCCTCTTCCTCATCATCCACCATGCAAAGCTCTGGACAAGAGCCTGCCTTCTTGTTCCCTGAGGTGACATTCTGGCAGAGGTGGCAGATGGGGAGTTCTTCCCACATCCCATCTCTGTTTTCTCCAGAGCGAGACAGGTCGAACACACCGGGAGCCTCTGCCCTGCATCAAGAGGTGAAGGGACTATGTTCACACCGGAGATTTGCTTTCCGTCCGAAGCCCGCAGGTTTGCCCACAAATCAAGTTGGCCTTCGTTGTTTGCCTTTAATCCAAGAAAACGCAAAATGATTTTCACATGTGCACACGCACACTCACACGTTGTTGGTGTTCAGTTCCACTTTGCTTTGATGATTTCCTCCTGCAGGGGTAGTTAAACTCACAAAACCTGAAACCTGGAATTTGAAACGCCCCCTCCACAGCTGAGACTAGAGAAAGAATGCAGAAACACACTTTAGAGCCTCCTGAGGGAATTTTAGAAAGACCATGCAAAGTATCTTTACATGTGTGGAAAATCCGTTGGAATACATGTGCCCGAGGTCAGGCTGCCATGGTGGAACTTTCAGAGCTGGAGCGGTGAACTGACATAGTACAAAGGTGCTGGCTGGCGCTCTCTGCTCAAGATCACATGATCACATGAACCTTGACCTCTGTCAGCCATGTTGAAGCCATCCCTTTCTCCATACCAGCCCTTTTGGCTCCTCTCCCCTCTTCTCTTTCTCTAGGAGGAAGGGGCCCTTCATCACTCCTGCACCTGCATTCTAAGTCGTCGTGTCCCCCAGAGAGACCACCTCTGTGTCGTTCGGTGCTCCCGTGGTGCTGAATGCGCTTCGTTTCTTGCTGTGCTTGCTGTCTCCCTTGGGTGCCTAACCTCATTAAAAGGCTTACTGGGCTCTGCCTTTCCAGGGCTGCTCGGAAGCCTCCGAGGCGCTCTCCATAGCCTTCATCCAGTCAGTGCAGGTCACCGGGAGCCACTCTTGCCACTTGGAGCTTCTGTTCAAAGGCCCAAGGCGTGGCTCCCTGGGACAGTGATTTGTTCTCCTTAGACTGCCCGCTTACAGCCTTGGGACCATTCTGTACTCCAGGCTTGCCTCGACATTCCTAAAATCCAGAGGGAATCTCAAAATAGAATAAGAAATAAGGCTTTAAATTAGAAGCAACGGTGCTGGCACCATGCCCCACTCCACTCCTGTGCCTCCCTCTTTGGCATGACGTTGCAAACCAGAGCCATCCATGCTTGCTGGCTATGACAGTGTCCTGTGCTGCAGGGAAGCTGGGGGTCTAGCTTGCCAGGTTAGGACAGCAGCCATAGACCTCCGAACCCCAGGGTCCCTTAGACATTGGACTCAGTAAACAACTAGTTGTCATTTTAGCCTGAGTTGGAGGGATGCAGATGACTGGAGTGGGAAGTGATAGGGTAGGGAGATTGGTACTTGCCTGGTCTTTGTTTGGTTTGAGCTATCTGAGCACCCAAGATGGCCAGGAGGTAGCATCACAGAGGGAAACCATCTTTCCTACAGAAAGCAGGAGGCAGGGTCACATCCCAAGTATGACTTGGAAGGTGGCATAGCAAGATGTATGCAGGAAGGAGGCAGGAGGACCCTGAGTTCCCTGCTGTAGTGATCAGGCACAGTGGCCGTTCATTCACTTTGTCTTCCAGGGATGCTCCTGAACACACTCTTAAAATCTCCTGCAAGATTACATCTTCCTGTGTTCAGTATTTACGAGGGAAGTCCATGAGTGAGTGAGCGAGCAACTCCTCTAACTTTTCCCTGAGTAGAGATACACTCCATGTTTAAAGCACACAGTTGGAGATGAACGAAGGAAGCCGTCTAGAGCCAGTCTTGGCCTCCTGAAAATGATGAGGCCCATTAGTGTCTTGCACCTTAATTTGTTATCAGTAGGTTGAAAACAAGCGTCTCCCGAAGGGTCAGTGACAACTTTCCCTGACTTGTGTCTCCATCTGCATTGCTCCTCCCAGGGGAAAGGATAGTTGCCCATCAGACCCAGGCTCAATTTCTTTGTGAGGCACAAATAGTTATGGCTGTAATTCCAAACATGAGTAGTGGCAAAAGCACTCTTGTGGAGTGTCTACTCATGGTGACATTTAAGTGTTCTGGGGGTGTGGAAGAGCGTGTACACATATGCAAGCATGATACAGAACTCTCTACTCTGTTTTTTTCCTTAACACATTTGTTATTGAGGAGGACTCTCCATTATTGAGGAGGATTCTCCGTTATTGAGGAGGACTCTCCGTTATTAAGGAAGACTCTCCATTATTGAGGAGGACTCTCTGTTACTGAGGAGGACTCTCTCCACTATTGAGGAGGACTCTCCGTTACCGGGAAGGACTCTCCGTTACTGGGTAGGACTCTCCGTTACTGAGGAGGACTCTCTGTTACTGAGGAGGACTCTCCATTATTGAAGAGGACACTCAGTTATTGAGGAGGACTCTCCATTATTGAGGAGGACTCTCCATTACTGAGGAGGACTCTCCGTTATTGAGGAGGACTCTCCATTATTGAGGAAGACTCTCTATTATTGAGGAGGATTCTCCAGGCCTGGTAGAGATTGTTGAACTTGGAGTGAGCCAGACCCCAGTTGTCCTCTCTTGTGGTTTTCATTAGACGGAAGTAACTAAGGTATTCTTTTTTTTGAGATGATTATTTTATGTCATTTCGCCTTTCTTTTTTTCTTTCAAACTCTCCCAAGGTTACCTGTCATCCCCACTTTTTTTTTCAATTCATGACTTCTTTTTGTTAATTATATCAATCTACAAACACACATATACATATAATTAATAATATTATATATAATACATATGTAGACTATGAATATATATTTCTAAAACCACAACCTTCTTAGTTTATATAATGTTGTTTGTATTTATATATTTTCAGATGACTGTTGGCATTGAATAACCAGCTGGTGTGATCTTCCCTGGGGAGAACCATTTCTCCCACTCTTAGCCTTCCTTAGTTGCCTATAGTTCTTTTTTTTTTTTTTTTTTTTTTTTTTTTTTTTTGGTTTTTCGAGACAGGGTTTCTCTGTAGCTTTGGAGCCTATCCTGGAGCTAGCTCTTGTAGACCAGGCTGGTCTCGAACTCACAGAGATCCGCCTGCCTCTGCCTCCCGAGTGCTGGGATTAAAGGCGTGTGCCACCGCCGCCCGGCAAAATGTGTAGCCCAGGCTGGCCTCGAACTCGTGATCCTCCTACCTCTGCCTCCTTCAGCAAATCCTACCGGCGTGCGCCACCACAACCGGCATCTATAGTTCTTGGTGTAGGCTTGAGGCCATGTGCTCGTTCCCCCTTCCATGTTAGCATGTGTATGACGTCATCCTTGGTCAGCTCATATTTAGGCATGCACACTGCTGAGACTTTAGGGATGCAGCTTCTGATATTCCTAGGAGACACAGCAAACTCCCTGATCCTTTGGCTCCTAGCCCCGCAATGTTCCCTGAGCCCTAAGTGTAGACGTTAGATATATTGATATTTTATTTATGTTTTAATAAATAAAGCTTGCCTAAAGATCAGAAGGGCAAAGCTAAGCCAATAGAGGTCAGGCAGTGGTGGCACACATCTTTAATCCCAGGATTTGGGAAACAGAGGCAGAAGGATCTCTATGAGTTCAAGGCCACCCTGGAATACACAAGATAGCAGAAACAAATCCAGGTGGTGGCAGTTCACACCTTTAATACCAGTATTAGTGAGTCACACACATTTAATCCCAGCACTAGAGGGAATATAAAATGGGAGGAGAGAGCTGCTTAGTCTGTGTAGACTGCTTAGTCTGCTTAGTCGGCTCAGTTTGCAATCGCCAAGCCCTGGTAGAGGTAAGACTTCTCTAGTGGCTTGGCTGTTCTGCTTTTCTCATCTTCAACTTAAACCCCAACATCTGTCTCTGGGTTTTTATTATTCATGCTGCAGTTGTGTTGTAAACATATCCGTTGGGACTGGGCTTCATAACTCTGCCTTCTGATTGGCTGTGGTTTTCTGTGATGGTCTCTGTCATTGCAGAGAGGTCTCTTTGAAGAAGGCTGAAGGCTACACCATTTGCTGATATAAAGGAACTAAGTTAGTTTTAGGCTGAGGGATGTTGGCGCACTTGTTGTTGGTTGGAGAAACATGGCAGGGGAGGGAGCAGAGAAGGAACACTAGCCATCTCTGAGCATGGTGGAGTGTAGGGCTCCCCAGTGAAACTGGTTGCTATGCTTGTCTCCATGTTCTAGAAGCCCGACGGTCTGTGAGGTAGTTCTGAGCACCAGTGGAGCCTGTAAGCAGACACTGGGAGTGAGTTGGTCTCACTGAGTGGCTGGGTCTGTCAGCGTTTTTCAAAACAAGGCCACCCTATGCCTTTTCTGTATTTCTCCTCCTGCATGTGCCCAGTTCCCTTCCCACTTCTCTTCCTTGTTGTAATAAAGCTATGGGGACCTTCTCCAGGACCCTGGAACTGTGTTGCTGGGGCCCTCTGGTCCCTGGACTTAGGAGCCAAAGGAGCATCTTTCCTTCATTAGCTACCCAGCCTCGGGTAGTTTGTCACAGTAACACAGACAGATGAATACACACCCAAGGAAAGAAACTATTTCCTCATGAAGGTGTGGGGCAGGCCTTAACAAACTCAAGTCTCTGTGTTACTATTATAGGTGGGAAGGAGAAAAAAATTTCAGTTGGGGTCTCTCCTGACGGGACTCAGGAGCTTTTTGGGGAGCCATTTCTCTCTATTTCTCAGGAATCTAAAATAAGAAGAAATGAACTGTGCTTGTGATACTGTTTGAACATTGTCCAGGGCATAACTACAGTGTCACAGGGCCACAGGCCTCCACAGAAGACCTTTGCCTATCTGGTGTGGCGCCCTCCCTGCACAAGCCCCTGAGAATGAGGCCCCTGGAAGCTGAGGTTCCAACTTCACATTAGCTGACTCAGTGACAATCTTACTGTACACTGCAGTCAGAGCCATATCCAGGGCCCTGCTGAAGGCCCCAAACACGGTCTGTGGGTCAGGTAACAAAATCTCCCAAGTCTGATATGTGCCCAAGAATAGGTCCTTAGTAACAAAAGGGACTCAGTTCTGATGGCTAGAAGGCCATGTCTGCTGAGGATGGCCTTCTTAAATTCTAAACAGCTGTGATCCTATGCAGAGATTGGGCCCAAAATGTCCAGTTATGGAGAGGAGTGGGGGCTCATGGGGCCTTTCCCCCTCCCCAAGGATTTATAGACAGTTAACAGTTACTAGGGGAGGGGCCCAAGAGGCCCCGCCCCCTTAGAATTGTCCTGCAGTTAACGTAGCTGGGAGAGAGAGCTTTTCTTCAGTGATGTAGCCTCCCATGAGTTGCCTGCATTCCTGGTCCTGTAAGTAGCCCCAGTTAGACACATTGGCTCATCAAGCTGCACTTGAGGGGCATGGTCTCTTGTGTTTGTCATTCTGTCTGGGTGAGCAAATGTTTGTTTGCATGGGAAGGCCCCTCTTGGCTAGCATTTTTAGATGCCTGTCTCTTCTCATTTCTCCTGGCTTCTGGGCCCCAGCATTGCCCATCCCCCTGACTTCATACCATGAATTGTTTTGACTCTTGTGGGCATGGCCTCTGCCTGCCCTCCCTCCCTCCATCCCTCTGTCTGTCCCTCCCTCCCTCCCTCCCTCCCTCCCTCCCTCCCTCCCTCCCTCTGTCTCTCTGTCTCTGTCTCTCTCTCTCTCTTCAGTAAGGACTGAATGTGTTCCAGTCTTTCCCGTCTTCACAAATCCTGTCTTGCTCCAGAATTCTCTCGTAAGCCATAATGGGAATCATCTGCATTTGCCTGGCAGTCTGTGCTCCTGTTTATGCCCCACCCCTATTCCTGCCCATGCCTTCGCCCACCCGGTTGCAGGGCATGGCACCGAGAGGGTAGCCAGGACAGGGTCATTTGCAGTTCTCTGACTGGCCACCCTCTAGATGGGGCTCCATGGCAGCTGCTCCATCCACCTCACCTCCCAGGATTCCCTGCCTTTCTTTCTCCCTGTCTTTCCCTTCTTTCCTGGGAGATCTTTCAAAATCACACCCTACTGCGGCTTCCCCTGGGGCAGCCCTGAACAGCTGGGAGCAAGGTGATTTTGGAGAGATAGCCCCTAAGTTCCCTGGCAGTGTCGGGAGGTGAAGGCATGGATTTGAATTTTCATCACAAGTGAAGTGATCTCTGTTCCTTGTCCTTTTGGGTCTGGCTTATTTCTCTTAAAATAATGGCCTACAATTTCTTGCATAACACTAGGGGGAGGGTGGAAGGAAGTTAGAATAGGGCATCCCCATGCAGCCTGAAAGGAGGTATTAGTCTGGTTTAAGCATCATAGCAGGGTAACAAGGCCACCGCAGTCTTTGTCCAGAAGGACTGGAAGAGTCTGGAAGCTTCCAGCACATAGTGCTGCATCATGTTTCAGGAGATGAAAGGGCTGACCGGGTCTTACACAACCTCAGCCACACTGAACAGCCTGGTCATACATGTTCTCACCAATA
Source organism: Arvicola amphibius (assembly GCF_903992535.2). NCBI lineage: Eukaryota > Metazoa > Chordata > Mammalia > Rodentia > Cricetidae > Arvicola > Arvicola amphibius. The sequence goes on along the minus strand of NC_052052.2, from coordinate 149,103,740 downwards.
TCTTACCTGACTTTCAAACTTGCACAAAGAACTGTAGATTCTACAGTGGACAGATGGACAGGTGGGTGAATGTGCATCTGGATGGATGGATGGATGGATGGATGGATGGAGACTCATGCATCCAGTCAGCCATTTGTCCTCTGCCCACCCATCATCTACCCATTATCCCTGAACACTTCTTAATTTGAATTTCTGTTTTCCACAGATAGCAACATGTGCACAGATGGCAAATGCTTAAGAGGTTCTAAGATGACCCAGCATGTGTTCTGTCCCTTTGCCTGGCCACACCCCAGGCACCTTCCCTGCCTCTAGGAACTGCTTTCGTTAGTCTCTAAGGTAGATTTTTTTTCCCTACACCCTTAACACAGATAGCCTCTGATTTGTACAGAAGTCTTCTGGCTGTTAGTAGATGTGTTCCTCATCTTCCGGTCATTGTGATAACACACTGAGAGAGTCAACTTCTAAAGATGGAGGTCTATCTGGCTCACCGTCCCAGGGGTTCCAGTCCATGGTGTTGGGGCTCTGTTGCTTTGAGGATGAGAGGAAACAAATGACAGAGGAGATGTTCACTTCACAGCAGCCAAGGAACAGAAAGGGGTGTAGAGGGGGGAAACTGGGGTCCTGTGCTGAGCATGGCATGACCCAGAACCCTAGCTTGCTTCCACTAGGCTCCTTGTCCTGGAGGTCTCATCACCTCCTAGTCATGCCATGGGTCGTCAGCTATCCTGTGGACCTCTGGGGGGTCGTCAAGAATTCACACCACAGCAGTGGGCATTCTGAAGGAGAGCAGTGTCAGACTGAGGCCTTGGTTTCATTTATTTTAATATCACTGATAAAACAATGTACTGTGTGTGTATATGGCTCACTGCTCACAGGCTGGGTAGGGGAAATCTGACCCACTTTTGTGGAAAAGCCTGGGCCCTTATTGTAAGAGACCATTTTACATATAGAGTGTTCTGAATTGCATTAGGAAGCCAATAGCCCATGATCTGTTCCATTGCAGCAGACACTTTGGATGACAGAGCAAGCTCCCAGATCCATTCGGGCACCATTCCTAAACTCCATAGGTCTCCTAAACTATGTAATGATTAATCCCTCTGCCTGTGCTTGGACTTCCCAAGCAGACACAGCTCTGGGCATGTGTTTGAGATGTTTAACCAAGAAGCCCTTCCCAGGATGCAGATGCTGCCATCCCATGGGCTGGGTCCTGGACTGAATCAAATCGAGAAAGCCAGCTTTATCGTCCATTGCTCCCTGCTTCCTGGCTGTGGGAGCGATGTGACCAGCTTCCTTCCTCAAGCTCCTGCTGCTGTGCTCCTCACTCCATGATGGGCTCTTCCTCAAACCACCCTTCCTTAAACGGCTTCTGCCAGGCATTTTGCCACAACAGTGGGACACGTAACCGGTTCCTCCCACCATGGGCTTGCTGTTGTGCTGTGAAGCACACCCGTGCTTCTTGAATGCACCGGCTCCGGAGCGCTCCGTTATTCAACAGTAAGCACAAACACCATCATGCAGGAACTTATGAAGCATCTTCCATCTACAGGGCTCCTGATGGAACAGATGGAGTGGCCTCGTGGGGCTCCTGGCAAGGGTCTGTGTCTCAATCAGCATGTTGGTTTCATGAGCATATTCTGTTTGCCAAAATCTGTCAGGCTATGCAGTGAGATGTGTGTGCTTTCCTGGGTCATACTACATTTCAATTACACATGTTTAAAAATAACTTGACACTGAAAACTGGGTGACCTGGAAAGCAAAGAGGTATGGCTCCTGGTGCATCAGTTAAGGGACAAACACAAACCACAGCAAGAGTAGTGACGCAGGGATGAGAACCCAGTCTTCCACGATGAAAGGATGCACCCACCTCTTAGGGATGCAGTTGAAAGAGGAGCCACCAAAGCGGGAGGCTCAGGCAGACTTGGGTGGTGGCGAGGAGTAGCCTCTTTCTACAGCTGGAGCTCAGGCACACCTCCCAGGACCAGACTGAACAAGGTGCCTCAGATGGGAGCCAGGCTCGGATGCTGACGGCCATCTCTGGGGGAAGTGGAGTGTCTTGTGAGGTGGAAGGCATTGTGGGTGCATGCACAGCTCTGATGATGTCTCATCAAGGACTGTTGGCCCAGCAGACTGTGTTAGGGCCTGAAAATCCCCGTGATTCTGAGCAGAGGCAGAGCCCAGTGTGAAGTGTTGGGCAAACAGGCCCTGGTTCCCTTTCCGTGTGCACCTAGCTTGTTCTTTCCTCTCAAAATGTCTCACCTTGAAGTTCTTTCACCGGGAGGTGATGCCTCAAATGCAGGCTATAAATAATCAGGAAGTTGCCCACAGAAGAGCCAGGCAGCAGTAAAAGGCAGGTGGAGAATTTGCACACGGATGAGCCTGAGGCTTCAAGAGCACTTGGTTCTGTGAACTGCTGCTGGCGAGAAATGCAGAGCTGCTGGGAACAAAGCTGCCAAAGGAAAGACCTAGAAACAAGATATGGAGATAGGAGGCCAGCTTATAAGTAGGAAGAAAACTCCAACAGACTCATGGCTCCTCACTCAGACACTGCAGGAGTCCTGCGGGACAAGCACCAAGAGGTGACCAGAGCCAAATAGAAGGGATGGGCATGGACACTGGGTGGGCTGTGCAGGAGGCACGCAGGCGCAGAATAAGTGTGCGGAGACTGGCATGCATAGAGCACAGCACAAATGCTCGTTTGAAGATGGCTGCAGGCGTCACTTTATGAAGTGACTGATAAGTAGGATAATTTATGAGTGACTCAGAGAAGAGAGCATAGAAGCCGTAAAGACAGCGAGGAGACAGAGGTGTCAATGACTGGCAGGAAGTGTGTGCTGTGTATACACATCTTAAACATCACCCTGAGCCCCCAAAACACAGTTGTCAGTGTTTATAAAAAAAATACTTAGAGATACAGATGCTCATCGCCCTGATTCTGCTACACCACACATATGCCCCAGTAACCACACTTCACCCCATGCCTTTGCACATTGAATTAATTCGAAAATCTGCAAAAGCTGCCATTGTATTTAAATATCACCTCTGCACCCTTTCATGCTTTAATAGTCTTTAGATGGCTATATATGAGCAAGGCAAAAAACGTGTGCTTGTTAGCTTGGTATTGTTTGAATAATGACAAATAAAATGTCTCTGTAAAGACTATCCAGTGGCAAAGTTTTCTCTGAGTATTTTCAGCTTGGGGTCAGTTGAACACGGAGACACAGGGCCAACTGCAGTTATGTAATTACCAAGAACATGTCAACTTGACAAGCTAAAGTTGTCTGAGAGGAGGGAGTCGCAGCTAAGAAAATGCCTCCATAAGATCAGGCTGTAGACAAGCCTGTTGGGCATTTTCCTAATTAGTGATTGATGTGGGAAGGTCCACCCCATTGTGGGTGGCACCACCCTAGGCTGGTGATCCTGGGTTTTATAAGGAAGTAGGCCGAGTGTGTTGTGGGGAACAAGCCAGTGAGCAGCACTCCGTGGCTTCTCCATCAGCTTCTGCGTCCAGGTTCCTGTCCTGTTGAGTTCCTATCCTGACCTTCTTTGATGATGAACTACGAAACCTCTCTCTCCCCAAGTCACTTTTGGTCATGGTGTATCAGCACAGCAATAGGAACTCTCCGAGCCAGTCCCTTTCTTAGAACCAGGGGCAGTACCAGCAGCTGCTGGCTTTCATTCCAAGGTCACCTTGGCTTCTGTTTTAACCCCAGCTCATGCCCAGCTTCTCCTTTCTCATTCTTTGCCCACCCAGGCCTTCTTTGTGTCTGGTGTAGGGTGCATTTATTTACCACGGTGCCCCTTGAATGGGCTAGACCTCTCACCCCAGTTTCCTTTTCTTCCTCTACTTTCTTTTCTGGGGGAGCAAGACTGCACTCAGGTCCCTTCTCAGGACTGTAAGTGCAGGGGGCCATGGGGTCTGGCACCCTGTCTGTACTGTCTCTCATCTTGCCTCTGTCTGGGCAGCTCAAACTGAACCTTTAGGGCCTTTTGAAGTTGCAGCCTGGCCCAAGAGATAATGAGAGCAGAATTGGTAATTGCTGGCCATACAGGCCAGAGCCTAAGCTGCAACCACCCTAAATCAAATGAACCCATCAAGAAATAGGCCACCCAAAGAACAACAGAGGTGCAGAAGATAGATGTCTGGAATTAGGTGCTAGGGTACCACACAGCCATAGTTGGGGAGGCAGAGGCAGCCAGTTTCAGAGGAAAGTGGAGGAAGGTTATGCAAGCTGTTTTGAAATAATTGTCCTTGAGCCTGAGGATTGATAACAAGGGTGGGGTGGGTCCAAAGTTGACAGGGCAGCTGCTGACCAACCTCCTGAAGTGTTCTGCATAGGGTATCATGGCCTGTCAAGACTGTTTGACCCTCACAGGCATGGTGATCATTTTGGGCTCCCACTGTGTCCATCCAGAGGCTAGTGTGTCTCTGTTTCGGAGGTGACAGTGGTCACAAAGAAAAGGTACACCTAAGGAGGACACCTGCCATGCATGAGGAGGACACCTGCCATGTGTGGGGAGGACACCTGCCATGCATGAGGAGGACACCTGGAGGACACCTGCCATGCGTGGGGAGGACACCTGCCATTCGTGGGGAGGACACCTGCCATGTGTGGGGAGGACACCTGCCATGCGTGGGGAGGACACTTGCCATGCGTGGGGAGGACACCTGTCATGCGTGGGGAGGATACCTGCCATGCTTAGGGGGGAGGACACCTGGAGGACACCTGTCATGTGTGGGGAGGATACCTGCCATGCTTAGGGGGGAGGACACCTAGAGGACACCTGCCATGCATGGGGAGGGCACCTGCCATGCGTGGGGAGGACACCTGCCATGCATGAGGAGGACACCTGCCATGTGTGAGAAGGACACCTGTCACCACCTGCTATGCATGAGGAGGACACCTGCCGTGCGTGGGGAAGACACCTGCCATGCATGGGGAGGACACCTGCCATGCGTGGGGAGGACACCTGTCATGCGTGGGGAGGACACCTGCCATGCGTGGGGAGGACACTTGCCATGCGTGGGGAGGACACCTGTCATGCGTGGGGAGGATACCTGCCATGCTTAGGGGGGAGGACACCTGGAGGACACCTGTCATGTGTGGGGAGGATACCTGCCATGCTTAGGGGGGAGGACACCTAGAGGACACCTGCCATGCATGGGGAGGGCACCTGCCATGCGTGGGGAGGACACCTGCCATGCGTGGGGAGGACACCTGCCATGCATGAGGAGGACACCTGCCATGTGTGAGAAGGACACCTGTCACCACCTGCTATGCATGAGGAGGACACCTGCCGTGCGTGGGGAGGACACCTGCCATGCGTGGGGAGGACACCTGCCATGCGTGAGGAGGACACCTGCCATGTGTGGGGAGGACACCTGCCATGCGTGAGGAGGAGTGCCTCTAAACCCGAAGGAGCCAGAAAAAGAAAAGAGGCCAGTAGGCCAGTTGACGAATTGGTTTGGCAGTTAGGCGCTGTTTGTTTTAATTAAGTCGATGATGAATTTGGAACCCTCGAGCTGGGTCAGGATTTGGAGACTGAACTGTTTGGTGGCAGGAATGCTTGTAAAAGTGATTAAAATAGCTTCACAGAATGTGCCTGGAGGGGCCAGTGGGCCTGGAGAGACTGGGTGTGGGAATGGAGGCCCAACTTCTTCAGAGTCTGTCCATTTGCCACAGCCAGCAGTGGGCCAGAGATGATTAAGCGCTTAATTAGACCCGGATACTCGGTTGTGTACTTGCTGTGGCTACAGAAAAGGGTGCTGTCACCAATCTTTAAATAGCGAACCAGAGGCTAAATTTCACTCCATCAGTCAAAGCCGTGGCTATTGCAATGTCCTAATTTTAGTGGCTCGTCAATTCCCCAGTGCCCGTTAGTTGATGGAACTTTGATCCTGCAATGCTGAGATGACTCTTGAGCTGAATATAGCCAGAATATACTATGAATCATCTGGCTGGCTGCCCAGCCGAGGGAGGGGAGGAAAGAGACAGAGGAGGAGGGAGGGGAGAATGAACAAGTAAAGGAGGGGGAGGGAGGGGTATGAGAACACTCATGCCCCGAAACGGATGGAAGATCATTCTTATGCACAGACCGTCAACTTCTCAACTTAGGTTTGTATTTGGAGCACATTATTCTTGGACTCTTATTTTTTCCCCCTAAACCAGGAACCTTTTCTCATGCAAACACACACGAGGCCACTGCCAAGGTCTAATGATAGTGTCAATAATCTCAAGACATTTTAAATGGATGTTTTTCCAAAGCAAATCACTGCCTCTCAAGGGCTTTTATTTCCACTTAGGGAGTGAGCAGCTGAGATTCTCTGAAGGGGTGGAGAGCATTTCTGATCGCTTCCCTGCCTTTAGGTTCCTAGGGAGTTGCCGTCTCTGTTTCTTCTGTTGGCTGGCTTTTCCTCTCAGTTAACTGAGATTTCGTTCTCCCTCCAGCCCTTAGCAGAGTCCTCTGGGTCACCTTGTGTCCTGAATGTGTGTAGCTGCCACCTCCCTTCTGTTGACTTGCCTCGGGTGGTGTCACCTGGATCATGATTTCCATTTGTATGTACTGTGCAGGAGTGTTGCTAAAGAATTAGCAAGATTCACTGGGACACACCTGCCTCCTTGTAGAATTCCTGCCTACCTAGCCTTCCTCCCCCAGGGCAGGAAAGAAACTCTAACTTCTTCCAGCTTCTCCTTCCAGGGTCTAAATACTTGCATGGAATGATGGACTTTAAGTCATCCTGGGAAGGGGCAGCACATGTTCGTCTCCCTTGAGAGTCTGTGACTATGATCAAGAAGATGCCTTCATCTGAAGCAGGGGTGTGTATACACCTCAGTATATGGGGGCAGGGAGTTCATGGATGCCAAGTCCCGCTGATGCAGGGGTATGTGTATACCTCAGTGGAGAGGGGTCATGGATGTTGGGTCCTGCTGAAGCAGGGGTGTATGTACACCTCAGTGGAGGGGGGTTATGGATGTCGGGTCCTGCTGAAGCATGGGTGTGTGTACACCTCAGTGGAGGGGCTCATGGATGTCGGGTGCTGTAGGACACAGCACAACTCTGTATGGAAATGTCCAGAATGAAATTAATTCAAGCCAGAGGACGACTGAAACTAGTGCCACCAGGTGGTTTGACAGATGCTAGAGCCATTCTCCAGACTCCAAATTCTTAAACTCTGGGGATAGCCCCACAGCTTGGTCACATGACTGAGCTCAGAGACTGCGAAAACTATGTCAGCAGGGGGGTCCTACAGATCCTCAGCCATTGCAGGGTATTGCTTACCCTCCTGATTACACTCCAGATTTGGCTTTTAGACTGTCCTGCTGAAGATGCCACTTACGTGAGTCTCAGAAAATGAAGAACTCAAGCCCGTGTTCTGCTGGAGCCTTCGTCCTTATCGGATAGCTCTCCTGGTACCGGAAGGTGCTATGTACGTGCCCCTGGAGGAGAAAAGCGGTCTTGAATTCTTCCTACCCATGAACCCTGTTGCAAAGGACTAGCCTGACAAGATATGCCCACAGCTGCAATAGCGGCACGGATGCTATTCGAGTAACCAGCCACTTTCTGGTGGAGTCTAAGGCTCGATATGAGATGGAAGCCTTGCCTGGCACTGTTAAAGGGGCAAAAGCCTGTGGCTGGATAGGTCAAAATTTACATGTATACAAAATTGTTTTAAATTTGTAGTGGCCTATTAATTGTAATTTGATAAGTAAATAAACCACTAGAGGTCAGGCAGTGGTGGCGCACACCTTTAATCCCAGGGTTTGGGAGACAGAGGCAGATGGATCTCTGTGAGTTCAAGGCTACCCTGGGCTACACAAGATCAATGCAGAAAAAAATCTAGGTGATGGTGGCCTACACCTTTAATCCCAGTACTAGAAAGGTACACACCTTTAATCCCTGTACTAGGGAGTCCCATGCCTTTAATTCCAGCACTAGAGGGAATATAAAACTGGAGGAGAGAGAGGCTTAGTCTGCTTAGTCTGTGGTCGCCCAGCCTTGGTAGAAGTAAGACTTCTCTAGTGACTTGGCTGCTTTGCTTTTCTGGTTTTTGGATTGAATCCCAATTTCTGTCTCTGGGTTTTTATTACTCGTGCTACATAAATTATTTTTAATGATTTAGTATCAGCAGATGTATAGTTTGTGTATATAACCATATATACAGGCCATATAACAAATTCCTTGGCCAAAAAGGTCTTGGCTCTAGGTCAGAAGAAGCAGAGAGTGCAGTAGGGAACATTTTGGGATAGGGACACAGCCCCCAGAAGTGCCTGTGTCTGGGAGGCTTGTCTGAGAAGTTCTACCTAAGCAGGGTGCAATAGCTTCTGGTGGCTGCTGGATGCCTGGTTTAAGGTTTGACACACATTCAGGAATGTGGAGCAGTCTCTTGTTGGATTGGCTCTTTAGCTTTAACTGATGTGTCTGCTGATCTGTTTTCACTCCTGTTGCTCTGATTAAACAGCCTGACCCAAAGCACCTTAGGGGAGAAAAGGGTTTTGTCTGGCTTACACTTCCAGATCACGGTCCATCATTAGGGGACAAGGCAGGAACTCAACAACTAGTCACATCGTGGGCATAGACAAGAGTGGAGACACGAGTGGATCCTTGCTGGCTGCTTGCTTGTCCTCAGCTAGCCTTTTCTGCTCTTCCACTCTTCAGGACACCAAGCCAGGGAATGATGTCACTCACAGTGGTCATATCTTCTGACCTCAATTAGCAGTCAAGACAGCTCCCGTCCCAACATGCCTACAAAGCTAACCCTGACTAGATACATTTCTCAGGTGATTCTAGGTTGTGACAAGTTGACAAAAACTAATGTCACATTCCCTTCTCTCTTCCTTAGCATTTAGAATTGAATTTCTGGTATCTCAGATTTGTTAATTTTATGAATTTTATGAATTCCCAAAACCCTTGCCATCATCACAGTGATGTGCTGTATTCACAGCCCTAGGTTGCTGCAGCATGGGGAATGATCATAGGAAATGACACGCTGATACAGACGGGGCTGCCCCAGGCTAGAGCCTCCAGAGGGACTGAAGTTTGAATAGCTCACCAGTGTTGCTAGCTTCCGGAGAGCTGCCATTGCGGATCTGTGGGGTACAGGACCCGGACAGGGTATAGGAGTTCTCCTTGCCTCTCCCAAGCCTGAGTCTCTTTGTGTTTGTCTCCTGCTCACCATCGAGACTTATAATCCACCTTTGGCAATGAGCTGCCAAATCCAAACGAGAGTTTTATAGCACAGGTTATGGCTGTAGGGTTGGCACCTGACACAGGACAACTTAGGAACTGAGCCCTTAGCCTGTGTGATCTGACATTGTGTTTGGATTAGACGTCAGCCAGCTGGCTGGGCTACAACTGGTCCCCAGTAGCCTGTGGAGCAAGTCAAGTCCATGTGGGTGCTCATGTTTTCAGAGTAGAGGTGTGCTGGCTAGTTTTATGTTACTACAACACAAGTTAGAGCCATTTTGGAAGAGGGAACTTGAATTGAGAGAATGCCCCCCATTCTGCTTTGTGGGCAAACCTGTGGCGCATATTCTTGATCAATGGTTGATGTGGGAGGCTCCAGCTTGCTGTGGGTGGTCCCGCTCCTCTGCCAGTAGTCCTGGGTACGCTAAGAAAGCCGACTGAAGTCAAGCGCTGGTGACACGTGCCTTTAATCCCAGCACTTGGAAGGCAGAAGATCTCTGTGGGTTTGAGGCCAGCTTGGTCTACATAGCAAGTTCCAGGACAGGCAGGGCTGCACATAGAAAGTCTGCCTTGAAAAACAAGAGAAGGGAGGAGGAGGAAGAAAAAGTAAGAAAGCAGGCTGAGCAGATCAGTAAGCAGCAGCCTTCCATTGTCTCTGCACTGGTTCCTGCCTAGGTTCCTGCCCTGACTCCCCTGGAGGAGGGCCTACCAGCTGCTCCCCAGTTGCTTTTGGTCATGGTCTTCTGTCACAGCAACAGAAACCCTAACTATTACAAGATGGAAGGCCGGCTGACTTCTTCTGAAGAGTTGGGCATTTCCTTGTGACTGTCCTCCTGGTCAGCTTAGACTTGTAGGAGAAGTGCCCTTCCGGTTGGTTCTTCCCTCATGGACTATGGGAACTGCTGGGTTAATTAGGCTCCAAGACTGTAGACAGATGTGGCAGCAGACAGACAGGCCTCGTCTCATACAGCAGCCAGGAAAGAGCCTCCACAGATTCTGTGCTCACCTAAGTTAGACTTGGTTAATGTACTGAGGGAGGTTGGGGCTGCAATTCCTTCAGAAAGGACTTCAGTGTGGAAGACAGTGTGTGACTCAGTCTCACCCTCCCTCTCTCTCTCCCCATAAAACAGTGGATGGCTAGAGCCACCGTGATCTCTTTCTTCTGGTGAAGTCCTAGATTCTCCTCCATCTTACCTGTTTATATAACACAGGAGAGAAGAGCCTTGACCATCGGAGCTCCCCATGGATGGCAAGGATGGAATATGGCAGCCTCTGCATTACTGAGAGCACACACCTCTCTTGGGCAGGGTGGTGGTGGTGACAAACTCTGAAATCAGTATGATTGGGGTGCTTCAAGGACCCCTTTCTTGTGGATTGCTGGAGACGAGCTCTTCCCTTTTCCAAAGGTTCCTCATTTCCCAGAGGACTGTCGTCTTCGGTGACGTTCACTTTTCTTTGACGGCGAGCAGACCTAATCCAAACGGGAGGATGTGAATTTAGACATGCTCATTCTTGGGGCAGTTTCTAGGCCCAGGCAATGGAACATACTTGTCTGGAAACATGATCACCTTGGAGATAATAAAAGGGGGGCCTATGCAGCTTCTGCCCATGGTCACATCATTGAGTTTTCCCAAAACTTGGCACTCTGAAAAAAAAAAAAAAAAAAAAAGCTGGCTCTCCAGGCACCTGGCACTTTCTCATTCTGATTGAGGGAGCTTGCTAGGTCCCGAGGATTCTCTTTGGGCAGTAGCACATCACTGGCTTCTTCAGGCCGGCCCGAAGTTTGGTCCCAGGACCTGAGAGTGGGTGGGGATGACTGCCTGGAGCCACTTTCCTTGAGCTGACAAAGTCCATCTCCTATTAGCCCAGTTGAGCCTGCAGCCTCCTGCAGCATGGGGAAGGTAGCTGGCAGGAAGGGCCACACTGAGCCCTGGCTTGGGTTCCCAGCACTCTCTTCTGCTGTGTGGAGGCAAAGGGAACCATGTCACGATGAAGTGCCCTGTGAGGACTGAAGCCTGCTGTGCCTCTTGAAGCAGAATAGAGGGGATTGCATGAGACCCGGCAAAAGGACAGGAAGACATCATTAAATGAGGGTCTATCATTAAAAGAGTCACACAAACAAGCAGGTAGATTTTGAGTTTTAAGACTGGTGGATGGGGGTGCAAGTCACCCAATTAAGTGTTTCTTTTATAAGAGTTGCCATGGTCATGGTGTCTCTTCACAGCAATAGAAACCCTAACTAAGACAACACACACACACACACACACACACACACACAGAGATGTTGTTCCTCTTGAGTTCCCTGGCTAACACAGCCCTGCTCTATTGTAGCCATCTGATAAAGGTGGTGTGGTTTATCGTCTCCCCTCCTTCCTGCAGCTTTGAGGAAACTTAAGACAACCTTGAATTTCAGCTTTACTTTTACCTAGTTCTGTCTTCCTATAAAACCTGTAAGGATCAGACACTCCCTCTTGCCCAGCGATCTGAAGGCTTTTCCTTCAAGGCCCCATCATGCCCACCTGTCACCTTGGGCCAGTAACTCTTGTGTTTAAATTCTTCTGAATAGCAAATTTGTCTCTGCTTCGTTACTATGTGCCTACTTTTCATCTTTTAATATAATATATCCTGACCCATGTCAAGAGGGATTCAAGTTCAAGAAATAAAGTATACGCTTTACTGGATCTGTGACTTTTACAATACTACTATAAGCTAAAGAAATTGTGAGTTGGGCCAATGTTAAGTTGGGAGCTGTGTATGCTGGCATGAAATTTACCTCTTTTTCTATTCCTTGATGAAGTAGCTGTAAGTAGGGAGAAAGGGTCCATCACAAACCCAGTAGGAGCTGTTTCCCCCGGTGCTCAGACGGCTGGCCTCTACTATCCTTGAAGGTGTGTGGCTATGGAGCATCCCTTATTTACCAGGTCCCAGGTCCCACAGTCACTTTTTATTCATTCTCCTGTTACTTGCTGTGTATTAACTGGCACTCATTGACCTTCGGGGCTGGAGAAATGGCTCAGCTGCTTTTCCAGAGGACCCGAGTTCAGTTCCCAGCATCTGCGTTGGGTGGTTCACAACCATCTGTAACTCCGCCTCCAGGGGATTGGCGCCTCTTTTGGACTCTGAGGGAACTTACACTCATGTACACACTCACACAAAGACCCACAGCTTAACAATAAGAGAAACAAATCCTTAAAAAGCATTTACTTCATAAAATTGATTATATTAAAATTTCTCAACTTTATTATTTTGGGTAAATTTTGTTCTATTTAAAGAATTAGAGGTTTTGACTGGTGTGCATGTGTGTCTATGTGCATGCCTACCTGTTTACACATACACACACTCATGTGGAGATCAGAAGCCAGTCTCAAGTATTGCTCTTCAGAGACTACTTGCCAAATAGGCTTAGGCCAGCCTGCCGGTGCACCATGCCTGGCGTTTTATATGTATGTTCTGGGGATCAAAGTCGGGTTCCTCCAGTTTGTGTGGAAAGCGTTGACTGAGCTGGTTCTCTCCCTAGCCCAGATGTTTTAAGTAGTAGATAATTAATGATCCACTTACAATTATGAGAAATAACACACCGAGGACTCATATACCTTTTACCCAGTTTCCTGTAATGGCAAGATTTGGCTGAATCATAGTGCAACACCTCAGCATCGAAGCCAGGATATCTCCATTGTCACAAACATCCCCCTGTTGCCACTTTGTAACCAATCCCTCCCATTCAGACTTTAACCTCTAGTAACCACGAATATAGTCTCTGTTTCAGAATTTTGTTATTTCAAGCATGCTTCCAGGCATGGCGCCCGTGGGACTGACTTTTCCCAGCCCATGCGGCTTCCTGGAGATTGACCCTGTGTCAGCACCACCCCTTTGTGTTGCTAGCTGGGATAGCCTGGTGCGAGGCATCACGCTTTGTTAACTGTTGGTTCACACTTGATAGCCATGCTGGGTTGGTTCCAGCTGCTGTGAACATTGTATTAAAGCTTTGTGTGGATGAGGTTGACTTCTGTGCAGGAAATGTCCAAGGGCTCGGCTGCTGTGTTCTTGATAATGACTTAACTGCCACATGGTTTTCTTGTGAGTCTGCAAGTGTTTTCCCCTTCCATCAGTTGGGAGTGACTTAGTTTCCCTGAATCCTTGTGGGCGTCCTGAGTGGTCACTTCGGCGCTCTGGTGGGTGTCAGTGATGTCAGAGGATGACCCCGAGCGTCAGATTTTCTTCACATTTTACACCTCTGGTCTTCTGCCCGTTTTCTCATTAGATTGTTCCTCGCTTTCCTTATATTTTATAGATACAGCTTTTCGCTGGGCATGTAATTTGTTAGAATTTTCTTGTCTTTAGCCTCCTTTTCATCCCCCTATTAAGATTTTAGCAGAGCAGAAGTCAAGCTGAGTCCATCCATCTTTCTTCTCATACCTTCTGCTTCCGGTGTCATTCTAAAGAGCTATTTTCCCGGATTGCAAATCCCTTCCTTTATGTTTTCTGGACAGCCTTGCATCCATGGAACATCTTGAATTGCCCTTTGGAGGTGTTACGGTGTAACTTCCCGTGAGAGAATGGCAAAGCTTCACACATGGGACTTTTTCTGGAGAGACAATGAATAAATGTCTAGTCACCCAGATAAGGTCTGATGGCAGAGCCAAGAACGACTCCAGCATGTCCCACTTAGTGAACGGTGATCTTATGGGGGTTGCTTGCAGGAGTTCAGGTGCCTCAGAGGCAGCGGCATCAATGAGAAATCCTCCCCAGACTGGAACTCTCTCCCCAGCTTGGGGGCTGAGCCCCCTGAATGTCTTACCTGCTTGTGTAGCCTTGGGGAGGGGCCTTGTGAATCCTGTAACTTTCCTCGAGCTTGTGAGCCTGCAAGGTTGCAACAGCTTCTCTATCCCCCTCCAGGAGGGAATGGCTCAGTTCAGAGGAGATGGCTCCACTACAGCCATCCTGACAGTTATTCCTACAACCCAATCCCCAGTGGAGGCCTTCATTGGCTGTTCGGAGCTACCTTGCCTGTCTATTCGGGCTTCCTTTATGGCTGGCTCTGCTTCCTTGGTGGCCTCTTGGTTCTGGTTACTCCCAGCCCTGTCCTTTAAAAGAAAGCAGCCCTTCTTTCTGCTACTGAGAATTGCAGTTTTAACTTCATCAGTAGACTCACTTGCCATCACTGCAGCTGGCTGGGATTCTGTCAGGATGCTCATTTCCCATTCTATTTTTTAATCATGGAAAATAGATCGACGTGTAGAATCAGCTATTCCAGACTGTTCACTTCTCTGTTCTCCATTCCTGAAGAAGTGGTTCACAGTAACAGTTGGGAAATAGTTTTAAGCTAAAATCATGTGCCATGGTTGGTTGGTGCTCAAGTGAGACAGGAGGAATGAAAAAAAAAACATCCAGGAAGGGTTAATGGTTAGGTCTGTGGTCGTGGAGAAGCCCCACCTACTGGGGACCCTCTGGTGGACCCTGTGATCCTAGCTCAGAATTAGATAGCAGGGGACTGAGAACTTCAGTCGTGTGTTCTCCTGATCATCCCTCTTTGGCTGAGAGATCCCAGCATGTGATGGAGCAAGCTCTGATGAGGGAGACATTCATATGGGGCGGGGCCAGCAGGATACTAGAGAACATGATTGGTCCTGATGCTGGCATGCTGGCATGTTTCCTTCGCACAGACAACTGTTAGGGGCTTGCTTCTGCATGTTAAGTACCTCTGCTCCTTGAAGTCCATTCCCCATCTCCCTGGAGCATTCCCTGTGACTGCAATAACCCCCATCACCTCCTGGCTCTCACCTTTATGAAGCTGCCTGTAGGGCTCTGCTGCTGTCCTTGAGTTTGTCACCTGATTTATATGATTCCATTGGGAACTCAGCAGTGTCCTACCGACATTGCTGTCCTGTTCTTTGTCATCTGTTGATGGGTCCATAACTGAGGGAGAGAACTTCAGGGGCCATGTTGTCTCTTACCATCCCACGGGGGTTCCAGAGGTCTGTGGGAAACAATGCTATAATCCAGCTCCGAGCTCAGATGAACCACCAAATTTTGAGTCAGGCTACAGCGGAATAACCCCTGGCCTCAAGTGGGGTGTTTGGCTCCACTGAGGACTGGGTGCCCACCTGGTGAGAACTGGTCCCACCTCTCTGGGTTCCACTCCAGGTTACCTGGTTTAAGAGGCTCAGGGTTCACACGAAGTGGTTGTCTACATGGTTCTCATGCACTCAGACGTGGAGAGCCACTCCCCAGGAGTGCGGCAGTTGACAGACGGGGCGCTTTCACCTCACTGTTTAAATGTAACTGGCCTCCATGATCTCATAGGGAGTGGGTGGCACTAGGAGGTGGGGTGGCTTTGTTAGAGTAGGTATGGCCTTGTCGGAAGAAGTATGTCGCTGTGGTGGTGGGCTCTGAAATTTCCTATACTCAGGATTCCGCTTAGCCTCAGTCCATTTCCTGTTGCCTTCTGATCAAGACGTAGCCGGCAGCATGTCTGCCTGGATGCTGCCATACTCCCTGCCATGATGACAGTGGACTGAACCTCTGAAACTGTAAGTGAGCCGTCCCGAGTAAATGTTTGCCTTTATAAGAGTTGCCATGGTCATGGTGTCTCTTCACAGCAATAGAAACCCTAAGAGGACTCTCTTCCTGTCCCACCCCCACTTTGCATGGACAGAGGAGGCAGCCCCTGTCCACTGCAAGTCATGTCAGCATCTTGACATTGTCCAGAAAGAACTCCCACCAATAAAATTAGAAGCCTACTAACTATTGCTTTTGCTGCAAAAATACGTGCCCCTAGAGAGGGACACCCAGATAGTCACCTCAGAGAGGCAGCCAAGAAAGAGGCTTGCAAGATGCCATGCTGTGAGGGATCTTGCTGGCAGAGCCCCCTCTCCAGGGAGTGAAGTGCACCCTCAAAGAGCCTCAGCCGCTGCAATTTGAAAAGTGGCACGTGGGCCTCTTCTGTAAAGCTAACAAGAGCCCTTGACATTTCCAGAGGCTGGGAGAACGCTCGCTGTTCTTGTTGGTCGAGGTAACTGTGCCAGGAATTTAGAATACTGGTAGACTCTCCGCTCCATGTCATTGTGATGAGATGGCATGGCCAATGACTCCGCAGAGTGAGGTGTTTTATAACACGAAAAGGGCTGCCACACAGTGAACTCGGAGTCTTGGGCCTTTGTTGCCAAAAAGTAACACAATGTGGACTTGGAAGTATGACACCATTTTCCTCCTTAAAACTGAAAACAGTAACAGAGACTAGACTAAGAAAGGGACACTTGGCAGTGTGCCTTCACCTCCTGTGGTTTTAGCCTGGGCTATTGGTCTGCATGTGGCAATGCGCCTCTACCTCCTGCAGCCCAGCATGGACGATTTATCTACAAGTTACGGTGTCGCAGCTTCCATCTGGTCTGTTCAGCCCTGTCAGTCCTTTTAGAGGCTCCTCGCATGGGGTCATCGGCCCCCAGCTGAGCATCTCAGCCAATCCTGTGTCCATGGAAGGACCCCTAGGGGTTGGGTCTGAACTTGCCTCAGTGAGCTCAAAAGGTTCTGGAAAAGCTTGTGGCTTTCAAGCTTTATAGTCCCCTACGGTTTTGAGGTGTAGGTTATGAGAAGGTAATACAGTACTGGGGAGCCCAATACTGTCTTTGGGTTCAGGTCAAGATCGCAGGCCTAGGACTCTGTCAGTAAGAGTATACAGTACTGAATTCCCTAGCACCCCTCTGGAGGTGAGTTTTGTTTCTCTAAGGATTTAAGGATATTGTAACTTTAGGGAATCTAAATCAATGTTACCTAGCTGATCTGAGGACATTGTAACTTACGGGGATAAGTAATATTGTTACCTGTAGTTCTGAGAACATTGTAAACAGGGGGAATCAAGATCATTGTTACCTGACTGATAATAGAACATTGTAACCTAGGGGTATCAAGACCACTGTTACCTTACTTATCTGAGAACAGTGTCACCTGGGGTGGCAGATAAAGAATCTTGTTACCCTATAGATATGAGAAAATTGTAAGATTGGGGGATAAAGACCATTGTTACTTGCCTAATCTGTGAACATTGTAACAATGATGGATCCAGAGCATTGTTACCCTGTTTGGAAGCATTGCAACCTAGAGGGAATCAAGATCATTGCTACTTTACTGATCTGAGATCATTGTGACTTGTGGAATCAAGACCCTACTGACCTGTGAACACTGGAACCTTAGGGAATCACAAACATTGTTACTCGAAAACCTTGCAACATGGAAGGAATCATAACCTTTGCTACCTGACTTGAAATCATTGTAACCTAGGAGGAATTAAGACAATTGTTAACCCTACTGATCTGAGAACTTTGTAACCTGGGGAGAGAACATTGTACTCCTGGGTGATCTGAGAGCATCATAAACTTGGAGGATCAGGACTTTCATTACTATACTGACCTAAAAACATTGTATCCCCGTGGGATAAATACCACTGTTACCTGATTGATCTGAGAACATTGTAACCAGGAGTTATAAAGACCACTGTTAACGTGCTGATAGAAAACATTGTCACCTGGGGGGGGGGGGGGGATACAGACTATTATTACATGAGTCATCTGAGAATATTGTAACCTTGGGGGATCAAGAATACTGTTTCCTCACTGATCAGAAAGCATTGTGACCTGAGAGAATCTAGACCATTGTTATCTCTATGATCTAAGACTATAGTAACCTTGTAGGAATGTACATTGTTACCTGATTGATATGAGTACATTGTAACCTTGGGGGATAAAGACCATTGTTACTTGACTCGTCTGAAAACTTGTAATCTTGAGGGATCAACATTATTGATACTTTATATGAGGACTTTGTAACCTGGGTGGATAAAGACCATTGTTATCCAACTGATCTGAGAACGAAGCCATTGTTCCCATTTGAAAACATTGTTATCTGGAAGGGATCAAAACCATTGTTACTGATCTGAAAACACTGTGATCTGAGAATATAAAGACCATTGTTACCTGGCTAATCTGAGAACTTGTAATTTGTAGGATAAAGAATATTGTTACCTGGGTGAATTAAGGACATTGTAACTTGTGTGTGCGTATGTGGGGTGGGGTTCAAGAACATTTTTCTTAGCTGACAGATCTGAATACATTGTTACCTGTGGAAACCAAGACAATTATTTCCTGGCTGATCTTAGAATATTGTAACCTTTGGGCATAAACACTATTGTTACCTGACAGACCTAAGGATAATGTAACTTTGGGGAATCTCAGTCAATGTTACTTGGCTTATCTGAGGACATTGTAACTTGTGGGGATAAAGATCGTTGTTACCTAACTGATATTAGAGCATTGTAACTTTGAAGGATCAAGACCAATGTTAGCTTACTGATGTGAGAACCTTGTAACCGAAGGGGATCAAAACCATTTCCATCTGGCTCATCTGAAAACATTGTATCTTCGGGGATAAAGAACATTGTCACCTGACTGACCTGAGAACTTTGTAATTTGTGAGGATCAAGACCATTGTCTCTTGGCTGCTCTGAGAACATTGTAATCTTGGAGAATCAAGACTTTTGTTACCAACTGATATGAGACCACTGATAAAGAGCATTGTTGTTACTTTGCTGATCTAAAACCATTGTCACCTTGGGGGCAGATGAAGACCATCATTTCCTGATTTGAAAACAGCTTAACCTTTGGGGGCCAAGACCATTGTTACTTGTCTGGTCTGAAAACATTGTATCCTGGGTTTATCAAAACCTTTTTACCTGATTTATCTGAGAACATTGTAACTAATGGGGTTAAAGAGTATTTTTTTTCTTGGTTTATTTGAGTACATTGTAACCTTTGGGAATTAAGACTATTGTTACTTGGCTGAACTAAGAACATTGTAACCTTGGGTGATTTAGACCTGAGATTTAGATCTGTCTGAACTGAGAGCATTGTAATTTAAGGATCAATACCATTGCTACCTGTCTGATCTTAGAAGACCATCTTAACTGACTGATCTGAGAACATTGTTACCTGAGGCATCTGAGCATTGTTACATGGGGGATTTCTAAACACTGTAACCTGGGGGACCAAGCCCATTGTTTTCTGATGTCATTTGAGAACTTTGTTACCTGAAAGATCTGAGAATGTTACAACCTGGTGAATCAATATCTTTGTTAAGTGGGACATAGGAGAACATTGTTACCTGAGGGATCTGAGAATACTGTACCAGGAAAATCAAGACAGTTGTTACTTGGGGATCAAAGCAATTTCTGCCTGGGCAATCTGAGATCATTGTTTCTAGGGGCTTAAGATCATTGTTTTCTGTAGCATCTGAAAGCCTTGTTACCTTGATAATCTGAGAACATTGGAACCTGGAAAATCAAGACCATTGTTACCTGGGGTCAAGACTATTCTTACCAGAGCATCTGAGAGCGTGGTCACAAAGAAGATCTGAGGGCATTGTCAGTCAGGGGATCTGAGAACATGGAAACCTGGGAGATTGAGACTGTTGTTTCCTGGGGCATCTGATAGCAATGTAAATTGAGGAATAAGAGGAAAAATTAGGCCATGTGAGAACATCAGTAGTTGGGGGGATCTGAGAACATAATAACCTATGATATATACATATGCCTGGGGGATCAAGACCATCGTTACTGGTGGGTTCTGACAGCATAGTTACCTGTGGGAAATCTGAGTTGCTACCGAGGGATCTGCGAACATTGTGACCTGGGGAAATGAGACCATTGTTTTCTGTGATCTGACAGCATTGTGACCTGTGCAGACCAAGACCATTCTTACCTGGCTTATATGAAAGCATTGTTCCTTAGGGAATTAAGGCCATTGTTACCTAGGACATTTGAGAACATTGTAATCTGGGGGATCAAGACAGTTGTTACCTAGGTAACATGGAAATAGCATTGTTATTTGAGATATCTGAGAACATTGTTATTTAAGGAATCAAGAACATTTTTACCTAGGGCATGACAACATTGTTACATGGAGGAATTAGGGAACATTGTTACCTAAGAAAGCCGATCATTGTTACCTGAGTGGCCTGAACATATTGTATGTAACCTGGGGGAGCAAGACCATGGTTACCTGAGTGATCAGAGATTGTTGTAACCCAGGGAATCTGAGAACATTGCAACCTAGAACATCTGAGAGAGTATTACCTGGAGGATCTGAAGGTAATGATGCTGAGACACCACATTTGACAATACTTTAACCTGGGCAACATGAGGCCATTGTTACCTTGTCATCTGAAAGCATTGTTTCCTGAGGAGTCTGAGACCACTGTCACCTGGGGATTTGAGGGCACTGTAATTTAGGACATCAGAGACCATTGTTTTGTAGGTATCTGAGACAGATGACAAAGCCAGGGATCTGTGGCATAGTTACCTGAGAGACAGCCCTCTTATCCACGTGATCTGGGACTCACATGAGCTGTATTGAGACCATTTTTGCTGAGAGCTTTTGATGATGACTACCTATAAGAGCTGAGAATTTCTGTTCACTGGATGAGTTGAGACCACTGTTTTCTTAGGGAGCTAAACACTGCTTTTGCTCAGAAGAACTGAGATATCATTTCCTATCTGTCCTAAGAAGAATGTTTCCTGAATGACAGCTCTCTTGTTATCTGAGCAACTGATACTCCATGAACTGATCTGTACTGAGGACACGGTAAGTCTTGGTTCAGTTCTTTGCTTCCCAACCTGTTTCCCTTGTATCAGAGGGGATTTTATTACCCGCTGGACCTTGTCCAACTCCAGCACATTCTGTCAACATCCTTTGAAGGCTTTCGGGAGCTTCATGTATTGGAGGTCCCCTGTCATATTAGAGTGTAGGGACCCCTGCTCTCCTTGTGGTCCTCCTCTCTGTTATACATTCCCAGCCTTCAAGAGAGCTGACTACACACCTCCTGCTGAGCTAGACCCACATGCTCAAGGAGTCATGTGCTGCCAAGTGGCCACAGGCCCTTTGTGAAGGGTTTGCTGTGCATAGCACCTGTGCTTTACAGATGTTTTTAGACATTTTAATGCAGAACTTTGATCTGGAATCTTGCCAGCTAACAAATGCCATGAGTGGAAAGATGAAACATCACAGTCTCTCAGCAGAACTCCAAACCGAGTGGTGCTCACACTGCCGGAGAACATGCCGGAACCCACGTCTTCTCTCTACCGCTCTCGTGGCATCATTGTTGATCTCGGGAGAAGGGAGTCAGTTGCTTGAAACACACAACTGGCCCTAAGAAGTTCAGCAGCTCATGACCATTTTAAGAGTGATACAGAACCAGAACAGACAGTATGCAAATTCTTGGCATCTCCTTGGCTCAGAAGGAATCCTTCCAGATGCACCCAAGCTGCTTGTTACACTAGCTACTCCTTCTGGCTAGCTTGAATGTCATGGGACACACAAGTCATCATTTGCTGAACTGTGCAGCCATGGAAGGACACGGCCTTCTACTATTACTATTAGGAGCTGCTGTAAGTACTCATGTGCAAGACTTTGCCTGCATGTACGTTTTTTGCTCTCCAGTGAATGCTCAATGAACCCATACATGGACCACATGGTGATGCATGTTTTGTTTTATGAGAAACAGCCTCACCCTTGGGGCAGAACCGTCTTACATACCTGTCTATACATCTCCTATTTGGGGAGCAAGGGGTTTGAAATGTTCAGACTCTTGGCTTCTGGTGAGATGGATATACCAAGGTTCCTGTGTGAACCAACTAGAGCATCACACTCTACATGAGCAGCAGAGGACCAGGTCAGTGTCTTGTCTTTGCTGGGAAAGTATTCTGTCAAAATGATGATGTTGGAGAAACACAATCAAAAACACATAAGTCTGTCATCAGTTACAAATAGAAATCAACAGAAAAGCAGTAGAGGCGCCATTTAAAATGAGATCATGAAGAACAATATTGTGGCTCTTTCCTTTCTAATCTTGTGGTCTTGGTTGCTAAGAGTCCAGTCATCTTGTGAAGGTCCCCTTGCCTGCCCACCTTGCAGGGGAAAAGGAAAGCTTTTCTGTGTAGACCCTAAGTTGACGTTGCTCTGGCCCCACATCAAGGAACAGCCACTCAGGGAAATGTGCCGCAGACTTCAAGATGGCTGTGGAGCAGCCCCTCCCCAGGGAAGCAGCAGGGAGTAGCTGGTGTATAGAGAGCAAGAATATGGGCATGGCATCTTCTGATGGGGACTTTGAGATGGGATACTTGGCTCACATTGTGTGTGTACACAGATGCATGCATGCTCATGTGTAGTAGGGTACATATGTGTGCATGCAGATGGAGGCCAGAGGAACCTATGAAGGTGGTCCTCAGGCATTGATCACCTTGAGAATTTTTTTGTTTTGGTTTAGTTTTGGTTTTTTGACATAGGATTTTCTGGTCTGAAACTCTGCAAGCAGGTACATTGAGTAGCCGATGAGCTGTAAGGATCTGCCCCTCTCTGTCCCTCACTGCCCCTTTCTACCTCTCTCTGCCCATCTCTGACCCTTTGTCCCTCTCTGCCTCTGCCCTCGCCAACCCTGGGATCGTGAGTGTGCACCACCAAGCCTGGCTATTTCAGAGGATTGGATTCACACGAGCACTTCACCAGAGGTGCGGTCTGCCAGCTCAGCTTGCCACTTTCTAAAAGCCACGTGAGATCAGCCTTGCCGTTGCACCCAGGTATGCTGCATGGTATTTGTGGGTGGAGAGATGGGACCGCCACTCTGCGTAAGCAGAGGAAAGCGATGCGGAAGATGACAGGGCTTAAAAGAGAAAAGGATGGACCGGGGATACCGAGTCTGAGCCATGGGTCAGCTGATCGAAGTGTGCTAGTGCTGGCTGCGTGCCTTCTTCTCCAGTGTCCAGGAAGTAGAGCTCTGATAAAGTGTTTGTCAAGTGCCACCTGTGCTTGTCTGCTTCATGGAAACGCCATTCCTTCAGGGAAACATTGGACTCTCGACAGACTCTCCTATGACCAAGAGCTTTGCTGCATTAAAATGTGATCTGGCCCATTAAGCTGTCACATGAAGCCTATAAATAACTTTAGAAATAAGGTCCCAAGACTGCCTTTCACTATTGCCATTTGAAACAAATATTGGTGATTTACAGTCAGGTTGTTGAGGTGGTCACTGTGTTCCAGACCTTCTCATCTCCCTCAGTATGGCTCAGGAAATGGAACCAGACAATAACCCCAAAGTAGGGAGAGATCCTGCCTGGTGATCCCCCTTTCTTGGAGCTCAGCCTCCCTAAGAACACTCCTGTTACCCTTCTAAAAAGACTTACCTCTTTCATGGGCTTAAAATCATCTCTTAATTGTTTATGATGTCCAATAACACTGTAAATTCTATGCAAATAGTCGTTACTACCCGACATACCTAGGGCATAGTTCTGGAAGTTCTGTGTCTGTTCAGTAGAGATATAACTATCAGGTACCTATTTTTGATCTACAGTCTGCTGGACCAGTCGACCTGTAATTATGGAAGGCTGACTTCATATAGGGTTCACCCTTCCAAGAATTCTGATTTGATGGGAGCTAAGATTCTTACTCTGATTGCAAGCTAGAGAAACTTTTAGTGGTTTCCTGGGTGCAGGCTAATATATCACTTGTAAATAGGCTAAAAGATACTCTCTTGGCAGAAAGTGAGATTCCTGGCTCAGAAACAAAGAACAGCGGGTTCCTTGGGTCTTGTGTCCTCTGGGATTTGTCGAGAGGGTCACATGACACCAACACTCTCAGCAGGCTGCATTCCAGGGAGGAAGCCCACATCATGCATGCCTGCCTCCTGTTCAGACAGGGGTGGTCTTTTGGGTGCAGCACCATGAGCAGGCCTTTAGCTCTGATGGGATGGTCTCCCCTCTCTTCTAAGCATCAGAACAATTATAGTCGGGTACAGAGCCTAAGTCTCCCTCATCCTTGATGTCTGCCAAGCTGCCAAGCACCCCTAGAGATCTGTCTCCACAGAGACCACAGATGAAATTCTTATTACAATGATCTTCCTGAACCAGTTCCTTTCCCACATTTTGCAAGCAACATCAGTTTCCACTTTGATGGCAAATAAACAAGGTGGGCCCTGTGATTGAGCCCTGTGCGGCAGCCACAGAGTCACCCTGCTCGGCTGTTTGCTGGGCAAGCTGGCCAGCCGCAAACACTGCAGCTGGGAGTCAGGTTTCTCTGCAGCTATCAGGCTGAGGCTGCGTCCTTTTCATATGGGGGCCACTGACAGTGGAGTCTGGTCATCCCTGCCCAGATGTGTCTCTGCACCAAGCCATGGAGCTACGAGGACTCTTTTCCTTGTTGTATCTGAAGAGGCGCTTATACTTAATCTTCGCTCTCTCTCCATCTCTACCTAGATCCGGGTGGGAAGCCTTCCTGCTCTGGGGACCTTGTCTCCTCTCGTCTCATCCCAAGTGGTCCTTGGGATCTTTTGCATTTCAAACCCTGTCTTGGCATCTGTTTCTGCAAGTACTAAATTGATGATGTGACTAGACCAGGAAGCCTACCGCTTGATGAAGGATAATCTGATAAACGGAGACAGAAAGCTTCCTCCAGCATCTCTGTAGTCAGAGAACTGGGAACTCCTGTGATGAGCAATGTCTCTGGAGGCAGCACCCTGCGTCACCATATAGCGTGGGGCAGCTCGTTCAGGGTGTTTCATTATCACACACCCCCCTTTACCCAGGAACCGCTTCACAACCAGAAACAGCCAGATACAGATTGTTTTCAAACTATATTCCTGGTTGAATGGCACAGAATCTCTTGTCCTTGAGGACTTAGCTTAAGGTCACTGTTCTGCCCAGGTCCCCAGCCTTATCACTGTAGTTTGTAAATCTGTCCCCTATTGGATGGCAGCCTTTGTTACTACTGGATGCATGCTGTTGCCAGGCACCCACATAGTCCATCCAGTGTGGCTGGATAGAGATTTATCAAATGATCAACAAGTGGGTAATGACTGATGTACGAGGAGCCTAACCCGACAGGCTTCTAACTGCTGCTTCCTCCTGTTACCTTTCTCTGTCCTTCTCTCTCAGATGTCCTCCTTGTTTTAATATGCTCAAGATTCCTTTGTTTCCCCCTTTAAAAGAGTTATTTAATTCTACACATGTATAAATGTATATGTCTCTGTATGGGTTTGTGTGTATACATGAGTGCACTGCCTGCAGAAGTCAGAAGAGGATGTCCGATACCCTGGAGTTGAGTTCTAGGCAATTCTGAACCATCCACTGTAGATCCTAAGAACTGAACTCGGGTCCTTTGCCAGACCAGCAAGGGCTCTTGATGGCTGATTTATTTGCTCTTCCACTGCTCTGTGTACTCAGTGAACTCAGAGCACCTCAGCAAAGGTAGAGTCCCTGTGAGAGGCTCCTGAAGGCTTTTGTGGTCTCTTAACGAAGCTTTCAACATCTCTGTGGGAGTGCTCCAGCCCAGAGATGCATCCAGTTCAGAGATGGAGATGCTCCCTTTGGTGGCTCTGGAAACCCCACAAAGGTAAAGAAAGAGCCTTGTAGCTGTAGGGGCTTCCCCAGACAGGAAATGGTGGAATCTCTGGAGCTTGTCACTGTGACTGAGACGAAGAGTGCTTTGATCAACCTGATGGCCACTTCTGAAAACATCACAATCTACCCCACCTCCCCTCTCCAGGCCTTTTCCTGGAACCGATCCTGATCATTTAGAAAATGTCCTGTTTGTCTGGAAGCCAACACCCTCCCTCGGCACATCATGTTCCTGAGCAACCAAGGTCTGGCAGGGTTTTCAAACTCGGGGGGACGTCAAGTCCAAGTTCTCTGAGAGGTTTTATGGCATCGTCTCATGACCCACACCTAAGATCCAGTCAAGTTGAGCCAACTCTTGGACATCCATCCTGGTGGTTAGTGCCGCTCCTCTGTTACCCATCTTCAGCCATGCTAGAAGGCTGTAACCTGAGACCTCATTGTTGGTGAAAACAAAGGAAGAAGGGCTGTGCTGGCGAGATGCCCACGCCGTGACATCACCCGGCAGACCTCTTGCTCAACAGGGTCTAGCCGAAGCCGGTCCATGCTTATTCCCACCGCTGCTTTTTAAACACGCTTCCCTTTTCTGTGCTGTGTGAAACAGCATGTCTCAGCGTTCCACCGCCACCCCTGCACCCTTCTGTGGTCTTTGCATCGCTCATCTGGTGCCTTTTCCCTGCCACGACTGCGGCTCTCACCACTACTTCTTTCTATGGGTGTGCCAGTTGTTTTAAACAAAAAATGTGATCACATTGTCTGCCTTTCTCCCTCATTTTTATTGGAAAAAAATTCCTCAACTGCTACTAAAGATCGTCAGTATATCACTCCCCTTTGTTGTAAAGTATTTATTACAGTGTTCTCTCATGGGCCATAATTTGCTTCACTAGCTCCGAGTTTTTGACATTTAGGGTGTTGTAAAAATTATACCATCATAGCAATGCTTCAGTGAACTTCATTTGATGTGCATCTTGGCATGTCACCAAGATCATCTTGGTGTGGGTTGATCAACTGGCTATTTAAGAGAATAAGAAGCAAGCCCATGCCCTGGTCAGCCACTGGAATTGGGGGCTGTTTGTTACAGCTCTGTTTCGCTGTCAGCTAACCATGAGCTTGAAGAAGCTCCAACTTGGAAATCTACATCCCAGCGGCATTTCAGGAGGTCAAGGCCCAGTCAGCAGTCAGCCATTCTTCCCTGAGCTTTGGCTTTACAGCCCATTGGCCTAGGCCGGTCACGGGGCCCTACCCACCTGCATACTGAATTTGGCCCATGAGCCTGTGGAGCAGAGGCGAGCAAATAGGTCGGTAATGTCACGATCCCTTGTGGGTGAGGGTTTGACTTTCCCTCATGATGGGTGTCACAGAATTTTGGCAATGTCTTAAAAAGTGGGTAACACATAAATAACTCTGCCCCGCCCAGAAGCCTCAAACATCATCTCCTCTACCCTCACTGTTGATCTGAGGTCAGTGTTGTTTCCTTACTGTTTGCTTGAACTGAATTTTAATTTAATTTGAAGTTTTATATTTTTTTTACTATTATTGAGAGTAAGAACTTTTCCCAGAGATGTGTTGTTATTGGCATTTGTTTATTACGTGTAGATATGTGTGCAGCCGTACCTATGTGGATGCCAGAGGTCTCCTCAGGTATGATTCCTCAGGAGCCGTCTGTTAGTTCCCACCCTGGTAGCAGCCTGTCTTTCTGCCAAAGCAGTTGATTTCATCATTGCCTGTCACCAGGTGCCTGTCCACCATCAGCTAGGTGACATGTGCACCCCCTAAAAGTGCCCACCACGCACAGCTTGCTCTCTTGCCTCTTCTTTTCTCTCCTGCCTTTCTTGTCTCTTGCTCCTCTTCCCTGTTCTCTGCCTGCCTGCCTGTCTGCCTCTCTCATTCCCCCACTCCCTCACAGCCTTGCACTCTCCCCTCCCCCAACAAACCTCTTGCACTGACAGTTGAACATGGTGTGTTTGCTTAGTGGCATACACTGGCAGGGCCTGCCAAAAGGTACCCACTTTGCCTTTTATTTATTTTTTGTCCTTTAATTGGTGCCAAGACTCAATAGGCTCTCCTGGCATTTGATCTGGCCACACTGGGATCCTACCTGCATGCTCCACCTGCAACAGATCTGCTTTCTCATTCACCAATGGCTCTGCCTTCCATTCAGTACTGGCAATTGGGTCTCTGGCAGGGATACCCACCTCTGACCATTCCCTGGGATGTGAGGCTTCGTTTACCAAGCACAACCTTCACCCCTAGCTTTTCTGAAGTCCGAGTGCCAGACAACTGTGTGTTGCTTGGGCTATTAGCCCTTGGCCCCTGTTCTTGTGTGACAATGCACTACCTTCTCTCTGATCATCCTTGGGAATTGTGTCATACACCTCCTTGCTCCCATTGGGATGTCTTTTGGAGAACCACTCCTTTCAATTTAAAACAGGCCTCAGTATATCTTGTGTATATATCAATATATCAGGTGTTCGGGGAGCAGAGAAAGAATTCTTTACTCTTTGTTTTTCTTTGCTCCACAACCTGCCTGTTTCTGTCGCCTCTTCCTCTCTCAATTCTGTGAACATCCTGTCTGTATGTTTGTGTCAGTGTGGGAGTCCGAGAAGCCAGCTTCATCTCGCTCAGCACACACCAGCTCTCCCCGCCGTGTCTGCTGATCTGACCCTCAGGAAGGTGTGTACAGATCATCTGTCCATGAGTGAATCTAATTCCAAATTTTGGAGTTTGATTCTTCCTGAGTTACTTTCCACGTGGACACATGTGTGCTTGTCTGACTTCTGCAGCCTGCTGCACCCACGTGGACATCTCCTCTCCTGGCTCCCCTGTTCCAGCAGCCTGGGAGGCCCGCTTAAGCTTATGCTCTGTTCAGCTGGACTCTCCACGTGGCTCTGGCTCTTGTGGCCTGCTGACCACGTGCACATCTCCCCTCTCTTCTGCTCCCCCTGGTCTTCTTTTACCTTGTAGCCAGCCTGCAGACCTGCTGTGTTGACTCTCACCTTGCAGCCAGCCTGCAGAACCACTGTGCCATCTCTCCCACCTTGCAGCCAACCTGCAGACCCTCTGTGCTGTCTCCCACCTTGCAGCCATCCTGCAGACCCACTATGCTATCTCTGTTTTTGCCTGCAGCCCTACAGCTCATTTTCCCTCTCAACTTTCTCTAGGAACTTAGGGGAACACACCTGCACAGTGTTCCACTTTGTGACCCCCTAACTCTTCCTCCATGGACTCAGATTTTATTACAACACTCTGGTCTCAGTGGCTAAAACTGGCAAATTTGATTTCCAAACTACCACAAATAGTTAACAATTGCTATTTGCCATAAACAAATGATCCCCCAAATAGCTAATACCTAAACTTGCTACACTTCCAAAATCTCTTACCTCTAAGGCTCTACTTCCCCACTCCTAAAGACCTTATATCCATGATTTCTCTGCACTCTGCTCTCACAAATAATATCTTAAGATTATACTGTAAACTCTGATCTCAGGATTTGTAAATTGCTCATTGGGTATGGTTTAAAATCTGTATAATTTGTAACAAAATTTGGCTTTAAACTTATAACAAAAGACTTATAATTAAAATTCTATATATGGGTGTGTATATATATATATATATACATATATATATATGTTTGTGTGTGTTTCAGCTCCTATTTAAGATGTGTATGTATGTGTGTGCAAGAGAGAGGGACTTGGATTTTTGGCTCTGTATGTGTATATGTACATATCTATAAGCTGGATTTAACACTGTGTGCATGTATCTGTGCATATATGTGCTTATAACTTAACTATTGTCTAGAAAACATGTTTTCATTAGCAGCCATGTGGCTCTCCTCCATCTTGGCAGGTGACCTCATCAGGATGTAGATGGCCACATGGCTGGCAGACATATCATGTGCTAATGAGCTCTGTTCATTGTATCTCCTTTAAGACTAAGAAAACAGGCCAGGCAGTGGTGGCACATGCCTTTAATCCCAGCACTCGGGAGGCAGAGGCTGGTGGATCTTTGTGACTTCGAGGCCAGCCTGGTCTACAAGAGCTAGTTCCAGGACAGGCTTCAAAGCTACAGAGAACCCTGTCTCAAAAAAAAAAAAAAAAAAAAAAAAAGCAAAAAAAAAAAAAAGACTAAGAAAACAGCAAGTCTCAAATATTTTGGATTAGTATGAACTTTTGTATGATGCTAGAAATGATAAGTTATATTCGTTACAACATATTGTATATGATTCGACTCTGGTTTAGAATATAATCTATATGATCATAAAAATTTAAGGCTATAAAGATCTTTTCAGATTAACAAAAGATGACTTAGAGATTTACACCTAAGTACTTACGTCTTTGCTAAGTATTCAACATCAAGTTTCTAGAAAACTTGGATCAGTGGCAACATATGTCTGATAAATAAGGTATTTTGGTAAGTAAGATATATATTCTATAATGGAATGCCTGGTTTCCCCCCTCCCCCAGATAGTCCTTTTCCTAGGGGTGGGCATTTGGGCAGGGACTCCCATGGCTTGTCAAGGGCAGTGCTGGGCTCTGGGCTCCCTCAGTCCCTGCTCATAGGCCCCACCCATCTCATAGGCCCCACCCATTTCATAGGCCCCACCCATCTCATAGGCCCCACCCATCTCACAGGCCCCACCCATCTCACAGGCCCCACCCATCTCACAGGCCCCACCCACCTCACAGGCCCCACCCATCTCATAGGCCCCACCCATCTCACAGGCCCCCTTTTCTCCTGTTCCCATTTGGCCCTGGGGATCTTTCCCCTGTCACTTTTCCTTGTCTTCTCAGGAAACAGCCTTAGCAGTTTGGAATAAACTTGTTCTGTTTTCACCCATGGAGTGATTATTTTGGATTTTTTTATTGAGCCCATTATCTATGATTAAAAAGTTTTATTTTGATACTAGAAGAGCTTCAATTCAAAATCATTATTTTTAAGGCTAAACTTAACAGGGGCAGAACATAAAGTCCCAGTCTTATAAAAGCTACTAACTTATTGTAAACTGTTAAGGATAATTAAGAAATGCAAGTTAAAGGTTGGTCACCTTAAACAGGAATGGAATGTGAAGTCCTAGTCTTATAAAAGCTGCTAACTTATTGTAGACTGTTAAAGAACACAAGTTAATAGTCATCTTATACACGATTAAATTCTTTAATTGTAGTCATGGTTAGTACTAAATAATTAATTATAAGGATAAGCCTTACTTAGCCCCCATATGTGTTTTCAAATGTAAGCTTAAAACGAGTAACTAGAAACAAGCAAAGTTTGTCTAGTCAGATATACCAAATAGGTAGATGGTCCTCAATTGCTTCAAAGATCTGCAGAATATGGCATCTAAAGTATTTAATAAAAAAGATAATTTTTTATGCTAGACATGCCAGCTCCGGGCAACCACCCCTATCGTCTCCAGAGAAGATGAATGGGAACAGAAGACCCTCCACCCAGAGTTTGCTTTAAACGCGGCAACACTGGTCACTTGGGGTGGGGGACTACCTTTCCCCTTAACTGCTGCTCAGATCCTGCCCAGACTGTGGGAGAGCAAGACACTGGGGGAGTTGATTGCCCTACTTTGCCTAGACAAGGTCGGTTGGTTCCTCCCCCCCCCCCCCCCACTCCACAGAAGTGCCTGGCAGCTGAGGACTGATGCTGCCCTGGGACCTCTGTCCCCAACAGCCATGGAGGAACCTAGGGGATCTGTCTAGGTAGCCAGTAAGTCTGTCATTTTTAATAGATTCAGAGTCTGCTTGGTCTGAACTTCTGCTCCCTCGAGTGAAATTTATCCCTCTCAGATCTGACGGTACCTGATGACGGGGCGAGCGGTAGCTTTGCCGGTTTATCAGTAACAACCAAGGCTTCAGCTGCCTTCTCAGTTCTCTTGTGTTTAAAATGCAAGTTATAAAGGCTGGAGGACATGGAGCTTAAATGGTGATTTTGTTTTTAAAAAGTGAGTTAGGTGTATAAAAGAATGAGATATTTCAGATTTCTTTCCCTCGCTAAGTTATTGTTTCATTAAGATCCCAAAAGTTCATAGTCTTGCCCTTTGCCAGCAGAATTCTGATAAACTGTTAACCCCGCTCTGGCAGAGCACCATGACTGTTAGCATAGTTCCACGCTCCAGACTTTAAATGCCCTTTGGTTGTTTTGCAAGAATAGACTTAGAAGCGCTTCTCATTGTGCTGAAAACATCTGTCCATCCTATGTAGACCCATTTTTCCGGCTAGAGGAAAGAGCGTTAGTGCTTTTAACCAGAATAATTTCGGGTGCCCTATGACTCAAAAGCAGGAAAATTGTTGTAAGCCCAGCGCAGCTCAAATGAAGTCCAGATAAGTACTGTCCCACCTATGCCTGTTCCTGAGGTGGGACCTCCCCACCTTTCCCTCAATTTCCTCAAGTTCCCTTGGGACTCCCCTCCCTCAATTATGGGACCTAAGATAAAAGTTCCCTCTAAACTTCTTAACTTTATGTTCTGCTCTGCCAGCATCCTGCCAGGTCTCTGCAAAATCCTCACCCAGACAGCTTCAAAATGGCTACCCCCGGTGGTCCAACCTTACAGATTGCTTCAGCGAGGCCTGCACTTTCCTACATCCCAGCACCAGAGGGTCTCACAGAGCCCAGACAGCAAGTGAAACAGCCAGCTGTCTACCCCAGGACTTGGCCAGCATCCCAGCTTTCTCGGGTCCCCCAAAGATGATGATGCACCCAGACAACAGGAAGCAGTCTAGAGAACACTGCACCCCCATTTCTGCCTCTCCTGTTAACCCTTCCTATTTCCTCACCTTTTTATAATAAACAAAAGGGAGGAATGTTAGTTCCTGCCATGACAGCAGCCTGCCCCTGCCTCCAAAGTTAGGTTTCATCTGTCGCCAAGTGCCTTTCCACCATCAGCTGTGCGACTTGTGCATCCCTTAAAAGTGCTCGCCAAGCACAGCCCACCCTCTCGTCTTTCTTTTTCCTCTTGTCTCTTCCCTGTTCTCTGCTTGCCTGCCTGCCTCATGTCCCCACTCCGACATGGCCTTTCACTCCCCCACTCCCCCAATAAACGTCTTGCACTAACTTAACTCTGTTGTGTGTGGCGTGTTTGCTTAGTGGCATACCTTGGCAGGGCCCTCAGAAAGGTGCCCACTTCACCTTTCCTTTCTCCTCTCTCCCCATGGTGGCGCTTGTTCTGAAGTGTGTTATCTGTTGAAGAGCCGCCTCAAGTTGTTGCTCATGATAGATCTCACTTCTCCATCCTTGCTGAGGTTAGAGCAAGCAAACCTCCAGCATAAATCCACTCCCTGCAGTTCAGGTCCCTGTGAGGGGAACAGGAAGTTTGGGAATGCGCAGGAAATTTCCACCAGGAAAATCAGTGGGAAAGACAAGGTAGAAGGCACTTTCAAAGAACCACGTGGGTGTATGGGATTCAGCATCTTTTCCTGCTTGTGGCCTGCAGAATGCACACAAAAGCCCTGGGAAAGCAGAACTCTCAGAGAGGTTAGCTGCTGTTGAAAGGCTCCAGGGATGAGAAAAACTGGAGTAACTGCAGACTGGTCTCAAGCCTGACTGAAGGCTAGAGAGGTGGCTCAGGGGCCAACAGTGCTTTCCACTCAAGTATGAGGCTCTGTGTTTGTCCTCAGCACTCATGTAAAAAGCCAGGCTTGCTGCATACACCTGCAGCTCTAGAGCTGTGCACACACGCGCGCGCTCACATACTTGCGTGCACACACATGCACACGCGCACACACACACCTGAAAGAAGCAATGATTTTCAGGTCCTTGTGGAATATGAGAGTGAAACGCTGTCCGTCCATGAAGTCATTTCCTCACAGAGATACAAACTGCAAGGTGATTTTCTAAATGGCTCTGATTGTGATGGAGTTTAAAAGACTCGCGGTGTTGTGGGGGTAAAGACGTTGGCAGTTGATCCTCTGTATTTCTGGGCTCTGCACCTGTGATTGAGCTAGCTGTAGGTAGGAAATGTGTGGAGAAGTTAGTGCCTGGGTTCTGTGCGGACCTTCCCCCTGCAGCACAATATAAGCTGCCCGTGTACTTAAGCTTTGGCGTGTGTATGTGACAGAGAACCTAGACGTGATTCGAAGCCACATGCATGGTCTGCAGGAACAATTTTTTTTTTTTACTTCTATACTTTTTATTCTTTTACCAGGTAATAAGGGACCATGTCTGCTTTAGCAAAATAGGTATTTCTATTTTATTTTATTTTGAAATCTTTTTTGCTTTGTTTTTTTATACATTTTAATTGATATTTATTGAGCTCTACATTTTTCTCTGCTCCCCTTGCTGCCTCTCCCCTCCCCCCTTAAATCCTCCCCCAAGGTCCCCATGCTCCCAATTTACTCAGGAGATCTTGTCTTTTTCTACTTTCTACTTCCTGTGTAGATTATATCTATGTAAGTCTCTCTTACTGTCCTCATTGTTGTCTAAGTTCTCTGGGATTGTGGTTTGTTGGCTGGTTTCTTTGCTTTATGTTTAAAAACCACCCATGAGTGAGTACATGTGCTAATTGTCTTTCTGTGTCTGGGTGACCTCACTCAAAATAATGTTTTCTAGCTCCATCCATTTCTGCAGGAACATTTTATAAAGATTTAGGAGCATCCATGGGTTCTCAGGGGTTTTGATACAAAAACCCAAGCCTTCAAAAACAGACCTACTGAACTATGTATTAGAATACAGCATCCAAAATGTTAAATATCAAAACTTCTGGGATGCAGCTGAACAGTTGCTTCAGGGTTCATGTTGCTCTGATAAAGAGCCAAAAAGTGATTTAGGAGAAAAGGGTTTATTTGGCTTACATATCCTCAGTCAGTCACAGTCCTCTGAGGAAAGCTGAGGCAGGAGCCTGGATGCAGAACTGGAGTAGAGGCTATGGAGGACACCGCTTACTGGTTTACTCCTACGGCTTCTCAGCCTGGTTTCTTATTAAAGCTGGGACCACCAGCCCAGAAGTGCCTTGTCCACGGTGAGCTGGGCTCTCCCACATCAACCATTAATCAAGAAAATGCCATATAGACTTGCCTACAAAAGGAGGCATTTCCTCAATTGAGGCTCCTCTTCACAGATAATTCTAGGTTTGTGTCAAGTTTTCAATGAAATCAACCAGCACACTAGTATTTAGAGAAAAATAAATTCTTGGATTGGAGAAGAAATGTCCAAACTTAATGAGCAAAGCAGCAAACACAAAAGCTCTTTGATCTGAATAAAGATGCACACTGTTATATAGTATATAAGAGACTGACAAGTCTACTAGGCTCCATGAAGCCTTAAAAAGTAGACCAGCTTAGGGGCTGGAGAGACAGTTAGAGCACTAGCTGTTCTTTTAGAGAACCCAGGTTCAATCCCCAGCGCCCTCCTGGGAGCTCACGGCCATCTGTGACTTCAATTGTCAGGCCTGCGAGGGCACTGCAAATATGGCGCATGCCCATACATGCAGACAAAGCACTCATATACATAACTTTAAAAAAAGTGCAGGCGGGGCAGGAAATGGAGCAGCCAAGAAGACGCAGGTAAGCCGCATTGAGGATGAAGATGACACAGAGACAGGAGTACAGGAGGGCTGCATGCAGCACATATTCACATATTCAGCCTGTGAATCAGAATATAGGCTCAGGAGTTCAGGGTCATCCTTGACTATGGAGAGAGTTGGAGGCTAGCCTGGGCTAGAGTCTTAGAAAACAAATAGTAAAAAGTGGAAAATACTAAGTTGGGTGAAGCACAATTAATAAAAATTCAGACAACTTGAAGGTCCGAAAAGCAAAGCAGCCAGTCACTGGCTCTTGCATCTACCTCAGTCTGAAATAGCGATCCTTCCTCCAGGAATCTCAGAATGAGACTGTGTCTGAGATGTGTCTCCTCCCATTTTATAATCCTCCCTAGTTCTGGGATTAAAGGTGAGCATCACTACAGCCCAGTTTCTAAGACAACTAGTGTGGTAGTTACTGGGATTAATGGTGTGTGTCACCACTGCCTGTAAGGCTGACCAGTGGGACTGTTTTACTCTCTGATCTTCAGGCAGTCTTTATTTATTAAAATACAAATGAAATGCCACTACATTTGAAAAGATAAAAAAAAAAAGGGAAGTACTGTGGGATAATGCTCTTGTACTCTGTAAAGGTTTGTCACTTTTTTTGGTTTAATAAAATGCTGATTGGCCAGTAGTCATGCAGAAAGTATAGGTGGGTGACCAGGCTAGGAGAATTCTGGGAAGAGGAACCCGAATGCAGATGAAGAAAGATGAAAAATGCTGCATTGAGAAAAGGTACCAAGTCACATGGGTAAACATAGACAAGAATTATGGGTTAATTTAAGTTGTAAGAGCTAGTTAGCAATAAGCCTGAGCTAATAGGTAAAACAGTTTATAATTACTATGTGTTTCTTTGGGACTGAACAGCTATGGAACAGGCAGGACAGAAACTTCGTCTACAACTGGATGTAATGGTTCACAGTTCTAAGTCTAACACTTCAAAGGCTGAGCAGGATTGAGTTTGAGGCTAGCCTAGGCTACAAATTGAGATCCTGTCTCAAAATATAAAGGGAAAAAAGCCAGAAAAAGAGAGGGATGAAAAAGAGAGAGAAGAAAGAGAGACAGAGAGAAATAACACAGCAACAACAAGGAAACACTTAAAAAACATAATTACCTCTGAGAAAGGAAGTTGACAAACTTTAAAGATTGAATCAAAACAGATTTTAAAATACTGAAGAAATGGCATGCATGGCTTAAATGCTGCTCTGCTCAATGTGACACAAAATGCCAGGAGCAGATGGTTTTGCCAGGAATTCTATCAAACAGCCAAGGAACAGTTCCCATACAGAATGTTCCAGAGGAGAGGTCTCTCTCTGACTCACATTCTGGGGAACAGCTTTAGGAAAGCAGACCAGACAGCACGAGAAAGGGGAAAGGCATCTCCCCTCAAGTACAGAGCCTGCTGTGTGGCAGCATCAGAGTCCAGCCATGCATCACAGAGGGGCGGTGGCAAAGCAGCGTGTTTAAGGGCTGTGAGGTGGGCTGTGCAGCAAGAGTCTGTTCAGGTCATTTCCCACAATAACCATTTAAAACTCTACAGCCATTGGTAGTTCACATCCCCAGACATGGGGAACAGAAACAAGGCTCTGCTCCCTGGAACAGAAAACAGTTGCAAACAGCCCAAGAGCCACGCTGTAAGAAGTAAAATATCAGAATCCTTTTCAAAGCTTTGTTTTAGATTTTCTTATTTTTAATGAGTGTTTTGTCTGCTTGTATATCTGTGCACCATGTACATGCCTGGTGCTTAAGGACACTCAAGGCACCAGATCTCCTGGATCTAGGGTTAGAGACAACTGCGAGCTACCACACGGGGCTGAAAATTGACCCCAGGTCCTCTGAAAAGCCGTAAGAGCCTTAACTGATGAGCCATCTCTTCAACCCCCTAAAATATTTTCCATCTTCAAAATAAAAGCATAATTTACATAATAATTTTGCATAATAAAAGCTCGTTCATGGATTGCTGTGTTTTGATCTATGTACGTACTGTGCAATGACTAAAGCTTAAATACCTTGATGTTATTGGTTATGTATGTGAAAAATACTCAAAATCCTTTTTGCTAGCTTTTTAAAAATATTAAGGAGACTAGGTGTGGTGGCACACTCCTTTAATCCCAGCACTTGAGAGGCAGGGGCAGGAAGAGCTCCGTGAGAGAGAGACCAGCCTGATCTACACGACATGTTTAAGTCAGCCAGGGTTAAGTGGCGAGACTGTGGCCCTAGGAGGTGTGTCTCCCATCTGCTCCTAGTGCACCGAGCATGGCTTCTGCTTTGGGGGAGTTGTTGGAAAAGTCCACCGGGAAAAGAGCGTGTGGTGCCCTTACAGATGAGTCCAAGACTGAGACAGAAATAAAGAGCAAGGTGCAACCCCAGAAGAATCCAGAACTTCTTGACAATGAATAACTGCCACCGTAGCTTTCATTACCAGAGGATAGGCAGTAGAAGTCATTATGGATGGGGTCAGTCAGACGCATTTGTGAACATCGACACCATCTTAACTGGAGTTCATCAGGCTCCCACCGAGAAGGCGAGTGCATCTCGCAGAGAGGTCAGTTGATCTTTTGGTAAAGAATCTCAATGGCAAGAGTCACTCTGTGATGGTGAAACTCATCTCAGCTGAAGGCAATTCAAACAAAAGGAAGGAGGGGCTACAGAAAACACTCAGGAGACTACAGGACTTGGAAAGAGAATACAAAGAATAGCCTCCTGGTGAGGGCTTAAGGAACTGTCTAAAGCAAACCTGTGAAGCTGGAGAGGAGGGCATGAGGGGACCGTCTATAAATCATGGTGGGATGAAGAGAGAAACAAGCTACGGGAAGAATTTGAGGCTTTAATTTCCCCTGGAAACTGCCGTGGGAATGCTCGTTTCCAGTAGGGACGTTGTTGAACTTCACATATAAATTTAACAGATGAATTGTTTGCACAGCCTTCTAAGTAAAAACAGCAGATTCTCCATTTCAAAACTGGGGGATTTGCTTTAAATAAATAAATTTAAATGATTAAATTTCCTTCTTCATTCACATCCTGGTCATTTTGTTTAAGAAAAGGTTACGTGGTTTTCTTATTGAAATATAAAAAGGAAACCTTATTAAAGAAAATGCTGCATTTTTTTTCAGACAGGG
Source organism: Arvicola amphibius (assembly GCF_903992535.2). Taxonomy (NCBI): domain Eukaryota; kingdom Metazoa; phylum Chordata; class Mammalia; order Rodentia; family Cricetidae; genus Arvicola; species Arvicola amphibius. Next base: position 149,065,492 of record NC_052052.2, on the reverse strand, counting down.
AGGTAGAAAACAGAAGTGTTTGCTTGCTTGTAACTGATGACATCAGCTCCCAGTATTGTAAAAATAAGAGTAAAGCCAGAACTTCTGCATAAAATGCAAATTTGCACATGAACTTGAAAGCCACAATAGAGCTCTCATCCCTCGGGACCACCTTAATGTCCGCATTGCACAACACCATGTACTACTACCCAAGCCACAAGTGTTACTACCTCGATTTCAATGTATTTGTTTATGAATATAAAATTGAAGCAAATATGACAAAATAGGCAAGCATCTTTGTGTAGTGAGTACTGCCTGTGGCTTTGAAAAATCCATCCAGTCCTATGTTTAATTAAGTTGGAGTTTTACTCTAAAACAAAATAATTTCTGGTACGTCAAGGTTTTCTGTACCATCCTATTTTGCTGTTCCATGTTAGAACTCTTTGGTCTAAGACTGTGGTGGCCACGCCTTTAATCCCAGCACTCAGGAGGCAGGCGGATCTCTGTGAGTTCGGGGCCAGCCTGGTCTACAAAAGCTAGTTCCAGGACAGGCTCCAAAGCTACAGAGAAACCCTGTCTTGAAAAAAACCAACCCCCCCCCCACATCCCCTCTCAAAAAAACTTGACCCCCCCAAAACAAAACAACACATACACACACATACACACACACTCCAAACAGAACTCTTTGATCTAATTGGATCTTAACCTCCCTCCCCCCCTTAGTTTAAAAGATCAATTATCTTTAAAGCAGAGAAGAATCTGTTATCAGCCTTTCCCGTTACCATTGCGAGATACTCAAGGGTGCTAGGATGTACAGGAATTCCCATGGAGGAAGGGAAACGGGAAGATTCTGCAGATGCTAAGACTGCTCATGCAAGGGACTCTGCACTCAAACAGGGGGACCAGGGGGAGGGCTTAGCCTGGGTGTATGCAAAGTAGATGCTAATCACCTGTGGCCCACAAAGGCCTGAGCACTGTCACTGTGTTGAGTCAGTGCTCCAACCAATAGCTTGAATATGTAAATACAACAAGTTGATTTTCAAAAGCTCATGTGGAAGAAGAATGGACAAAAAGAACAGTTAGGATTGGTAGAGGCGGGGGATTAGCTTGCCAGGGATTTAGATACTTTATAGAGCTAAAGCCATAGACAAATAATTCAAAAGAACAGGACAGAATAGAGAACCTAGGGACATGAGGCAGATTGGTCTGTGCCGCAGCTGGGCTTGTACCAGGGAGCTCCAATAGACAGTTCAATAAGCAAATAATACATATTCTCTCCCTCTTTCTCCCCCCCCCCGTGTGTGTGTGTGTGTGTGTGTGTGTGTGTGTGTGTGTGTGGTTTTAAGTGAAGTTATACCAGTTGGGGTGATAATGCCTACCTAAGAACTGTAGACTAACACCCAGGTATTAAAACCTTTTGAGTTGTTCATTGCTGAGTTGTTGACTCTCCAAGACTCTCAAAGGAATATAAGCAATTGCTGTTGCTCTTGTTTGCCTCCCAAAAACTGAAGTTAAGTCTCTACTACTAAAGACGCTATGCAGTTTGGCCATAGGAATCAAAGGATCTGACCTGCAGGTAGGTGTTGGTCCAGTCTCCCAGCTCCTCTGTGGAAGAGGCTCCTCTTGCTCGTTGTGTACTCTTGGTGCTCCAGCCAATTGTGTGTGTGGATCCATCTATTAGCTGTTTCTTTCACTCACTGGCCTATATATTGTCTTTTTATTTAATGGCAGTGCCATACTGTCTTAATGCTGGAGCTTTGCAATGTATTTAGAAGAAAAAAATTCTGGCTTAGTTCTTCTTTTGCAAGATGACTTTACTTTTTTTTTTTTTTTTTAAATCTTTGTGGTGAATTTTAGTTTTTTTTTTTTTTTTTTGCATTTCAGTGAAATCTTCCATTGGGATTTCCTAGTGACTGCTCTGACTATGTAGCCCACTCTGAGCAATGTGAGTGTTTGTCCTAAGCTCTATAGTTTTAATATTTGACGATGTCCTAAAAATAGTTCATTGTTTGAGCATAGAAATGCAACTAATTTTTGTATTTTATTTTATTTATTATTATTATTTTTTTGGTTTTTCGAGACAGGGTTTCTCTGTAGCTTTGGAGCCTGTCCTGGAACTAACTCTTGTAGACCAGGCTGGCCTCGAACTCACAGAGATCCTTCTGCCTCTGCCTCCCAAGTGCTGGGATTAAAGGCGTGCGCCACCACTGCCTGGCTTAATTTTTGTATTTTATAACCTGCAAGTTTATTAAAGTCATTTATCCCTTCAGTTCCCCTTCTTCTATGGTTTTGGGGTCATTGGCTTATGAGAGTGTGTCATCTACGTAAATGAGTTATTTTGTTTCTTTCTCCAGTCCGTAAGGCATTTTCATTTCTTTCCTGGTTGCGATGGCCAGGACTTGACTAGGTATGCCGAGTGTCCGTCTCCTCAGTTTGCATCACTGAGTGGCCCTGGCTTCCACATGTGCCTTTTGTTAGGTGTGGTAAGTTCATTCTGTATCCAGAGCCGTTGAGAGTCCGTAGTGAAAACTTAATTTTATCTTTTCAAATGTATTTTATCTACAGACCATGGGATTTTCATAATTCTATTCCTGTGGACTGAAGGCTTGATCCTAAGATAGGGTTTTTCCAATGTGTTATTGAAGTCAGTTTGCTAGTGTTTTAAAGAAGTTAACTTAAATTTTTAATTGACACACAGAGTTGCTCATTTTTATGGGGTGCCATGTGTTGTCTTATGCAATGTTCAAGGCAAGGTAAGATTTTTCTCTCATTTTGGTAGGAACCGCTGTATCATTTCTCCAGCAGTAGACAGGAAATTGCAAGGCTTGTTTCTTCCACATCTCTTTCTGGCCTTGCTATCAGGGAATGACAGCTTCAGGAATCAGAAAATGCTCTTCCATCTTTTATTTTGGGGCAATGGTCTTTAAATCTTGGGAGACATGATGAGCAAAGCTGTCTGGTACAGTCCTGAGCTTTTCCTGTCAAGAGTTTTACTGATTATTGGTCTATTTGGTTTTATATCTGTTAATGGTCTATTCTTAGGGTGTGAGAGGACAGAGTTCAGGGACCAGAGGTAGAGGATCTTGTGGAGCTGGGAGAATGAAGATATTCAGAGCCATTGGCACATATGACGGTCTTTATTTGGAATAAGACCATGCCCCCTTGGTCCCAAAGGCATCTTGTAGAGAATCACACAGAAGTGGCTTCCCGCTAGACTGGATGAGCAAGAAGGCTTCACATTGTCGCTTACACATGGTTCTGGGACACCTGCTAGTGGCCTTTTTAATTAACCTTGATCTGGCACTAACAGCCTTAATTCCCTTCAGGGGTTAGAGTTTGAAGAACTTGCCCGCTTATTCTAAGTTATTCAGTTTTCTGGTGTATAATTACTCCTCTTATGACCCTTTTTAATTTTGTGGCAATGTTACAGTGCTGTTTTTATATTCCCAACTTTATTTGTTTTTGTTTTTTTAACTTTTTCCCTATTTAAACTAATAAAGATTTTCCAGTTTTATCTTTTAAAATGCCAATTCATAGTTCGGCTGTTTGTTTTTCCGATTTCCTACTTTCTGTGTGGTTCATTCTGGCCTGATCTTTGTTGTTCCTTTCCTCTGGCTTACTGTGACTGTTTCTTTCCCTTCTGGTCTTTCAGTGGCTGGAGCTGGGCAGTTGATAGGAGCGCTCCCTTTGTAGACAGTCAGTGCTCCAAGCTCTCCTGAGTATTGTTTGTTCCCACCCCGAGTTTTCCGTGTTATGTTCACCTTTTCTTTTGTCTTGGGCTGTTTTCTAATCTGCTTTTAGTTTTTATTCTTTTTTTCAGTCCAGGGACTGTTCAAGTGTATATTGTTTAATTTTTATATGTGTAAATTTCCCGTCTTCCCTCTCTCATTGCTTGCTGGTTTCTTTTCCTTAGTGGCCCTTACAAAACACAAAGCATGTGTTTGAAGATCAGTCCCTTAAAGGCTGTTAAGCATCTTCCTTTTTCCTGACACACAGCCTGCCAGGGGACATGTTCCATCTACGCTCCGGAGGAGAGTGTGCCCTGCTGCTGAGGGTGGAATGTTCTAACGTGCCTGCTCAGACCACGTGGTTTACTGTATTGTTTAAGTCAGCTGTTTCCATATTGGCTTTTGGCACGCATGCATTGTTTGTTATGGGGTGTGGAGTACTGTAGTCTCCGGCTAGCCCTGCACGTCTGTCTCTCCCGAGGTCTCTCCGATTTGTTCTCCGTGAGCTTATGTTTATGTAACTATCTCTTACACCGTCTGGATTTCTGGGCCCCTTGAGAGCAGCAGCAGTTGCCTCTTGTGTCAGTTTGGACCTGAAGTCTGTTTTGTGACACATGAGGGCTGGTGGCTTGTATCCTTTGGACTCCGGTTTGCATGGAGCCCCTTTTCTGCCCCCTGGCTTTGTGTCTGTGCATATACCTACATGGAAATTAGTGTCTTCTAAAGACTGCAGAGTTGGGATCTTTTTTGTCATGTGTATACGTGTGTGGTGTGCACACATGTGCACATGTGTGTGCAGTTGCACATATGTGGGCACAAGAGGCAAAGTTGATTGTTCTCCCCTCTATTTATTGAATCTGAGTCTTCTGCTGACCCCAGAGCTCACCAATTCAGGTGACTGTAGCGTGCCCTGGATAGCCTTACTCTCCTTCTTGAAGGCAGGGAATCACAGGACTGGTTTCTAGTGGATTCAGGAGACCCAGAATTCAGTCCTTAAACTTAGATGGCCAGGGCTTTGTCTGTCTGCTGAGCCATCTTTACAGCCTCTATTCTGTGTTTTGTTTGTTCGTTTGTTTGTTGAGACAGAGTTTCTTTGTGTAGCTTTGACTGTCCTAGAACTCACTCTGTAGGCCAGGCCAGCCTCGAACTTAGAGATCGGCCTGCCTCTGCCTCCTGAGTGCTGGGATTAAATGTATGCTCTAACACCGCCCAGCTGTGTTTTTCTGTGTGCTTGCTTGTTTACTGGGATTTTAATCCTTTTAAATTTCTAGTAATCACAGAGATGTAAGGAGCTTATTGTGGCAACTTTATCAGTTGTTTTCTCTTTCCTCCTCTCTTTCACTTCTTCCCTCTTTGTAATTGGATGACTTGTTTTGAAGTGTTACTCTGAGTCACTCTTTTTCTCTTTCTTTTTGCGCGCGCGCACACACACACACACACACACACACACACACACACACACCTCTTTTTTGCTTCCGTCCCATCCACTGCTCCTCTGTTTCTCTTCAGAAAAGGGCAGGCTTCTGTGGGTATCAACGAAACATGGAATATCAAGTTGCAGTAAGACTAGGCACTTCCCCTCATATTAAGGCTGCACAAGGCAACCCAGTGTGAGGAAAAGGTCCCAAAAGCAGGCAGAAGGGTCAGAGGCAGCCCCTGCTCCCAGAGAGGCTTCATCCAGGACTGATGGAAACAAATGTAGAGACCTACGGCCACACATCAGGCTGGGCTCTGGGAATCCCATGGAAGAGGAGGAAGGAGGATGGTAGGAGCCAGGGAAGCAAGGACACCACAAGAAAACCCACAGAATCAACTGACCTGGGCTCATAGGGGCCCACAGAGACCGAACCAACAACCAGGGAGCCTGCGTGAGACTGACGGAGGTCCTCTGTATATATGTGACAGTTGTGTGGCTTGGGCTTCTCTTGTGGGACTCTCTTGCTCTCTTTTGTGTCGTGGCTACAGCTGTTTTCTTGGCAGCTTCCTTCATTTTTAGTCATAGCTATCTTGATCTGATAACGCCTCAGTCAGAGGGAAGTTCCGCGTCTCTACCCTTCCCACTTATTACTGGGGTTGCCATGTTTGTCTTTTCCAGAGCGGTCCCATGAGTTGTTTTGCTAGTCTTAGGTGTAGACATACTTTGTGTGTTCTGACGTCTAGACTAGCATCTCATAGGATTCATACCTCCTATGTCGGACAACAGCAAACTATAATGTCTATTATTGACCTTTGCTGGTGAGTTTCAAACTTGCGTATTGCTATTTTAACATCTTCTGTTTCAGTGTAAAAACCTGCCGTCGGTGTTGCATGGAAGGCAGTTCAGCCCAGCTTTTGTTTACTAGTTCTGCTAGATTTTGTGTGTGTGTGTGTGTGTGTGCTAATCTGGATTTTCCCTATATAAGTTCTTGCAGTCTATGGTTAAAGACACGTACATTCCCATCTATCATCTATCTATCTATCTATCTATCTATCTATCTATCTATCTATCTATCTATCTATCTATCTATCTCTATCTATCTCTATCTATCTATCTATCTATCTATCTATCTATCTATCTATCTATCATCTATCTATCTATTATTTCCACTATGGCATAAGAACTTGTGGGTTTTTTTGGGGGGGGGTTGTTTGTTTGTTTGTTTAAAGAAAAGTGTCCTAAAGGTCACAGTCTAGGAGGCCTCAAGTAGGAAGCATACAGTCCCCCACTCCTTCATCTGCCGAGCCCTTTCCCAACACTCGCCCTGGGCCCACACAGTCCTGGGGTACAGTCAGGAGAAGGCCCTCCCATCATGCAGCTGTGATGGAGGCAGGGCAAGACGTCAGCCAGTAAGTTAAAAGATGACAGTCACAGCTTTGGTAGGATTCTAGGGGGGAATCACCAGCGCAGCGTATCTTGGGGTAGAGGGTGGTGCCAGCGTTCAGACAGTCTCTCTGTCCATTCCTGTTCCTGGCCTTGTTGCGCATACTTCCTAGGACAGATAACCTGTCCTCCTGGGAATCCATTCCACTGATTTTCTTCAGACTGTGGAGAGTAAAGCCAAATCTATGAGTAGGCCTGTTCCGTGTCTGGTCTTAGTTCTCCCCAGTGGGGGCTAATATCTCTGTGTCATCTCATCTCAGGCTTCCTCTAGCCCTGAACTGGCCTCCAGCTGCTGATCAAGTGAGATCTGGACTGAGAATTAGTTTATAGAGACAAATGCCATCGAACTTCTCAACATGGGCTGTTTCCAAGCTCCTACTGTAGAGATGGTAAGACCCATGTGTGGAAGGCTTGGTTCCCAGAGCCTGGGGGATCTTCATTTCCATTTCCAAAAAGAATAGCAGGACTCCAGACACTTCTTCTACCTCTCTTTGCTCCACAGTCATGAGGTGAGTGGGTTGGCTTTTCCATTCTCTTCTACCATGAAACTGCCTGCTACTGGCTTGAAGCAGTGGGGCAGAGTGGTCATGGACTGGAATCTCCCAAACTGAGGCAAAGGAGCTTTTTCTCCTCAGAAGAGAATGATCTCGGGCACTTCATTACAGTGGTAGAAATCACATAGATGGGAAACCCACGGCTGGAAGCAATTGACTGAATTGCCTGAAATACACCAGGAATAGGAGCCACGGCGTCAACACACATGGGGTGAACTCGAAGCCTCCAGCAGAAGAAGGCTGAGAAGCAGAGAGCCAGCCCAGCGCTGACGACCACTTCACAGGCTCAGAGCTCTTCAGCTCCTGTATCATAACTTCCAGGATATCTCTCATTCAGCGACAATCACACTGCTTCTGCTGGTGGTGTGGGGACAAAAGACACAACGAAGCTCCTGCCGTGAGGCAGACGCCAGGGACTGGGAGGACCAGGCCACAACCCTCATCTCTCTGAGGACTCGGGCTCAGAAAACTGGAGAAGCAGGACTGAAATTGAAGTCTGGCAGTAAGTTACAAAGAAAGCTTGCAGACCGTTTCCTTCCTTAGATGAATTTGAACTTGAAAGGAAAGGAAACCAAATTGGTTTCTCTCTTCAGAAGTCTCTCTTATCAGCGCTTGATCTTCATGGCACAGAAAGTGAAATCTCCAGCGATGGCACGGCCCCGCTGCTGGGCTGTGAGGCGGCTCGGCTGTGTAACGAAGGCTTGACTCTTCTGTCACCAGCTGAGTGACTTCAGACTCTGCTAGTCACTCTCGCGTTACTGGAAAAGTATCAGAGAGAAAGCAGCTTAAACAGGAAAGAAAGATGTTTTCTCTGGGCTCGATTTTGGTGGTTTTGGTCCATGATGGATTGACTGGTCCTGTCATTTGGGGTACACACCACACACACACACACACACACACACACACACACACACACACACACGGCAGAATCATGTGGCAGAGGGAGCCATTGACTCATGAGGGAGAGAAAAGGCTGGATTCCATAGTCCTCTCGGGAGTGTCCTCCCAGTAGTCTTTCCTCCTACTTGGTCCATCTCTTAAAGATTCCACTGTCAACAGCACCATAGGCAGGGAGCCATACCTTAACATATGTCCCTTTGAGGGTCATTGCTGTTTTTCACATGTACTGTGTGTTTGTACCATGTGGGTTTTGCGTGCACTTGCAGGTGTTGACGCTGGGAATCTCACCTGGATCACTTTCCACCCCGATCATTGAGGCCCGTCTCTCAATTGCACCCAGGCCTCACCAATTCAGATTGTCTATCCGGCCAGCTTGCTCCGGGAATCCACTGTCTCTGCCCTCTGACTGCTGGAATAAGAGGCACCTCCCCCCACCCCATCAGACATTTACGTAGGAGATCTGAACTCTGGAAAATTATTTGCCCTCCGAGCCGTGTGCCCAGCCCCAGCTCAGGGGAGAGGGGTCATTTGCGATCTACACATGTCAGACGTGCCCCCTTAAACAACATGTCACTCATGTTTTCATTTGTCATAGAAGATGACAGCGAAACCAGGGAAACTTGGTTGAGCACTCGGGGCACAGGTCAACACGCAGCGGTTCTTTGTAAACACACAGTGCTGTCCCCAGCTACAGCCACCCGACTCAACTAAGCCTGAATTTCTATTGTTCACACTGAGAGTGTGGGAGGGGCTTTACAATATTAAGACAGTCTCCCTCCCACAGTGGCCCAGGACCTGGGAAGCTACTGGGATTGGAGCTTGCACCTGTTGGGCTCTGTACCCGTCTCCAGGCTTCCGGATGTGCCCACCAATGAAGGGGCTGATCCGGGAGAAGCTGGGGTGTGGCTTGAGGGTGTGGTTCCTCTAGGTTTCACGCCAAGATCCCCTCCATTGCAGACTCCTGGAGGGGTAGAGAAGGTGGGGTTGAAGGGGCTTCTGGAAGAGAGGTTGAAAATCACAGAGGAAGTGTCCATAAAACACGGGTCTCCATCTGAAGCGGGTGACTTTCTTCTGTGACAGACACGAGTGCCTAGGCCTGGCAACAGTCCTAGGTGGCATGTTCCATCACAGACGTGGTCACCAGTAAAAGCTGTAAATAGAGCATTTTCCAGACACACTTCTGGGAACACAGGTAGGGCAGTGGGATCGCGAGAGGTGCCCGCTATTGGTCTCAGTCGCCGGCTGATGCCATCTAAGCTCTCAGGTTGTCGGAGCTAGAGGTCTGCTACTAACACACTCTGGAGTTTCCCCAACATTCTGCTGTCAGGTCAGACACAGAGGTGGGTGCTAACAGCCAGATAGGAAGACCAAAGGGAGCCCAAGACGGTTTCGACCCTGAGTCTGCAACATTCCAACCCTGCACAGTCATCAGTTTATAATTAGCATGTGATCTTCAACAGAGAATTTCAGTTTACAAAGCCGAGTAGCATGGTGGCTGCGTTAAGGCTGGAGGGGCTGTCTGAGCCTTCTCCCAAGAGCCGGCAGATGCCGGAGGGCTGGAAAATCCAGAACCCAACTGTTTAGGTCTTCAGTCTCTTACACATGGCCGGGACTTTGGAACCCCTGCATGTCTCTATGCGCTGTATAATCTGTTTCTTCAGGACCCTACACAGGTGCGACAGGGGACGGCCCCAGATAATGACCAGGCTTTTCCTATAAGGGTCACTTTGACAGGCAAGCATACCTGGCTACTTGAACTTAACTTTTATTCCCACCATTGTGGGGCCTCAGAGAAGGGTACAAAGTAGAACATTCTAGGCAATGGTACACTGAGCAGTCACATGCCTGATCCCTGTGTGACTTTCTTCCACCCCCTGCCTTGCCTCTGCGTAGCTCTAGCTGTCCTGGAACTCACTCTATAGACCAGGTTGGCCTTGAACTCACAGAGATCCGTCTGCCTCTGCCTCCCAAGCGCTGGGATTAAAGACATATGCCACCACCACCCAGCAAAGTTTGAAATTTTGAAATGAGGTTCAGGGGCAGATTAACAACAGCTGCCGATAAAGCAGGACAACCACGGTGACACACAGATGAAAATTGTCATAGATGTGTATGTGTCTTTTTTTTCTGGACTATTTCACAAAAGAGTTTCAGACTGTGTAGACCTCTCAGCCGCAGAAATGTCTAAAGTGCAGGCTGCCGTTGGAGGGACTCATGGACAAGAGGGCTTGGCTCTAGTTTGCAACTCTCTGAAAGTTAAAAAAAAAAATAGGTCAAACCACCCGATTTATTTGCCCTTGATGCCCCCCCCCCCAAAAGCAATAAAGGGAACAAAAGAAAACAAGAAGGACAGAGCTGGGGTGAAGGCTCAGCGGGCAAAGCAGAAGCCGAGCAAGCAGGAGTCCCTGAATGGAGACGCCCAGATGCCCTGAAGGCAGGCGGGCTCGCCATCCTGTCATCCAGAGCTCGCAAGGCCTAGGCGGCAGGTTACAGGATCTCCTCAGCGAGCTGTGGGTTCAGCGAGAGACCCTGCCTCAAATCAAATGGAGGGCAATTCTGACACTTGATGTCAACCTCTGGCCCCCCCACAGACAGGCACACAGACACTCAGATTCCTCTCCACATGCCAACATAAATGCACACACACACACACACAGAGAGAGAGAGAGAGAGAGAGAGAGAGAGAGAGAGAGAGAGAGAGAGAGAGAGAGAGAGAGAGAGAGAGAGAGAGAGAGAGAGAGAGAGAGAGAGAGAGAGAGCAACAGCGGAAAGGAAAGTCTAAGAAAGGAGTTTTCTCTGGATCACACTTGCTGTGTGGAAACTGCTCGCTGCTGAGGAACGGGGAGCTTTGACAGGTGGAAATATGGAGCTGCATCTTAGATGCCATGGCCGTGAGGACACGGATTTGATGAGGACATTATGGAGCTCTCCGGGCGTGTGGGTTAAGGGAAGGCAGGCCTCCAGGTGGACCGGCAAGTCTTGTGAGCTGGGATTCCTTTCTAACTGGGAGCTAGGCTGTTGGCACCAGGATCCGGTGCAGCCAGGGGTGTCTCAAATGAACGCCCACACAGCTTTGGTGGTGGAGGTCTCAGAACCTCTTCAGGGTGAGAAAACAATGTAAGGCGTGATTGGGGGCACCTGGTGAGCACATGTGACAGTCACACGTGATGCCACAATGGCCTCTTGGTCTCCAGCCCACAACAAAGGTAAAGTTCACCCTTCCAGTCCTGCAGGGATTGAACCCAGCGGCTCACTTCCGAGGTGATGCTCGATGCTCTACCGCTGAGCTGCAGCCCAGCCTTCGTTTTACTTTATCTTTTTGAAACTGGGTCTTACTAAGTTTCCCAGGCAGACCTCGAATTTCCCATCCTCCCGCTGTATCCTCTCAGGTGGCAGCAGTGGTAGACCTGTGACACCAGGCTTAGCAGGAAGATCCTTGAAGTGATAAGTGGCCCGGAGGTGTGATTCCAGGGTAGCCCAGTGGTAGGGAGCTTGCACTGGCTCACAGCTTGCTAAGGGTGGGTTGGTGGAACATTTGCATGTAAGTGGCCCCGGGCTCCGTTTCCACCCCAATACCACATGACCTGGGTGTGATAGTGTCACTGTATATCCAGCAAATCCAAAAGTGAAGAAGGAAGGACCAGATTTTCAAGGTCAGCCTGGGTAGGCTACGTGAGACCCTACCTCTAAAGGAAACCCAAACCAAACAGAAGGTGATAATGGCTTGAAAGGAAGGCAAACCCTGGCTGACCTGGCATTTCGGAAGCCTAAGGGAGCATTTCAAAGCAACACACACATAATTCCTGGCTTTGTCTTCTTTTTAGCAAGTCTCTTAAGATAGACCCGAACCATACAAGGGTCAGCTTTGGACATGACTTCCAAGGTCTTGTCCTTGACTGTGCCTCTCTCTATGCACAGCTGCCTAGGTACTCACACACCATCCATGTGCACACGAGTACACTCACCGGGACACACATACTCAGTCACAGCCTTCCACACCACACCACTGCTCACACGCACTCATTCATACCTTGTACACACATGTACATCACCCACAGTCAGCACTGACAGGTACACCTACTACATGTACATGCATTAGGTGTGTACACGTGCCCAGTCACCTGGCACACACATTCACAGCAACCACACTCCACACCTGCAAACACAATAAACGTTTCTGTAGACACGAGCTCACATCCCCTTCAGGGCTTTCGTGTGGCCCTGGGTCTGAGGTCTGAGAATGTTTCCAACTTGGCCAAACTTCAGAGGGACAACAATTTCTAGTCTGGGAAAGAAGCTCTGCCATCTGAAGGTGGCACCAAGGGTGGCATCCTGGGGGCTGCATGGTAACTAGAACCTGGTCACCCTGTGGGAAGTCCCGGCCTTCAGAGACACAGGCTTGCACAAGTATAAGATTGTGATCCTGAATCATTTGGTCATGACGTCCCTCCTCAGGGGGCACATCCAAATCCTACCTATCCCACCCCGCAGGAGAGCCTTTAGCTACGTTCCCTGTGAGTGTCCACTCTTTGAGAAGGTCTTGGCTGCCAGACTGGGAGGGAGTCATCCCGTGTCACTAGGCTGCCTTTGAACATCCCCTGCCTCATTAGAGGCCTCTCTTTAACTTGACAGTTTGTAGGGCTAGTGTCTCTTCTCGAATGTTCTGTCCTGCAATGTCTACAGCACTGCCCAGGGCCCTTGCTTCCAGTTAATTACATGGCGCTGAAAGTGGACCCCCAGTGGCTTCTTCAGAGAAAGCCGTAGAGACTCCTCAATAAACATCCTGCCTGTCTCCTTTGGGTTAGCCTGAGATGGACCGTTTTGTGACCCTGACACCAGACACTGTTCTTTTGCTGCATCCCATGGGAGTCAGAAAAAGACAACATGGAAATAAAGTTGTATGTTTCCCCAAATCTGCTTAAAGTCACCTCTACAGCTATGATACCTGAACCAGGGTTGGGCGCTATCAGTCCTTCAGTGGAGCTGGGAATCTCTGTCTCCCAGCCCAGCCTGACCCAAGACAACAGGCAGTAGGACCCATTTGTCCTGGTCCCCATGGGCTCCTGCTCAGTGTGGTCACCAAGCCACCAGCATCAAGAAGAGTCTGTGCTGTGTCGGATGACTGCCCCCCAGTGTCTGTGTTTGAGATGAGCACAGGGATGCAGTTTGAGACAAGGAAGAACACAGTCACTACCCAGAGAGCGCTCTGCTTATGGAGGGAACTGAGAGGGACCCTGCAGGAGGACATGGCTTAGAGGCATTCTAGGTGCTAGTGGGCTGTAGGACAGACAGCCTTGGAAGCACAGTACTGCCCATGAGCACCACCCGTGAGACTAGGACTCTCTCACATGCACAACCATGTTTGTGCAGTGGCCCCAGTTCCTCGTCATACAAGGTCCATGCTAAATGGTAGAGTCCTACCTGGCAGGCAGCTGTGCCTGCAGGACTCATGACTGATATTTGTTGACTCTTGCAGCCACCTGCTGGTCTGCAATGCATCTTTGGGTAGAGTATTGACAGGTCTCTTCTTAGAGAACTTCCCAACAGGTGGATGGAAACAGCCAGGCAAAGTGCCCGTGTGAGTCGATCCTGACTGGGACCAAGCCCTGGTGGCTCCTGGGGTTGGGCCAAAACAGAGCAGCCTTCCTGTGGCCCTGCTGATATTTATTCAAAAACTTACTAGTGACGGATGGGATTCTTAAAACACGCCAGGTGTAGGCAGGCTTTGCATTGTCCTGTCCAAGGTCAGGCTGGAATTTAAAGCAGACTGTACTTAGGAAAGAGCTATGTGGGAAACCACCCAACTCTGTAACGTAGTCGCTTGTGCTGATATTCTTTTCAGTGAAACGGCTGATTTTTATTTGTTTGTGAGTGAGACAGGGTTTTTCTATGTAGCAAGGGCTGTCCTGAAACTCTCTCTGTAGGCCAGGCTGACCTCGAACTCACAGAGATTCTCCTGTCTCTGCTTCCTAACTGAATTTAAATTGATTATATTTTTGATCGAACCCAGGGTGTTAGGCAAGTGCTCTACCTGGGAGCTGCAAACCCAGCCCCAACAGCTGCTTTTGTTTTCTCGAGTGTTGGGGTTAATAGCAGTTGGATTTTTTTTTTTTTTTTTTTGTAAAGAAGAAAACAAAAAGAGAGGGAAGGTTATCCTAGTGACCATGCCATGGTGTGGAGCAGATCCAGGCCCAGAATCAGCTCTGGTCTGTGTTATCGGTGCCCCATGAGCAAGTCTGAGATAACACGAGGCCCCTCGAGAATGAGGAAGGAACATGCGGATGTGAACAGGCAATATCTTGGTCTTCTGCTTTAATTGTGGAAACTCTTAAAGTGAGTATCGCTTTTGGGGCTATCAAAGGACAGGTTCTCTTCTATCCCAGGCTGGCATTGAGTTCACTCTTTGGCCTTGTGGTTCTGGTCTTTCTGCCTCCATGCCCTGAGTACTGAGATTAGAGATGGGCACCATCATACTTGGTCTATGAGGAGCTGAGTATTGAACCCAGGGCTTTGTGCATGCTGGGCAAGCACTCTACCAACTGAGTTGCATCCCCAGCTCTGGGTATCATTTCATAGCTGAGTGTGAGCCAGCGCTCCCTAAACAAGGCATCTTACTTTGTCTTCACATGTAATTCCATTCACGTCGCTAATGAATGCATACCTGTGGGTGAGAGAGGATGAAGCTGGAGTCTGTCAGGACAAGCTGTGAAGGGAGCATGCACAGAATAATTAGGTTGTCAGTTCTAGGAGACGGAGGACACATCCCCTCTCTCCCAGCCTCTTAGTGATTCACAGACTGTTCTCATGCCTGAGGCTGTGGACCCGAGCTGGGCAGCAGCAACAGCAACAGAGTGCCTGGCAAGCGTACCTAAGGGATGCAGGCCTCTAGTGACCACAAGCGCTCTGTGAGGATGTGTGGGGGTGTTGGGAGGGCAGTTGACTGACTCTATGGAGAAAGGTCCAGGTGGGGTTTGCATGACTTCCTGTGGCTTTCCCTGCAGAGACCCAAGCAAACACCTGTTCACCCCATACCGGAGGGAGACGGACCAAAGAAAAATACTGCTCAAGTCATCTTGGTGAAGCAATGAGTTTATTTGGCTTACCTATGCAGCCCCACAGGAGGGCTTACTTGCAAGAGTAAGGGGACCCAAACAGCTGTGTGACTGTAAAGTCCTACCCCGTCATGAGTGATGGCTCATTGAAGCTGGCCCATGAAGTCCTGGGTCTAGTTAATCTCCTTCTTATATATTCTAGTATCTCCCCAGATCCCTTGTAGCTGGTGTAGGAAGAACTAATAGCTGACCGCTTGCCCCTCCCTGTGATGTCCTGTAGCTTACCCTGCCATCTTGCGGTGGAGGGCCATCAACTCCGTTACTGTTATTGTGGGCCTTGATACCTCCATATTTTTCTGTTCATGGCCTTGACATGACTTCCTGGCCAAGGTCATCTCTACTCCAAGATGGCAGTAGGATGATCCTGTTACGCTTGAAGGGACACTATACGCTGGGCACACGAGTTATACAACTCCAGGAAGTGCGGCTTTGGCCAAGCTGCCCTCTTGGCACACTTGCCCGTGCACCTGACAGAACCACCTGCTTCCCTCCAGCAAATGCATGGATTTCTTCTTGTGGGGTCAGCCACCTGTAATGCTGCCTGCTCGCTAGTTTCAGATGATTCTGTGGAGGAGAGGAGACCACCACCATGGCCCGGGCCACCTGTGCTTAGGACTTGGACCTGGGCTTGAACCATGGAAGTCAGGAGAAGGTGATGTGAACTTGGATTGGTTACTTTCCCTTTTTAATGTGTGTGTCTGTCTGTGGGTACACATGTACTCATATACCATGGTGTGCATGCGGAGGTCAGAGGACCACTTGTTGGAGTTGGTTCTTTGCACCTTGTAGATCCCAGGTATTGAACTCTAGTCTGCAGGCTTGGTGACAAGTCCTTTCACCCCCTGAGCTGTCTTAACAGCCTTGGTTTCTTAACTTTTTAGATGACCGTGATTTTTTTTTCTGTGATTGACTAAATAA
This sequence comes from Arvicola amphibius, assembly GCF_903992535.2. Taxonomy (NCBI): domain Eukaryota; kingdom Metazoa; phylum Chordata; class Mammalia; order Rodentia; family Cricetidae; genus Arvicola; species Arvicola amphibius. The sequence goes on along the minus strand of NC_052052.2, from coordinate 149,049,441 downwards.
AACCCACTCCAAGAGGAAGTGTGACAGCCGGTCTTCACTGCAGCCTTGATTGGATCTGTGATCCATTGTGATCTTGAGACTCACCTCTGAGTGTGGGCAGCAGCAGCCCATGACCTGGGAAGAATAAGAGAACAAAAAGAGAAAGGTTAAAAGCCAGCATGGAGGGCCAGCTCTGCCCTTCCTCTGCTTCCTGACTGTTACCATGGAGCTGCTTGGCTCCTCTGCCATTCTTGAACTCTTTGAAGTCATGAGCCAAACAAATCTTCAAGATTTGCTAAGTTGTTTGTGTTGGGTATTTTGGTGACAGCATGAAAAACTCACCAACGTAGAAGGGGTCACGTGGAAGGGCTGAGTACGGGGCCCTAGGTGGTGGTGGCCTCTCCCCTTGCTGTGTCCACATAAAGCCACTTCTGGGCCAACCCAGGTCCCTGGGAGCCTGTGAGTATAGGTGGAGGGAGGCAGTGGAGCTGGCAGGTACAGGGACATGGGCCATAGGCTGACAGACTTATTTTAGACATTCAGGTGATCTAAAGGGATCGGGAAAGCCCAGGGGTGAGCTGGACGCTAGTGGAGCTGGAGAGAGATAGGACAGCTCGTGATGATCTGTCAGACAGCCTCATTCTCATGGCATGTATCATCAGGTCTTCCAATGTGGAGCAGTGGGGCTGCAAGCCTACATCACCTGACTCATGATGGTCTGTGCTCCCTGTGGAGCAGTTGACCGCTGGGGAGTGTCTGCGAGTGCACTGATCATCCACTAACACAGTCACGAGTGTGTGTGTGTGTGTGTGTGTGTGTGTGTTCATGTCTTTTATTTAAGAGTCTATAATTGACTCCTTGGGACTTCTCAATGCATAAGAAAAATACCTTGAAGGGAATTGGTCCTTAGGGGTACAGATTCAAGAGGAGTTGTGTGTGGTCATGCCCCTGAAGGAAGTGTGCTCTGTGGTCAGTTCTGTTAGGGGTGTGTGATTGCAGATTTCTAATCCTACTGAGGAGGGATGTCAAAGGTGATGCCAGGTGCCAGGGGGCTGTTCTAGTCACCCTTCACTGTGTAACAAGCCCTGGATCTTGCTACCTCAAAGTCACAGAACCCACAGCATCGCCTTCCATAGAGTCAGAAATTCTGGAAGGCCCTAGCAAGGTGGTTCGGACTCAGGGGCTCTCAAGTGGAAGAACAGGAGCATGTAGGGAAGGGATGCAGTGGCTGATGTGGCTAGATATCTCCGTTGGCAGCAGGCTCAGGGGCTCTCCCTGGGGTCTACCTGCATGCTGATCTCAGGGAACCAACAAGGTCCAAACAAGAGCTCCATCCCTTGGTGAATACCCCAGATGCTTTAGTTACTGCAACCACTGGCCGTCCAGGTTCAGAGTGAGGGAACAGTCAACCCCCGAGGGCAGAAATATCAAAATCACATTGTCCTAGGACATGTGCAGCTATACTGGAAAGTTCCATTAGCCGTGATGAGGAGTTGCAGGTGGCCCTGCAGGAAGAGGCAGAATCCCTGTGTCCTCAATATTTTGACTCAGTGTCCCTAGAGTATTTCACCCAAGTCACTACTCAGAGAAAACCAGGAGCTTGGACCACTGTACTGGTTGGTTCTCTGCAGCCTTCAGGGGCAACCATTTCACCTCTAGACTTAGCTTAAATTTAACCTGCACATCTTTAGAAATCCCAGGAACTAAGTGTCCCTACTTAGCACTGTAAGTTTAATCTATTCTGCTGGGTCTCTTGGTCCCTGGGTTGGGTAATAGTGTCCACGGAATTGACAGACAGCCCATCTGAGCTATGCAAGTACCACTTTTGGGTCAGTGTCCTGGAGTCTTACATGAGTAGCCACTGTAGAAAATTCTTGGATGAGGAAGCAGCACAATCATCCTCAAGCCTGAGCCTTGAGAAACTACAAGAAGAACCTTCCATGTAGCTTTCTTCTGCCTTCAAAAAAATGACCAAAGTCTTTAACCAGATGGCTGAGTGTGAGGGACAGAAGTCCTGATGTCACATGAGACACAACCCTCAGACTGGGGGCTCAAATGTGAATTGGGAAGGCTGGGAATAAATTGACTTTAAAAATTATATGTATAGGTGTCATGAGTGAATGTATTAATGCACCACATGCATGTAGTGTCCGTGGAAGCCAGAAGGGGGCGTTAGATCCCTCACAACTTTAATTACAGACAGTTGTGAGCCATGGTGTGGGTGCTGGGACACAAACCTGGGTCCACAGGAAGAGTGGCCAGTGCTCTTAACCTCTGTGCCATCCCTCCAGCCCTGCTAAGTGGACCTTTGACCCCATTCCATTTCATAACAGGCCCATTGGCTCCAGAAAGCCATCTGTACTTACCTTCCTGGCTCCCGAATACACAGTTGAGCTAAAATGCTCATTCTTGGTGAATTCCTAGAGAACTGGCCACATGGAAAGACCTGGAACTGCCATCCCTGTAGCATGGGAAACATTTTGGGTGAACTGAGAATGTGAGTGCCACCTTCAAAGGCCTGCAAGACACAGGTGTGGTGAGTTCCTCTCCTCTCCTTATGGAGGACAGACAGTCATTAGGGAATGGTAGTCCACGAATCTTCTTTGTAGCCAAAGCTATTCTTCAAGAGGTGGCCTTTGAGCTGGGGCAAACCCCTGTCCCCTGCCATACACTTTTCATTCTGCCTGATATGTTTTCTGTGCTCATGTGAACACGAAACAGCAGAAGCACATGTTGTCATTGGCAGGAGCCCGGCCCCCTTTAACGGTCTCCAGTACTTGACTGGAAACCCCCAGATTGCATTTCCTAGACTCTTTTTACAGTTGGGATGCTGGAGCTCGGTCGGTTGCCATCATGGTCCAGAGCTGGCAGAGAGCGTGAGGGACCGGGTCTGGATGTCTGCTTGCATCTGGAAGCGGGAGCCATTATTTAGTCCTAAACGACAAAATGATGATGACTTATTTACAGACCTTAATTAATTGAGTTTTCCATTGCAGAATTTGGCAACACTTTATGCCATGAAATAGACTGAGTTTGCCAATAGGCAGAGCTGAGGAGGCTGCTTTTATAACTGGAAAGGGGCCGAAGGGAGCAGAAGCAGAACACAAGGAGGATTGTTCGTTATTTTCCTTGTAAGGCAGATGATAGGCTCATGCTGCTGGCCTAACTTAGGTTTACCCCAGGTTACCTTTTGGTAAGGATTAGACCAGAGGGAGCTGTGTTGTCAGGTCAAATTACCATGCCAGTTGAAACTCTCTCTCTCTCTCTCTCTCTCTCTCTCTGTGTGTGTGTAATTTGATTCTTATCATTTTCAATTTTCCAGAGGTCAGCTTAGGCTCAGTGACGTGAACCTAGGTAGCCGTGACACCGAGATAAATTTGAATGGTTCCATCACGGCCAGAACAGAAACCTCTTCCAAAGCAACATCTCCCGTGGTTTTTGTTAAGCACACATTATCTGTGGGTGACTCAAAGACACCTGAGTCGTTGAAAATCCCTCCCCAACGTGGGTAGGAACTCATGAAAACTGCATCCCTGGAGCCCTGCATGAACTGCAGGCAGCTTGGCCAGTTGGAGAGCAGCTACTGGGGAGCTCATATAACCTCGGCCATGACCATGAGATCCTTCCAAGTTTGCGATGCTCCCTGAGACCCATGTGTTTTATGTTCTTAGTCCTAGTGGGCCTCTCTTACCTCTAACCCAGAATAGTTCAACTGGAGGGAAGTAGCCACACAATAGAGGTTCGAGAATGATGGGGTTTCGTAGCCATCACAGAGACCGGGGGATCCAGAAAGCACACATATGTACCCTCAGGTCCTTCACAGAATAACTCTGTTGACAGGCAGGCACGGAGGCCTGGTCTCTTCCTATGGCCTCTCCTGCATTGCGAGGTCAGGAGGATCACGCTTTCTTCAGCAACTTTTCCAGGTCCCTCCTCTGACTTCTAAGTGTCAAGCAGAGTCACTGCTCCATGTGTTGGGGTATTAGTAGAACTCAGCCTGGCCTGACTCCAAGAGTGACCTCAGAGTCCATAATCCTTATTGTTCCGAAAACCATTCCAAGAATCACAGCCTCCAGCCTGTTCCTTCAATGACTTTTAAAACGTTTAATTCAAAATACTAAGTTTTTTTTGTTTTTCAATCAAGTCACTGGAGGTATGTTGGCTTTCTGAACTGACTCCTGCCTTCGGCATTCCTTGATCCCGTGTTCCAATAACTGACATATAATAGAGTCCTTCATCTACAGCAGTTATTTGTAATCTGTAAGCTTATGCGACATGTGCTTTTATTATTATTTATTTGTGTGTGTGCATGTACCCTGGGACATGTGCAGAGGTCAGAGGACAACTTGCAATAGTTTGTCTTTCCTTCCACGTGGAACCTGGGGATTGAACTCGGGTTATCAGACTTGGCAACAATCCCCTTTACCTGCTGAGCCATCCCACCAGCCCTTAGATGACATGTTTATAACAGATGAGAATGTGCTAAGAACTTCACTCTAATGTTTCTATTTAACAAATCAAAAGGCCAAGATAACCTCACAGCCATAGCAGGTCACATGAAGGATCCTAAGTCGTGTCCCAGCGTCTCCTGACTTGGAAGCTCGGGTGGGTCATTTGCCGGACTGTGGTTCTACCATGGTCAGAACTGAGTTTCTGAGCACACAGTGAAACCTGCCTGATCTTTTTCCCCTGTGAGCTCTGTTTCAAAGCCTGTTGTGCAAGAGTGGGGGTGGATGAAGAGTAGGCAGTTTCCTTATGCAACACACTTCCTCCTGAGGTCACCCACTGGATGTATTTAATTAGGGATGTGTTAGGTCTCAGCGAAGTGGTGACTCCTACCAGCAAAGAGCTGAGACAACACGCTGGGAGTCATTAAGAGCAGATAGCATCGTGTGGCAGGTACCGCCAGCCTCTGCTTTGTGAAGATGACCCCACTTTGTTTTCTGAGTTGCCCCTGGGTGGGGCTGTGCGGTCTAGCAGTCAGCCACTTGCCACTGATGCCCGACACTGTGAAGTACTTGATAAAAGCCACTTCCCCTCCCTAAACATTTTCTCAGTTTGCCTTCCGAAGCTCTGGGGGCCATTTCATTCCATTATTTTGCGGAAATAAGAGCTAAAAGTACTGGGCAAGAGAGACCCAGATGAGAACTGACTCTCGCAAGTTGTCCTTTGACCTCCACCAGCACTTCGTGGTAAGTTTGTCTATATGCACACATATACACAACACATGTGCATGTATGGGCACATGTGTGAGCACATGTGTGCACGCGCTCCCAAGTGCACACACAAAATAAGTGTAATAAGTTTCTGAAGTCTAGATTTCTTTGCTGTGTTTCTTCCTTTTCTTTTTCTTTCCTTCTAATTTTCTATGTGAAAGCCAACCTTTCCTCATGGCATTAGGGAAAAAAAAAATTCTTCAAAAACTCTTACTTGAGGAAAGAAAATGACTAATCTCTGGAAATAGAAATGGAGGTTGACCCCTGTTCTGGAAGCACAGACCCTAAATACTGAGAACATAGACCCCAGAGATCAGCACTAGCGATGTTAGTGAGGAAGTGAAAACTGCATGCTGCACCCCCAGAAGACACATTTGTGTTCATGTCTAAGTGGGGCCCATTTGGGTCATTGGGTAAGCACTGTTTTCTAGAAAGTGGAAAAGGTGTTAGGCTCCCCATGACTTTCACAGTGGCAGGCTCCTATACAAGGTGGCAGGATGGCAGCCACCTCCCTTGGGATCCCTTCACATCACACACACACACACACACACACACACACACACACACACACTTTCCAAGTGGGAGCCTTTCCCTAAGAAGCAGAGAGGGAGCCTGGGAAACGAACCACCTAAGTGCAGAAGGCAGATGATGGGAAATAAAAACAGCTACGTCTCGAAAAAGCAAAGCAGCCACGAAGCTGCTAATAAATGACATGTTATTGTTTCTCTCCGGTCCCTCGGGGACTTTCTGGCTATTTTAATACTGTGTTTTCATAAGACACGTTCAAACAGCAGGGCAGGGAACAGTGAGAGCGGAATAAGAATTAGACGTGTTGACTCTGCCTGTGCCCTGCAGGTGAAATGTCACGTCTTGTTCCCAGCCTCTGAAGATTCAATTACGTGGACCATTTTCCAGCGACGCTGTTGCAATGCAGACCGCTCGAAGGGAGCTTCGGAGGCATCCCTGCCATCATAAACAGGAACCCAGCTGTTCGGACGATGGAGCTTTGTTCAGTTCAAAGCATCTGAAAATGTGGTTGTTCTCGGTGTCGCGGCGAACCTCCCGCGTGGAAAACCCAGGATCCTTCTGAGCCACACGCGCATGCGTCAAGACTTGCTGGTGGGCTCAGATTGGGGCTGGCTGGGACTTTTCCAGGCCTGCGTTCTGCCACTCAGGGAAGGTGATGAAACGTACGCTTTGGTGATTCAGCCTTTGACAGATGCTGTGACACTTTGCAGTGTTCGACGAATGCCACCTCCCCAGCCCCAAATCAAAGTCCCATATCTATCGCTACCCATCTACAAGTCTTCTCGGCTTGTTTGAAAATGAACTAGAGCTTCTAGAACTCCGGGCTCATTTAAATTAAAAGCACTGGGCAGGTGAGGTCCACATGATGGAGAGAGCGAACTTGAAAGGCTGATGCGCCCCATTGGCCTGCTCATCATGGTAACCTGTCTCCAGTCTCTCTGCCTCCTTGGGTAGAGAGGGACAGTCAGGTTCCGGAGCTCTAGTAGGAACACCACATGACCTATGAAACCCCTACTACTGGGCTGGGTTCCTGAAGGAGCGCTGGGTGCTGCACAGCGGCACGGGCTGGGCTGTCCAGGGCATTACAAACACTTTCCAGGGGAAGAACCATGGAACGGGAGAGGATGGGTCAGTCAGTTTGTCCAGTACCTGGGAAACCATTCACACTGCATACAGGTAGCTGAGAAGTTGTGTTTCCGCTGTTTTTTTCTTCTCCCCCCACTCCCCGCACCTCATAGCCCAGAGAAAGATGTCTTTTGAGTCTGTTGATAATGTTTTACTTTTCTTCCTTTGATGACAAACTCAACTACTTCCCAAGCACAGGAGAACTCAGGTGCCACCCCACAGCTCAGTCCTGCAGGGCCCCTTTTGAGAACAGACATGAGGGGGACCCTTTGAGGAATTGCTGAGACCTTTGCTTTCCAGATGTATCATGGGGGAGGGGCTAGAGAAGTGAGAAGTGGTTCAGCAGCTGAGAGCACTGGCTCCTCTTTCAGAGAATCTAAGTGTGGCACCCAGGTCCTACATCAGGCATTTCATAGCTGTCTGTAACTCCAGCTTCCCAGAATCCAGTGACATTATCTGGCCTCTAAAGGCTCTCTCTCTCTCTCTCTCTCTCTCTCTCTCTCTCTCTCTCTCTCTCTCACACACACACACACACACACACAAATATAAAAGATGCATATTGAGTGTTTATCCCTGATTTGGAGAGATTGTATTTCAACAGCAGGTGAATATTCATCTCTAATGTTGCTTGACTTCTGAGGGTCTCGGCACAAATACTGTCTCCCCCTTCCTCTTTCTCCTCAGTTTATGGAGAGTTTGTTTTTCTTTCTTGTTTTCTAACCGTCTCTCTGCCTAAATGCTTGGAGGCTGTGAAGGTTGATATTTGGAGAGATGGTTTTCCTGCACAGGTGTACTCCACCCAACATGCATGTGCTCTTGCCCAGCTTGGCAAGCACTCCACCAGAAAGCATGGCACTCACGGCATTCCCACCCCTGCACCCTTGAACCCATCACTGCCTTGGACAACAGGCTGTGGGGAGATGGTATGGAGACACTTGCAAGGCTAACTCTAACACACAGCATGGTTCTTGCCTAGCTTTCTTGCATTCTCCACCTGAGTATCAGACATCTTGTTTTCAGGAAGCCCAGGCCCCAAGAAGGAAGGGACATCACAGGGGTGTTTGAGTCAAAAGCCAGTAAGAGCCAACACAGGTCAACAGCCCTGTCAGAGAATGGCCATCGGGGGTCTCAACGTTTACTTTGGAGATTTCCCAGTGGGGACTTCAGACACTATGGGGTAGAGATAAGACATTTGCTGCTTGTTCAACTTCCTGCCCACCAGGAAGTAGGGGAAGTGATAAAAGGGGATTATTTCAAGCTGCTGAGCTTGGGGTTTTGTTAGATAGCAGTCGATAACTAAAGAGGGGAGCTCATCTCACAGCTGAGGAGACAATGTTGTGAGTGAAAGACCCAGAAATCACCGCGCTGGGGGCCCAGCCCTTTCTTCCAGCTTTTTCTTATGCGAGCTTGTCTGTTCATGCCATCTTGTGATGCAAACTTTAAAACACACCACCAGTCTAGATACATGCATGTTCATGTATGCGGCATGTTATGTACCTGGTGATAAAATTGAGACATATGAGAAAAACACTAAGCAAACAACATAAATCCAGTCTGTGCTTGTTTGCCTACAGTTAGAATTGTGTCTCTGAATGTCACCATGACGCAGATTTTTGTGTAATAAAAATAACAGGGTTTAAGGAAAAATGCATGTGTTTAAGGGAAGACTACACAATGCAGGCACAATTTTGTGATTAATGTATTACAAAGTAAGTCACCATCTTTGTAAAATAAATGTAATTTCCTTGTACCATGTCCTTTGACAAGCACATGCTGTTTGGGGAATGGCTTGGTTTTGGAGAAGGGATGGCAGAGACACAGTGATGTGACCAGAAAAGGATCACTGCTTGAAGTGCAAGACCTGCTGATTCAGTATCTCAGTGGCCATTTTTAACCCATCATACTTTAAGGCAATGAATAACTGTGGCTTGTATTGTACTGTACAGTAGTATATTGTACTGCACTGTACTGTGCTGTATTTTATTGTACTATACTATATTATGTTGTATTATGCTATACTATACATCATTATACGGTACTGTGTCTTATTGTACTGTGCTATATTATATAGTATTGTACTGTACTATACTGTATTATTTTCAGAAAAAGATCTCTGTGTAACGTAGATTCTTGCAGGTTTGGTCTTCTGGTAATATTCCTCTTTGTCCAGAGCCTTTGTTTTAACATTTAGATCTGAATTGTATGTGTGTATGTGTGTATGTGTGTGTGTTGTACTTACTCATATGTGCGTACATATGTGAGATATGAATTCAAGTCCTCATGCTTGAATGACAAGCACTGTACTGACTGAATGCTCTTCCCAGTCCGGGTCTGTATTTATGTAACCAGAATGCTTGTTTGAGACTCGAGACTTTGCAGTGCATATATCTGCCACAAAGTTCCAACCCTCACTTATGGGTGAAGTGGGCAGGGGATGTTGCTGTCAATAATTTACCTTGCAGTGCAGATGTCCGCCCCAAATATCCAAGGTTCACTTATAGGTGAAGTGGGCAGGACATGTAGCTGCCAATAATTTACCTACTTAAAATATGTAAGTGTGAATTTGAAATTAAGAGAAAAATGTCAACATTCAGATGAAAACCTTGGACCAGTGAGGTGGTTCAACGTACAAAGGTACCTGCGACCAAGCCTGATGACCTGAGTTTGATCCTTAGTACCTACGTGGTGGAAGGGATAACCTACACCTGCAAGTTCTTCTCTATGCCCACATGCATGTGGGCACCACCCCTCCTCGGAATCCTCTGAATAAAGCGATGTAATAATGAGGTGAGGGAGGGGGGACTTTGAACACATAGCCACAGATGCAGGCAACTGATACAGGTGGTATTTTGGTGACTCAGGCACCAAATGGATTTGTCATCAGGAATGTGCTTTTCTGAAGTGATGAGCCATCCTTGGCACTGTTCCAAGCCAAACAGAGAAGAGCTTCCTCTCATCTTCCATTGTAGCTTCCATTGTAGCTGGATTCTTAGACCCTGTATTTACACAGAAATGTCAGATTGTGGGCTCAGATAACAAACAGGTTTCTCCCTCCATATGAAAACTCAGGTGGGCGCCCAGAAGTCATGTGAGACGGTGCTCAGTTTATTCTCTTGTGGGACGACCAGCATCGCTCTTTTATTCCTTCCAAATGCCAGAGGCACTCCTTAATTGTGCCAGTGAGTCAAACCTAGCTCTTACTCTACAAGAGCTGAATTACAATGCAAATAGAATTCCTAAGCTCACTGAATGGTGGGCGGGGCATGGGGGATTGGAAACTGGAACAAATGAGCAGATACAAAGAGCTGGGGACCCGGAGATCTGAATTCCATGGCATCTGCAGGAAGGCGTGAGCAGGGCCAGACTTTGTCTTTCTGAAGGTTGGCTCTTGATTGACTGCTAGGGGGTTTGGATTCACACTGTCTGACCTGTTAATGCAAGCAAATTGCTTGATGCCAATACCAGGTTTCCTTCGCTATGTGTTTCAAGAATTTCTTCCCTGGGGAGATATAAACAACATCTTACCTCCCTCCCCCTTATAAGGTCCCAAGACAAACCAAAGTACAATTCCACCTGGGGGACAAATGAAGTGATTGGGCTTGGTTACAGAGTGTGGCTAGGGGGTTGCTGTCAGGAGCACGGGGTACTCCAAGCAGCCACACTGGGAAATCTCCACCCAGCATGAATGGCAGCTCCCCACAGACACAGAGATGGAGCCCCTTCAGTTACCCTCCCCCAGATTGTAAGCTCTAGTACCTCCCGGAGATGGTGAGGCCATGTGCAATTAGGGCAGAACTGTATACCAGTATGTGGGAGCAGAGGCTGGAGCGTCAGTGAGGTTCAGTGGTCCTCCCCACCTCTCCTCCCCTGAGGGAATGCCCGCAGTGACAGGCCCACTGAAGATGGTGTTCTGCAAGCAGGCACAGCTGATCGGTGGTGGTGACAGCTACTCTACTCTAAACCCCTGCCCTAGTCTGCAACACTGTATGCTGTGCCAAGGGGACTCTGTATGACCGGCTCTCAGTGTTCATGCTGGTATTAAAGCCTCTGTCCCACCAGCAGGTGACATTCTACCCAAACTATTCCAAGTTGGCTCCGGAGAAATGAACTGCACCCTGAACGGGTGCACTAGGAAGAACCCTGGAAGTTGTCACCTGGATTTCCCCCAGGTTTTGTCCCACTCTCTTTGTCCTTTGCTCATGTTGTGTTCCTGAAGCAGTAAGTAACAGCAGGGGGTATAGATGCCTACTGAGGCCCCAGTGAGTTCTCTTAGTTAACCACCAGAGACAGAAGTCCTCTTGGGGACTCTATAAGCTGTAGAAACATCACCGTCCTCTCTCTGCAGGAAACTCCCTTTGCCTGGTGATTCCCCTGAGGCTAGCTCTATGGGTAACCCTCTCAGAACCTATAAATCGTACCTATTGGAAGCCTCACCAGGTCCTAAAGATGAGTGGAGAGTAAGTGTGACCCATGGGGGGTAAGATAAAATTGACACCAAAAACGTGACCCTATCAGGGTAGAAGGAACATAGAATAAGACAATCTGAATTTATTGATTTATTTTATCGTATTTATTCATTGCTTATAGCACATTTATTCAGTGTGTGTGTGTGTGTGTGTGTGTGTGTGTGTGTGTGTGTGTGTATGTGTGTGTCCATGTGTACGTTCTCAGTGTGTGTAGGGCACTGGAGAACCTGGGGGAGTCAGCTTTCTCCATCTATTATGTGGGTCCCAGCTATTGAACTCAGGGCAGAGTCATCACTGCAAGCCACCCTTATTGATGTGCTTTGTGTGGCTCCGCGGGTTAGGAAGGACTCCACCTGGTGGCTCCTATGGCATTGGTTCTCAGAAAGAAGTAGGTGACCTCGGAAAGACAGTCTGAACTGTCTCAGAGAGAACCAAACCACGTCGAAAGGTTAGTGGTCTGGACACTAGCGATGCTAATACGAGCATGAAGCAGACAGAGAGGAGCATGCTGCTAGGGTCCGAGCAACGGGCCTTAGAGGTGCAGTTCAGCGGAGGTATCCCGACAGCCACGTAGAACACAGGCCTCTGAGTGGCAAGCTGGTACAGAGTACTAAGGAACTTTTCAAGCAAAGTGTTGAAAGTGATTATATTAAATTCCCCATCCGTGTGACAAAATGCATGACAAAAGCCATGGAAGAGAGGGAGAGGGAGGGCTGTTTAGCTCACTGTTTTAAAGCTTACAGTCCACCATGGTGGGGAATGCATGGCGGCAGGTGTATGAGGCAGATGCAGAGAGGAATGCTGGCGCTCAGCTCACTTTCTCAGGAGACAAGAGACAAAGGTTTTCAAGCAGCACCCCATTTATAAGTGGGATTGGTGAAATCTGGGGTACACACTGGAGCCTGCTTCAGCTGCTGCTGTATTGTAACAAGCAGCTCTACATGTAATGGCTTTAGCTCATGCATTTGAGTGTCCAGATCTGGAAAAGGCTCGGCCGGGCTGCTTTATCTGTTTCACCTGACTAGGAATGGAATGTGTGTTCTTCCTGTCTTGTTACCATGCTTCTTCCTTCTCTGTGTGTATGCACATGTATCTGCGCATGTTCATGTGTTTGTATGCACGTGTATCTGTGTATGTTCATGCGTGTGTGCGCACTGATCCTCACAGAGGCTGGTCAATGAGCCCTGGGGGTTTCTCCTGCCTCTGCCTCCCCAGCATGGAGGTTAGAGATATGCACTACCACACCCAGAGTTTTATGTAGGTGCTAAGGATCTGAACTCAGGTCCTTTTATTTCTGTAGTAAGCACTTTTCCAACTGAGCCATGCTCCTGATTCAACATGTCCTTTTTATATGTGGTGTCCACTCAGTGGATGGTAATATGGTACAGCCATTCTTAGTTCCTGGTACTTGGCTTCCAGGAGGCAAGAGGAGAAAGCTGACAGGCCAGAGCAAGAGGCACAGCATCCCTGTGTGTTAGCTATTCTGTGGGACAGAACAAGCAGAAGACCTGACCTGCAGGTGAACCTGTGGCTTGGAACACATTATTGGAGCCATTTCTGGAAAATGGAGTTGATTATAAAAAGCCAAAGGGTGGGGGGAATATTTCCTTTGGTAATAGTGATTATGTTCTAGGAGCTGGGACCAAAAGTTGAGCTCCAAACTTGGTTTTTTGTTGTTGTTGTTGTTAGCATGAAGAAAATAAGAAATCTCAATAGCTCGGGCTAGGGAGGTGAATTTATGGAAAAAGAGCTTGTTGAGCAAGTGTGAAGACCAGAGTTCAGGTCCTTAGCAACCTACACGAAAGCTAGGCAGGCATGGTGACCTGTCTATGAGCTCAGCATTTGGGAGGCAGAGACAAGAGATCCCTGAGCAAGCAGGCTCATCAACTGGATAATCAGTGAGCTCTGCTGTCAGTATATAAGGCAATAGCAGAAGACAGAACTTTCCTGAAGGCTACCCTCACACATGCATTCACATACCTATACACACTCACTCATACACTTGTGAACATGTATACTCTTGTGCAAAAATACCACACACATACATACATACATACACACACACAAATAAATAAAGACTAAAACTACTGATTTAGTGCCCACTTGTATATAATTTCAAGTGAGAATTAAAAATATGTCATTTTAGCATACTATATTATCTTATATGTTTAATGATATGCTAGATAATAATATATGAGATACAGTAACATTTTATTGGGGGCAGTACCTGAAGCTTCTGGTAACAAACACCGGACTGGGGTAGAAATCATGAGTTAATGCCTACAATATGACTTTTCCTAGTAAGGCATGAAAAATGTCTACTTTCCCCAGACAGGGAACCAACCAGACCCAAACAGCAATTCTCTGAAGTCCAGATTGGTGAATCAATGGATTTACCGGTGTGTGTACAGGACCATGTATGACTTAAGGGCAGTTGGGTCACTAAGATGCTTAGCCCAGCATGAATGATGCTTAGGACAGCTGCATCCCTGGGGCGCCCTGCATGTGTTTGTCTCACCTTGGGCAGGGGCTTTGTGGACCTTGCCAGTTTTGACTCCTAGGACTCGTGAGATTTGTTTGCATGCCAAGCCTCGTGAGCCCCACTCCCTGCCCCAGTTGGCATTCCATGCAACCTACCACCTAGCTGCTAGTATCTGATGCTCACCCAGGCATCATACGGTCTGTCTGGCAGATGTGATTGGGTATATCCCCCGAAGATCCATTGTGATTGTCCTGAGGTGATCATCCGGAGACAGAAGGCCATAGGGACACCTTCTCTCAAGAGGGATCAATTCTTCCAGGACCAGATCAACTCCCGAGAGAGCTGGCTGTTAGACAGGAATGAACCTAGCCTCTCCTTCATCTCTTGCTTCCTTTCTTCACATGATTTCTTCATACTTACCAAGACCTGCTCACACATGAGCTTGCTCTGCTTGATGTTACATGCCATGCTGTGTACAACTAGACAACCCTCACCAGAGCCAAACAGCCCATGATCTCCATACCCTGGTCTTCCACGCTTCAAAGCTCCAAGCTAAACAAACCCATTTTAGTTTTAACACATGCGTCCTTGAATATTTTGTACATCAACAAAAATGTACCAAGACTGAACCTGGAGCTTGTTGTTTCCACCAGGCTGTCTGGCCAGTGAACCCTGGATCCCACCTAGCTCCCCATTCCCACTCCCAGCAGGCGCTAGGATTTCAGGTTCACTCAGCCATGCCCTACCTTCACATGGGGCCTGGGGATCCGTACTCAGGTCGTCATGCTAAGACAGCAAATGCTACGCTTCATAACACATCTCCCAGCCCATGAAGATACATTGGGTCTCTGTAGATTCAGGGATGCCTACAGCTTTTGTTCCTGCAGTCTTCGTTGGTATAGCCTGGCCTTACTCCTCCTGTGATGGGGCTTTCCTGCACTGCAGTTTATTACTGGCTGTTGCTATGTGGAGAGGAGTTTCCTTTAGTTTGTGGATCATTCATTTGGTAAACAGATTGAATTAATGGGTACAATGATTGGGCAGGAAGGACCCTGGATATAAAACTCTGTCTTCAAATGATGATTGTATTTTCTTATTCTCTTCCAACATTTGATTTCTTAAGTTCTGTTTCTTATGTAATTGACCCCGAGTACAAATCCTGACTGTTAACTCAGGCTCAAACTTAAACTATTTCTTTTTACCATCTGTGTTAACTTAAGCATCTTATTTAAAGTCTGAGGATCTCATGTTTCCTTCTGTGAAATGGGGGTACAAGTAATATTTATGGGCTTGGGATGCTGCAAAGTTTAAATGGATGGTACGTATAACACACTTGTGCAGGAGCAAGCCCACTCCTCTAAAAGCATGAGAGAAGCTATAATCTGAAGGCGCACATGTGTGTGTGGGTGTGTGCATGTGTGCGTGCATGCGTGTGTGTGTGTGTGTGTGTGTGTGTGTGTGTGTGTGTAGGCCAGAGAACATCCTCAGGTGTTTTCCCCTGGGTACTATGCATGTTTTGCTTTTTGTGGAAAGTTTCTCACTGGCCTGAGCTCATCAACTAAGCAAGCTGGCTGGTCAATGAGCCTGGCCAATGGCTTCCACCCACCCATCTTTATCTGCACAATACTGGTACCGCAAACACTAACTGAACTTTCTCCTCAGGCCAAAACTATTTTGAAGGTGACAGCTTTTGAGCAAAATAAACTTGATGGGTCCAAAAAATCAAAAATAAAATAAAAGGCTGACAAAAACAAAACCTATGCCTTACCCCCTCTTTTTGCAGACCTAAGGTCCTTACCCACAGGTATGAGGGCAAGGGGCAGTATGAAGACAAGAAACTGGGGCCTTTTTCCATGGCGCACACATGATGACTCTCTATCAGTTGGCTACACATCCAATACCCATTTACCTCCAGATAATTGTAAAAAAAAATCTGTGAAGTATCAGTGATGAGGGCTAAGATGGAGAATTGTTCTTTTAGTTCATACACGGGTCTCTTTGGAGAGGAGCCAGGGCACTGACTGAAGTCTGCCATGAATCTTGAAGAGGAAGGTAGGCCTTAGCAACCAGGTGTGCGAGAAGACTCGTTGGGCTGCAGGGAAGTCTGAGTTTCGGTTTTGTGGCTGCGGGGAGGCTGGTGGCCAGGGCAGCAGTTAGTCACGGCGCAGGCCTGGGCACATCACAGCTCCTGCCGGACACACATGGATGTGGGCCACCTATAATTAGGAGCAGATGCTGTGGTCCGGACTTTGCTGGCCGCAGGCAACGTTAGTACCAGCCTCCCTCTGAGGATATTTTAGGCTGGGGGGTTTTGATTTTATTTTTGTATGAGATTCACCTTGGATGGAAACCCCAGAGCTGATTGATGGCCTTGGCCAGGCTGCCTTTTTTATCCCTCCACCTAAATACAGGCCAAGCCTGTGGCTTCAGTCAACGGCAACAGCTCGCCAGCTGAGATGGCTGCGGATCCCACAGACAGGGCCTGATTTCCGGCAGATGTCCCAGATACCAGGCAGGAGAGCCACCACAGAAATGGTTGCGTAAAAGAAGGTCTGCTCAGTGTGACCTGCCAGCCACAGGCCGGCTGCACCCTGCTCCTTCCCAGTTGGAAATTTCAGGCATAACAGGTCCCTCCTTTCCCGGAGCATCCCTTTGTCCCAGAAGCTGGCTCCGGCATGTCCAGGGAGGCTTCTCCTCTGACTGAGTGCCGTCACCTGGGGCCTCTACAGGGTCTGAGCCTGGTGCCAAATTCAGTTTGAAGGGCAGGAATGGATAGCTGATATCAGTGTCTTTCGCCACCAAGTGTATCACCAACTGGCTCACCATGCATCCCACACTCTGTATCCACTAGCTAGCACCCCAACAAATGTCACAGAGCAAGGATGAGAACCCGGTAGGTCCCAGGTAGTTAGTACTTACTTATTAAGGGACAGGACAAGCGCTGAAACTCAGATACCTCAGCTCTCGGGAGCTCTGTCTGCGGTCTGGCCCAGCCACCTGCTCTTCACTGTCAGTTTTCTGAAGAGAGAATCAGGGTGTCCCGGGCTTCAGAGGGAAGAACAGGCAAGAGGAGACTGTCCCCATAAGGGCAGGGTTGTGTGTGTATGTGCATGCGCGCACACACACGCACACACATGTTTTTATGTGTGAATGTCAGAGGGCACATGTTGAAGGTCAGAAGACAGCCTTTGTGTAATCTTCACCTTCTCCCTGGCTTGAGGCAGGGTCTCTTATCTTCTCCTGTGTGCTCCAGGTTAACAGGGTGATTCTGAGGATTCTCCTGTCTCTTCCTCCCAGCTCATAGCTGTAGTGATATTAGTGATATTTCGTTTGCATTTTAATAAGTAAAACTTGCCTGGAATTCAGAGAGTAAAAGAGCCACACCGATCAGCCTTACAGACCAGGCAGTGGTGACACACACCTTTAGTCCCAGTAGCCATGCATGTTTGCCATAGAAACTGGGTGGTAGTGGTGCACCCCCTTAGTCCCAGAACTAGAGGGGAATATAAAATGGGAGGAGACAGTTCTCAGACAGTCTTATACTGAGGATTCCTGGAGGCAGGATCGGCATTTCGAACTGAGGTAGAGGTAGGAGCCAATGACTGGCTGTTTTGCTTTTCTGAATTTCAGGTTGAACTCAGTCTCTGTCTCTGGATTTTTTATTAACCATACCACACACAGTAAGAATACATAGAACTCAGATGCATCCTACTATGCCCGGCCTTACGTGAGTCCTCGCATGATCATGGAAAGTGCTTACAAATTGAGCCATCCCCCTCGTTCTTCCATTAATACTTAATGTCTAGAGCCGGGGGACACTTGGGTTATGCAAAGCTTACCAGCTTTTCAGAAATTAGCTCTGGATGTCTGTGAAGTCCACAGGGTATGGATGCTCCCAGCACACACGGGTCCCTCAGCAGTAGCCTCAGTGGGAGGCAGGAATTCTTGTGTTGGCAGAATTGAGGGTTTCAGCCCTGCCTTGGGTGGCTGGCTGCATTCACAAGATGAGTGGCAAGCTGCAGCATGAGGCTAATTAAAGCAAAGGCTTCTTCTCCCCCCATTCCTGTCCGTGGACACTTCCTGCCTTGCTTCCCTTGACTCACAGGTTCTCAGAGAACCCACAGACCCTGGGTTAGGATCGTCAGATCCTACTGGTGAAGAAGAGAGTAGCTGGTCATGTTATCCGAGCTTTTAGATGAACTAAGTCCAATACTAGGGACAAAATGAGTGGAACTGAAACTCAGTTTTTTTAAACATGTAAACATAATTACTTGAAGAAAACAAAACAAAAACAACAAAAAACCAGCCAAAAATAAAACAAAAAAATTAACTCCCCCTCCCAAAAAAAAACAAAAACAAAACCATGTACAGTCTTGCTATTCAACACAAAATGAGAATGCACTTTGCAGTCTTCTTTCCTATTATGGCTGGCTTTCTAGTGGTCTTTTCTATTTCCATTTAAAGATGTGAAAGCATCCCTCCTAGTAGAATGTGACAGAAGTATGCTTTGCTTCCTAATTGATTCTGGAGTCCACAAAGGGCCCATAGCTCAAAACTGGGAGTGTGATGGGTAGAACATGAGACTTTCTGTCCATGTGCCCCCAGATCACTGGGAAACGAAGTCCCCAATGCAGCAGTTTGGGGATGGGGCACTGATCAGGTCATGAGGGCCAACAACTAGGAATAGACTTCTAGCTCAAGAGTGTAATGGTTACAGTGGGAGTAGGCTGCTGCTTAACGCCTTAGGAGGAGGAGACATTGCCTGAACTCAGACCTGACACGGTCCAGAGGCCGGTGATCTACTCCCCTGTCTCGGGTCTCCCCATCAGTGTTATATGCTCTTGGAGAAGAGGTTTCTGACTGTGTGATGCTGTGTGTGCACATATGTAAGTGAGTAGGCACGCGTGTTTGATGGAAGCAGCTCTGAGATCCCTAGCCCAGCTGTCTGGAGCACTCCATGGGCTTAAGGATAGCCGCAGGCCCCAGGCAGCAAGTTCTGTTCCCACAAAAGAATCTTCAAAATTCTAGAAATTAGGAGAGGAGACTATTCCCGACCCTTGCACTGGCTCAGTTTCTTGTCAATTTAATTCCGAGGTGTCTTGTGTGTGTGTGTGCACGTGTGTACTTCATACCTATGCTTCCCTGCGCTCTGACACGTTTGTTCAATGTCACACTGTCTTTGTAGGAAAAGTCACCAGTGGTCTCCTGTTGTGCTGAAGAGCCACCCTCACTGCTGATGGTGGTGTCAGGGATTCCACCTCTCTTACACACACACACACACACACACACACACACACACACAACCTCAAACAACAATGACAACAAAACTGTTTATTTCTTGGTGAAACAAAACAAAACCCTCTTCTTTTTCCAAGACAACTGTAAATGGCTTAGAAAGACAAGCAAGCCTCTTCAAAGTATTTCCCTTTAGTAGGAATCTTGGGTCTATTCAATCTAAATATCCAAGGTAAAAACCAAGCAAGTAAGCAAACAAAAAGCACAACTCCTTGCCACTGTAATACAAAACAGACTGGAGCATAAGTCAAGGAAATCGAGTCAAACTTCAGGCCCTCCATCAGCGTTTTTACGCCGTTTCCCTTTAGCAAAATCTAACTTAGTGTACCCCCTCTTCCTTCCTACTATGTGCCTTCTCCCACCCCATATCAGTTACCAAATCCTAGATGTGTCCAAACAGTTTCTTTATCATTCTTCCCTGCAATGTGAATTCTTTCTTTTTTGTGGGGGGTGGGCATGGAGGGAAAACATAGCTTCTTCAGGTAGGCAAGGCTGGCTTCGAGCTCACAGAGTTCCACCAGCCTCTGTCTCCTAGTGTTAGGGTTAAAGGTGGCATTACCATGCCTAAGCCCAAACCCATCAGCAAGATGTGAGAGTTGGGGTTTTTTTTTTTTTTTTGGCTTTCTTTTTTTTTTTTTTTTTTTTTTTTTACACGGTTTCTCTTTGTAACAGCCATAGCTGTCCTGGAACTAGCTCTGTAGACCAGGATGCTTCAAACTCATAGAGATTTGTCTGCCTCTTCCTCCCTAATGCTGGGATTAAAGACATGAGCCACCACTGTCTGGCAAGATATGAAATTTTAATCATATACACTGTTCACCATAGCCATACTGGAAATCTCTCTCTGTATTATTATTATTATTATTATTATTATTATTATTATTATTATTATTAGCAAAGAACATTTCCTAGTTCAGAGCATTTTTTTGAGAGATCCTATGAATGTGTCCTGCATGAGGCTGGGTGCTATGCAGGCTTTCTTGGAGCTTAACTCCCAGCTGGCTCCACTTTCCTGGTTAGGACAGGCTCCCCACCTTGTCTTGGGTCTAAGGATTTTGGCTCGTGGTGCTCAGCAAGTGTTCCCAACATGAGTTCTAGTGGACTTCATTCAGTTGGTGGTTCGCTCTGCACACGTCCATAGTCAGAACCCATCTGCTTCTCCAAGGGTAGGCCTTGAATAGGGACAAGGAGAGGGCCAGTGGGAAGCCCTGTAGAAAGTGCTTGGAGCAGAGGTTCTGTGTGTCCTTGTGCTCTCCTGTTGATTTATTTTAAGAAGACACAATGTTTGTTCCTTCACAGCTCTGCCAAGCATTGTAAAGACTTGCCAGATGACGTGGACTTAAGAAAGTGTCACGTGGTGCCTATCCACTGTGAAGAGCCAGCACACTTGTCATGCTCCCTTGGGCCTACTAGATGATCATGTCCCCAGGTTTTATTCTGGCCCAGAAGTACTTCTGTCCACCTGCCATAGGCCGATGGCTTTTCCTTCTCTTGTGCTGGAGAATGAAAAATGAGCAGAGGCAGCTCACTAACATCCCTGTTAGTCACAAGGACCTGTGCTTTCCTTTCTTGGTTCTCACTTCTATAAGCCCCTGTGCTGACGGGACACCTTGGTCCTCCCTCTACCTGACCCTCTACCACCCCTCCTGCTGTGCTCAGGTTAGTGACTGGGCAAAGGGAGACCCCAAGTGGCCCAGAGAAGAGACTTTCCCAAGGACACAGCAGTTCTTGGGTGGCTGCTACCTCCTGGGACTGACTGGTCCTTCTGTAAGTACCAAGCTTCTACCAGCTGTGGAAACAGATGACGTCTGGGAGTTGGTTGATAGCTCTCTGCTGAGATGATTGCACAGTTGTGCTGGTGGCAACTTGAGTATTCTACACAGTAGATACCTCTACTGTTGTGTGTGTGCGTGCGTGCGTGTGCATGTACGTGTGCGTGCGTGTGTGTGTGTGTGTGTGTGTGTGTGTGTGTAAAAGATCAAGCCCAGGTGTTCCTCAGATGTTGTCCACAATCTTTTTTATTTAACAAAGGGTCTCTCATTGGCCTAAAGATTACCGATTAGGCTCAGCTGAAGCCAAGGAGCGTCAGAGATCAGCCTGATTCTGCCTCCTTAGCGTTGGAGTTACAGCCACACAGTGCCATGTCCATCTTTTTAATGTGGGTGTGGCAAGGCAATCCATCCCCCCAACTCCTCCCCTCTTGTGATTTTAAAAAGAAAAGGTATGAAAGAATAATTTTTTTCTTTACCCACTGCCAGGGTTAGATCGGTCCCTCTTTGCCTGCAGCTACGAGAGGCCCTGACTGACCTTGCTGTTCCCATCCCTGGGTATTCAGTAAGATCACCAATGTTGGGTACCAATGCTGCCTCAAGTCTGCTGGGTTTGGCTGAGGGGGACCCACCCCCACTTAGGGCTCTCCAGGACTGATTTCAGACCCGTTGTGGAACGTGTCACACCTTGAGACTGTGAGGAAGGGAACACCGTGCACTCCTGTCCCCACCTCTGCAGCTACATCTTTCCCAGGGGCTTCAAGTCCAGGGTCTGTCTCACAGATCTAGGAATGAGGCAAATCCACACCCTGAAGACTCTGCAAACCATTTGTTAAGCCACAGATTAGCTGAATCTAGCCGCTTCTAAGACCCTTGCTATGTTTTCTAGCTGGAGTCAATAGGCTAAATGACAAGGTGTCTGTGCTGGCTTGCAGTCTATGATGCAGCCACTGTGACATGGCACTGTTTGGGCCTATCTTCTTGGCCAGCTGTTCCCCTTTCAGATGAGGAAACGGATAGAAACCACCACACCGGCCAGGCTTGGTTGGGCTTTCTAGGTAGTCACATCTTAAACCAGCCTCAAACAACTTGCACTTTCTCTACTCTGTCTGCCCAGGAGAAAGGAAAAAAGAGAAAGAATCTTATTGTCACCTGCTACTTCCTCATTCAAAAATCACAGCAGAACTGGGAACCTGGCCTAGGTGGTAGAATGTTTGCTTTGGCTCAGGAAGCCCAGCACGGCACGAAACAGCTGTGGTGTTCACTCTTGCAATCACCCGCAGTTACCAAAGCAAGGTCCCGGTCAGCTGGGCTCTATGCCCCCCAGAGAATGACAACTGTGTCACGGTGTCTCAATGTGTGTGGACATTTTGTATTAAATAAAGGATTTAAACTGAATTGAAATATCAGAATCTTATGCTTATCACTAAAGCTCTCATCACCTTTATTGTAATTTAATTTTATTTTTGATTAATATTTTCTTGTTTTTTTTGAAACAAGGTCTCTCTGTCAATGGTTCTCAATTATCCTAATGCTGTGACCCCTTAATACGGTTCCTCATGTTGTAGTGACCCCCAACCATAAAATTATTTTTGTTGCTACTTTCATAACTGTAATTTTGCTACCGTTATTAATTGTAATGTAAACATTTGTGTTTCCTGATGGTCTTAGGGGACCCCCGTGAAAGGGTCCTTCAGCAGTCCAAAGGGGTCATCTTGACCTATAGGTTAAGAACCATTCCTCTGTGTCCTGGAACTCCCTCTGTAGACTAGGCTGGCCTGAACACACAGAGATCTGCCTGCCTCTGCCTCCTGAGTGCTGGGATTAAAGGCATGCGCCACCATACCCAGCTTGATTAGCACTGTACATTTCTAATGCATATAGTGCATTTATTGTATTGGTTTAAGACACTTTTGTGCATGTGTGTGCAGATGTACATGTACATTCCCATGTGTGTGCACATGTACACGTGAAGGTTAGGGTTTGATGTTGGATGTCTTCTTCTGCTGTTCTCCATATTACTTTGGGGGACAAGGTCTCTCACTGAGCTTGGAGTTTGTAAGTTTGGCTAGCCTGCCTGGTTAGCAAGGCCCAGGAATCCTCCTGTCTCCACCTCCCCAGTGCTGAGATTTCAGCTGTACATTTTATATCTTTTTAAGTGTCTGGTGAGGAGCAAATCAGGTCCCCCATGCTTGTACAAGTACTTTGTTAATGGCGCTGACTCCCTGGTCCCCGTTTCTTTTTTCTTTCTTTTTTCTTTTTTTTTTTTTTTTTTGGTTTTTCGAGACAGGGTTTCTCTGCAGCTTTTTTAGAGCCTGTCCTGGAACTAGCTCTTGTAGACCAGGCTGGCCTCGAACTCACAGAGATCCGCCTGCCTCTGCCTCCCGAGTGCTGAGATTAAAGGCGTGCGCCACCACCGCCCGGCCCTGGTCCCCGTTTCTGAGTCAGGGCCTCACTCCTTCAGGCTGACCTTCATTCATAGCAATCCTGTTGCCTTCGTCGCCTAAGTGATGGGCTTTGAGAGCATGAGCCACCATGCTGGTTTGGGAACAACATGTATAGGACATCATGGAGTCTGTTTGTTTTGTGGCAGTGTTTGTGAGTTCCTCTGGTGGAGGAAAGCAAGCAAGATGTGGGCAGCTAAAGGAAGAAATGAGGGAACTGAGGTTCAGCCTGGTGTGCAATGAGGAATGGTGGTGGCCCCAACACCCAGGAGGGCCAGGTTCCCCATGGTGCCTACCATGATCCTAAGGATGGCCCATTGGCCTGAGCTGGGGAACTGAAGGGTCCCAACTGCATCCCTTATCTCTGTCACGCCTTCAAATACATAGTGCTGGCTTCTAAAAGGTATCTGGACCTTGACTGCCCTGGGGTCTGTTTCCTCTTTCTTTCCTTTTTTTTACTGAATGCCCAGGAATTCACAAAGGTTCTAGACGTGGAGAGACTGTTGTCCTTATAGTTACCCACCTAGGAGACACTGGGGTTGTGTGAACCCACGTTTACTGATGTGTGTGCAAAAGCATGGACAAGAAGACTGTGTAAAACGATTAGCTACACAAAAAAAGCAGTTGGGAGCAGTGAGGGTCTCATACCAAATCATTCCAGATCATTAAGGGAGCTTCCCTGGCTGGGGAAGGGGTTGAGTTGGTAAGAAGCTCACCATGCAGCATGTAGATCTGAGTCTGGGTCCTCAGTACACATGGGAAAAGACCCTGCTTAAAAAAAAAAAATGTCAGGCTGCACTTGAGAATGCAAACCTCTGCCCTGCAGCCCCTCCCCCTCCACACAGACAGAGCAGGGGGGAGAGGGAGAGAGATTGCAGCAATATTCCTACTCATTCAGATTGATCTCATAAACAAATATTATTTTTAGCAGTATGTAAAGACTGCTTTTAAAATTCTCCTGTGCTAACAGAGCACATTGTCTGCTGTAGATGCAGTAAGTTCTCTTGGTTTTGCTTGACATTTTGGTAGTGATGATGATGATGATGATGTCATTTTTTAGGTTTATTATGGCCTAGAACAGCCTGGTATTCACAATCTACGTGCCTCAGCCTCCTGAAAGCTGAGATCACAGCTGTGCACTTGTGTAGAACTATCCTTGTTTTTGTTCATAATGCAAGCTAGGTTTCAGGATTCTCTTTGTAGAAGAGGGTAGCATCCAGCAGCCGCAGTCTGGCTGAGGGGTGACGTGACCCTCAAGTAGCTCTGCGCATGACAGGCAACAGCTGGCTCACCTGAGAAGAGGGTGTCTTCTGCCCAGATCGGAAGGAGCGGATGGTTTAGCTCCATCATACTGTGAACTGTTTATCTTCACTGAGCTTCAGCCTCCTCAAATGAAGGCAGGACTGTCATCTTCTGCTCTTGACTGATTAAAACAAACATAGGGGCCAGCAAGAGGGTGCAGAGGGTAATGGTACTTGCCAGGGAGATATTATGACATGTTACATTTGTGAATCCCATGCCACAGCTGTCCCCATGGAGGAAAGAGAGAATTGGCACCTGAAACTTGTCCCCTGACCTCTACATATATGCCATGGCGTGTGCGTCTGCATACACCTACCCTCACACATACACATTACACACACGCACTCTCTGACACACACACGCACACAGTAATAGTAAAGTAATGGTAATTATAGTACACTCAGCGGATCAGAGGATTGAAGTCACAAATGCAGATGAACCACCTTCCGGAAAGGTCCAGTGGGAATGGCGGTTACTATTGTTACTTTGTTAACATGAGGCAACAATGCAAGGATGACCAGAATCCACAGAGCAGGAACACAGCCAGTGGTGGCCACTTTCTGTCACACAGAGCTAGGTCTCCTCAGCTACAGGGGGGAAAGAGTGTCTGTACTTGTAGGATAAGGGATTGCCTCTTGAAACTCAGTTGAGACTTGTTGGGTCTTTTATGTTCAGAGAACAAAAGGCTGAAGAAAGAGAGGGAGGGGGTGGGGGGAGGGCTAGGCAGGGCAGGCTGCAGCAGGCCAGTCCCAGCTGCAGGCCTTTCTCTGCCTGCACTGGGCACAGGGGAGGCTCTTGCTGTTATATGCCCATTACCAGGTCCTGAGGTGAATGAGGCTTTGGTGGACATGTGTGGAGTCTGAAGAACAGGGCAGTGAAAGGAGCCCTGCCCCGGGCTGTCCCTGAAGGTTCCCTTTGGTGACTTTCCCTCCCTAGATTTCCACAGGTGGTCTAGCCACGTGCAGCCGAGCGTATGAAACGACTGCTTGCCTTCATTCCAGAACCCTCCATCACCTGGGATAATCCAGAGGCAGCTGTCTTCTGGTGGATTTCTTTGTCTCGCATACTCAAACCATTTACACATTTTCTAGTTTTAGAATGAGTCAATCAAAAAGACTTCATTTCTTCTTAGTTCCAATTCTTCCCTCTAAAATAGACACGCCACTTTTTCCGAACCATGCCCAGGTCCAGCCTTCCCTAACCCCGAAACATGAAAGTTGAGATCTGAAAGCCTTTGAGCACGATATCCAAGGTTTCTGACTTCAGGGGTATTTTGGGGTCTGAATTTTTGGGTTAGGGATTTGCTGGTGGGCTGCCTGTGAAGACGGCAACACGGGGAACACTCTGGGTTATGAAACCGGGTGGACCGTAGGAAGAAGGTTTGCTTTGCTGAGCTCTGGGCCTCCTCGGAAGCAGATGTGCAGGCTACTGTACCTCAGCAGGAGGGGAGTCTGATGCAGGGTGCCTGAGGCAAGGCGGTAGCCTGGCTTTTGCTTCTTACACATAGTACATGCTGGGGTGATTGCTCCTCTAACTTGGGGAAATTGGGGTCTAAAGGATGGCAGAGAAAGTTGCTGTCTTTCAGGACTTGTGCACATATGTATGTGTGGTGTGTGTGTGTGTGTGTTTGTGTGTGTGGATGTGTATGCAAGCATATGGTGGAGACCAGAAATCAGCCATAGGTATCTTTGCAATCTGCGTTTTACCTTTTTTTTTTTTTTTTTTTTTTTTTAACGAAGTTCTCTTACTTTTATGTGGTACTTACAGATTCAGCTGAACTAACTGGCCAGTGAGTCCCACAATCCCCCAGCTCTGTCTCCCCAGTGCAGGAGTTACAGGCACAGACCACAGCACCTGGCTTTTATATTTTTCGAACATGGTTTGGGATTGAACTTGGCGTCTCATGCTCTCAAGGCAAGCAGTTCACTGAATGAGCCACCTCCCAATCCACTGTTATTGTCTCATACTCTGAGAAAGCTCGTTCTTGGGGCTGTAGAGATGGCTCCCTTGGTAAAGTGCTCTTTGAATAAACATGGGCCATTGCATTTGAATTCCTAGGACCTATATAAATAGTTCCATTTAGTGTGTGTGCCTGTGGTCCCAGCACTAGTGGAGGTAGAGACGGGAGGATCCCGGACGCTTCCTGGAGGGTTAGTCTAGCTGGAATGGTGAGTTCCAGGTAAATGAGAAAACTTGTCTCAAAGGATAAGGTGGACCCAACAATTCTGAATGCTGAGGCAGACAGATCTCTCTGTGAATTCAAGACCAGCCTGATGTCCACACCAAGCTGCAGGCTAACTAGGGCTACATACTTAGACCCTGCTTGGGAATTACAATAAAACTAAAAAACAACGTGGAGATCAGAAGAGGAGGACATGGGCCAGTGGTTTCTAGATTCCACATGTGCACAGCTGGGCACATGCAGGCATGCAATTGACCCCTAATGGGAAGATAAGTCACTCTCGTTTCTAATTCTACATGTGTGTGTGGGAGGGGTGGGAGAGTGTGTGGTCCGTATATTTAACATCTGTGTATCAAGCGCACGTGGTGGCTTCAAGTCCATGCTATGCTATGCTATGCAATCCCTCTCTTCGATCCCTTCTATTCTTTTTTCTATTCCTGGCAGTTGGACACAATATCAGAAGACCAAGCATCCATTTCAGCTTAAATTAACCCAAGGGAATAATAACTTTTCCGTTCTGATTCGGTTTGGTTCCTTACACATTTACAGAAATAGAATTGCAAACCTTGGGGTTGTTATGAGCATCAGACAGGCATGGAGGATGACACATCCTTATAAAGCAGGATCGCTGCTGGGGCCAGGAATGAAAATGCTTGCGCCTACTTAAAAAGCTGGCATGAGTCATGTCTGGTGAGTTCACCCTTTGATTTAGGTGCCAGGAATGATCAGCCCTTTCAGATACATTATCCAATTAGTGGGATGGGCCTGCCTACTGGCAAGGCCTGTTAACTGCTCATGCCAGGTCTCCGTGGTTGTCATGGAGACCATCAGAGAAGATTCCTTTGACTGGGGAAGGTGTCTCTTAGAGATGGGAAGCCAAGTATAGGACATTGGATTCTAAGCCAAGGCCATGTGCATCTGGAGAATGGGGCTGGGAATGCCAGACGCCTAAGGAGCAGAAACACCTGGACTATCATGGCTGAGTGAAGTTCTACACGACTCACATGGAGAGGGACATTCTAGGAATGTCCTGCCATACCTCTGAGCCGCACAACCTCTGGCTGCTAGCTGTAATCCCAAGATATTCAGCTCAAGTAAAAAAAAAAAAAAAAAAGAAGGCTTTACTTGAGTGCTCGGGTTGATGAGAGGTGTTCATCAGAGGTATTGGTCAGTGTTCCTCTGTAATAAATGCTTAAGATGATTCAAGGACTATTTAGGATCATAGCTTTAGGGATTTGGGTTCAGAATTGGCTGGATCCCTGGCTTTTGAGCCTGTCACAAAGCATCACATTGGGATGGAATCAGCATTACAAGGTAAAGCCATTCACTTCATGGCCAGGATGCTGAGAATATCCAGAAAGAGAGCAGGGTCCTGTGAGGCTGTGTTCCCCAATAGTCTGGAACTTCCCCCACTCAGTCCCATATGCTACAGGTTCAACCACCTCTCGTGGGTGGCAGGGACAACAGATGAAGCACAAAAGCCTTAGGGTTCTGCAGAGAATGGAACTGTTACAATGAATATATTTTACAAAGAGGATTTTAGGTGGTTTCTCTTCCTCCAGGTGCAGGCGGTTCCGTGACTCTAGTGGATGCCAACAAGGCTCTGGGGCTCCTCTTTAGGAGCAGTTGATATTGTGTCCAACTGCCAGGAATAGAAAAAAGAATAGAAGGGATCGAAGAGAGGGATTGCATAGCATAGCATAGCATGGACTTGAAGCCACCACGTGCGCTTGATACACAGATGTTAAATATACGGACCACACACTCTCCCACCCCTCCCACACACACATGTAGAATTAGAAACGAGAGTGACTTATCTTCCCATTAGGGGTCAATTGCATGCCTGCATGTGCCCAGCTGTGCACATGTGGAATCTAGAAAGTTTAGGTTCTCTCTAGGGGCAGTCTGGGCCAAGGCTCCGGTAGTCACAGATACTGTGAGGATGGTAGCAGGTGTCTAAAGGTTGCTCCAGATCTCTGGGGGACTTGGTGGAAAAGGGTGGGGCACCGGGTGTTCCTTCCAGTGTTAGGGCCTGTGGAACTGAGCCCTCCAGCTGGGAACCCAGACACTTACCACTCCAAGGGTAGTATAGACCAAGGCTCCGGTAGTCACAGATACGGTGGA
Source organism: Arvicola amphibius (assembly GCF_903992535.2). Classification (NCBI taxonomy): domain Eukaryota; kingdom Metazoa; phylum Chordata; class Mammalia; order Rodentia; family Cricetidae; genus Arvicola; species Arvicola amphibius. Next base: position 149,020,529 of record NC_052052.2, on the reverse strand, counting down.
GGATGATAGCAAGCATATACAGGCTGCTCAGGATCTCCAGTGTCTCTGGGGCTTGGTGGGTGGGGTTGGGCGATGGGATGTTCCTCCAAGGTCAAGAGCCTAGAGAGCTGAGCCCTCCAACTGGGAACCCAGACACTTACCTCTCCAGGAGCAATCTGGGCCAAGGCTCTGGTGGTCACAGATGCGGTGGGGAATGGTAGCCGATGTATGCACAGGAGATTTTAATACACTGGTTTACATAATATGAGCTGGGTAGTTCAACAATGACTACCTGCAGCACTAGAGAAACCAAGAACCCAGTGACTGCTCAATCCGTGAAGCTGGGTACCCCAGAAGTCCTAGTGTGATGAGCTTCTAGTCTTCAGCAAGCATCACTCCTACCGGGTGGAACACACACACACACACACACACACACACACACGCACGCACGCACGCACGCACGCACACGCACACTTCAGAGATGATTCTGTTTTTCTTTGCATGCTCTATCCTGCCTTCCGTGTTCTCTGTATCAGATGCAGAAAGCTTGTCTGTTATTTATTCCACGAGAGCCCAGTTTGCACAGCTTCCACCTGCGGACTATTAAAAAATCTGCACGAAGGGAGGAGGTTTCTCTCTTGAATGAGAGTCAAGCAAGGCCTCAATTGTGTGCAGGGGTCAGCCTAAGCCTGTGCTGCTTCTGCACCCTGTAACTCCGCCTCCACGGTTGCACTTCCTCACTCCATATGGTCCTGATTAGCCAGGGGTAGGAAGGGAGGCCTCACGTGCTTGGTCAGTCAGAATTTCACTCTGGGGTGGGAGGCCTGGGGTAATTTCTTACACTCATGATCCATTCCAAGTTGACTTTCTCCTTTGGAGCTCTTGTGTTACAAAGAGACTGGAAGGCTCTGATACAGTAGCTGTAACACATTTACTTCCCTTTAATCTAAGAGAAAAGTGGCCTGGAGGGGAGCAACACACTGCTGCCTTCAACGTGGGCATTTTAGCTCAAGGTTCCAAGAGTCATTGTGATTTCCTAGGTCAGGGAGTGAGGACATGGGTGCTGGGACTGTCAAGGTACCATGTATCGTGGTGGGACTGTCCAGGTACAGTGTATCGTGGTGGGACTGTCTAGGCACAGTGTATCGTGGTGGGACTGTCCAGGTACAGTCTGTCATAGTAGGACTGTCCAGGCATCAGGAACTTGAAGCAGTTGGTTACATTATATCTGAAGTCAGAAGAGACCAATCTATGCATTCATCTGTTCAGGTCTCTTTCTCCATTGGCACAGCCCTGGATCCCCTGCCTAGGGAATAGTGCTGCCTATGGTAGGCAGGTCTTTCTACCTCAATTAACATAATCAAGACAACCCCCCCCCCCAGACATCCCAGAGGCTCACCTCCCAGGTGAGCTTACATTCTGCCAAGCTGACAGTTCTAGCCACTATAGGACCACTCATAGGAAGCCCATGGTAGGTTCTTCTTTGTGGTGGGATTTTCTCCCGAGGCAACCACGGGGTTGGATTTGAATCACACTCTGTACCTGGTGCTGACTTTGCTGAGTGAAAAATCTAACCAACATCTTAGGCTTTTTATTCTGCAGGGGCTCTGACTCCTGCCTGGGGAGTGATGTGAGACCTGGCTTTGATGGTGACAGAGACTGCTGTCCTCATTCCTTCCCTTTAGCTGCATGAACCCAGCATGTTTCTTTACAATGTGTACATCAGTCACATGATCTTCTCATAACCTCTGCACTTTGTTTATGTGCAGATGGGACTGGTAGGTTCTTGCCTTTGCTATTCCAAACCCCTTTTACATAACATACATTGGAGACAACATGGTTCAGTCTTTATCAGGGCAGAGGCAGATGTGTCTGTTTGACCCATCAGCTAGCCTGGCATCCGCCCTCCACTCCACTATGGAAGAAGTTTTGCCCATTCAGAGTCAGCCTCTCCTGCTTCCTGTTCATCCACCCACACAATCAGGCCCTCACATTTCATCTGTAACATCTGAGCTGCATGCACGGAGCAGCCATCTGAAGATGCCCTTTTGGAGACAGCTGTGGCCATGAGCATTCTTCCGAGAAGATGCTCGTGTCTTAATTGCTCACGGGAACACACATAACTCCAGGTTTCATTTGCCCAGACGCATTTAAAGATTATGTCCGCTCTGGAATGCGACTTGAACTATTGTAATCTATTTGATAAGCAGACTTACGTTTCCAAAGGTGGGAGCCACGAGCCCCGCTGTTCTCATGTGTTCCACAAGCTGATAGATCCTTTAGGGCGTGTGATGGGTTATGACTGCTATAGTAACGTCATTAGGATCACTGTCCCCGTGGGAGGTTGGGAAAGTAGCATGTGACCACACCCCATAGTGCCAGAATAGATCAGTCTTAATCAAATGGAACCCAGGCATGTCCAGCTAAGTATAACTGGAAATCAACCTCATTCAGCCAATCACCCGACCTGTGGGGCCAGGCATTTCTCATCCTAATGACCTCATAAAATTGCAACGAGGAATAAAATGAGGTCTAGCCAGGGCTTGAGCTTCACAGTAAGGTGGTTACACGAGATGGCTTCTGAGAACCATTCTGAGTTAGTGCTCAGAGCTTGTCTGCAGGAAGCCATAGTGTTCACACGAAACGTGTGCATGAATCTGAAGGTGAGCAGTCTGAGCTGATGGCTTTGCCGTCTTGATTTACCCATTGCCTCTTTATTCTAAAGATTTGTTCTGTTTTAGGTTGTGTATGTGTGCGCGCGCAGGTGCTTATGGGAGCTGGAAGAGGGCGTCAGATTCCCTGAAGCTGCAGTTGAAGGTCGGAAGACAAAAGTAGGTTCCAGGAACAGAACTCATTCAGTCAGCCTGTGCCTCACGCTGTGTTACACCCTGAGAAGGAAATGTGGGGCTCAGAGTCATAATTCTGAGAACCATAGCTTTTGCTCGGGAAACATGCTGCTGTATTTTGGAGATGGCTGACTTAAGTTTCAAAAAACTTTGATACATAAAAAGGTATGAATGAATTAAAAGATACAGGTTATACCGGGACTCCCTGTGGAAGCAACCCCAGCCTACTGGTGCACCAAAGATGGGAGTGTGTGGGAGATTTTCTGCTCTAGGCAGACACCTAGGAGTTTCTTTCTCTGCCCAGCAATCAAAGACAACACTAGACCAACTTAAAATAGATTTGCTTTTTGTCAGCACAGTCTAGGGACCTCAGCAGCATCAAGGCTGAAATACTCCTCCCTTTTCCCTAGAGCTCTTTGTTGTTGTGCGTTCCGAACAGCTGTCAGTGATACCTAGACACACTTCCTCTTAACATATCAAGACAATCCTTTCTTTCGTCTGCTTTCTATTTCTTTTTGCATTTATTTATTTCTGGAGTGTTCTGCTATCCAAAATTCACTGCTTGGAAATCTCCAGACTGTGTCTCAAGAACCCTGACTCCACCCTCAGAGGGGACACCATGGTGCTCCACACATACGGCCCTTCATGGCACTGCCCTCTCATTCCCGTGCAGGGCTTCTGCTGCTGGATCCTATAGTTTAGCTTATGGAACCTGCCTTCAACCAGGGACTACCTGAATTCTCAGGCTGTTTACGGGGAAGGATATAAATTACAAGCTCCATTGTCTCCAAGGTGGATATGATAGCAGTGCCCATCATAGCCTTTCGTGTGGATGGACCTCCTCCACAGTCCAGGCTTTTCCACTTCCCATTCTCCTTCCTCCTCCACCATCCAGGCTTCTCCACTTCCCACCCTCCTTCCTCCTCCCATGTCCAGGCTTCTCCACTTTCCACCCTCCTTCCTCCTCCCCATCCAGGCTTCTCCACTTCCCACCCTCCTTCCTCCTCCCCATCCAGGCTTCTCCACTTCCCACCCTCCTTCCTCCTCCCCATCCAGGCTTCTCCACTTCCCATTCTCCTTCCTCCTCCCCATCCAGGCTTCTCCACTTCCCACTCTCCTTCCTCCTCCCCATCCAGGCTTCTCCACTTCCCACCCTCCTTCTTCCTCCCCATCCAGGCTTCTCCACTTCCCACCCTCCTTCCTCCTCCCCTGTCCAGGCTTCTCCACTTCCCACCCTCCTTCCTCCTCCCCATCCAGGCTTCTCCACTTCCCACTCTCCTTCCTCCTCCCCCGTCTAGGCTTCTCCACGTCCCACTCTCCTTCCTCCCCTGCCATCCAGGCTTCTCCACGTCCCACTCTCCTTCCTCCTCCCCATCCAGGCTTCTCCACTTCCCACCCTCCTTCTTCCTCCCCATCCAGGCTTCTCCACTTCCCACCCTCCTTCCTCCTCCCCATCCAGGCTTCTCCACTTCCCACCCTCCTTCCTCCTCCCCATCCAGGCTTCTCCACTTCCCATTCTCCTTCCTCCTCCCCATCCAGGCTTCTCCACTTCCCACTCTCCTTCCTCCTCCCCATCCAGGCTTCTCCACTTCCCACCCTCCTTCTTCCTCCCCATCCAGGCTTCTCCACTTCCCACCCTCCTTCCTCCTCCCCTGTCCAGGCTTCTCCACTTCCCACCCTCCTTCCTCCTCCCCATCCAGGCTTCTTCACTTCCCACTCTCCTTCCTCCTCCCCCGTCTAGGCTTCTCCACGTCCCACTCTCCTTCCTCCCCTGCCATCCAGGCTTCTCCACGTCCCACTCTCCTTCCTCCTCCCCATCCAGGCTTCTCCACTTCCCACCCTCCTTCTTCCTCCCCATCCAGGCTTCTCCACTTCCCACCCTCCTTCCTCCTCCCCTGTCCAGGCTTCTCCACTTCCCACCCTCCTTCCTCCTCCCCATCCAGGCTTCTCCACTTCCCACTCTCCTTCCTCCTCCCATGTCCAGGCTTCTCCACGTCCCACTCTCCTTCCTCCCCTGCCATCCAGGCTTCTCCACGTCCCACTCTCCTTCCTCCTCCCCATCCAGGCTTCTCCACTTCCCACCCTCCTTTCTCCTCCCCCGTCCAGGCTTCTCCACTTCCCACCCTCCTTCCTCCTCCCCCGTCCAGGCTTCTCCACGCCCTACTCTCCTTCCTCCCCTGCCATCCAGGCTTCTCCACTTCCCACCCTCCTTCCTCCTCCCCCGTCCAGGCTTCTCCACTTCCCACCCTCCTTCCTCCTCCCATGTCCAGGCTTCTCCACTTCCCACCCTCCTTCCTCCTCCCTATCCAGGCTTCTCCACTTCCCACCCTCCTTCCTCCTCCCCATCCAGGCTTCTCCACTTCCCACCCTCCTTTCTCCTCCCCCATCCAGGCTTCTCCACTTCCCACCCTCCTTCCTTCTCCACCATCCAGGCTTCTCCACTTCCCACCCTCCTTCCTCCTCCCCATCCAGGCTTCTCCACTTCCCACCCTCCTTCCTTCTCCACCATCCAGGCTTCTCCACTTCCCACCCTCCTTCCTCCTCCCTATCCAGGCTTCTCCACTTCCCACCCTCCTTCCTCCTCCCCATCCAGGCTTCTCCACTTCCCACCCTCCTTCCTCCTCTCCATCCAGGCTTCTCCACTTCCCACCCTCCTTCCTCCTCCCCATCCAGGCTTCTCCACTTCCCACCCTCCTTCCTCCTCCACCATCCAGGCTTCTCCACTTACCACCCTCCTTCCTTCTCCATCTTCTCAAGTCTCTGTCAGTTTTCCTGGGAGCCTTACTTATGACACCTCTCAACTCCCTGGATCCACATATTAAACAACCTAGTTCTCTTTCTGGTTCTCTGGGTCCCCCTATGTGTGTGGAGTCCCATTCTGGACCCCAGGAAACTCAGTACTGAGCCTCAGATGCTTCCAGCCTTTCATCTTCTAGGATTACAGTCGTGGTGTTATTGGCACTTGGAGCTTATCCGGTTTGGAGGCACAAGTGACATCTTTCATTTCTGGGGTATGCCAAGACAATCTCAGGCTTCCCCTTTCTCCTCTGCACTGCTGTGTCACCAAATCCCTTCCAGCCCTCCGGGGGAGGTGACCAAAGGGGGACTCAGCTTCCAATACCTTGACCATCTGGCTGAGCGCTCCTTTGGGTTAGAACCTTCCTTCTTGCTTTCTCTGGCCATTTTCACCTTTCAATTTCTGAATGAAAAGCAGCCATCTCTGCAGAACTTTCTCTGAATTCAGTGTGGATCTGTGCTCCTCTCTGACCTTTTGAAATCTGCCTTCCCAGGGGACTGATGACATGTCTGAGACCCCAAACTCCTCAGGGGTCTCAGTCTGAATAGCGATATGATGCTGGATGAAATTCAGGAGCTGCATGGGGTACCGGGGTGAGTAAGACTACCAGGTGTGTGCAGCTTCAGAAGATGCCAACGGAAGAGGCATCCTAGCTAGTCTTTCAATTATCCCGAGAGCAAGCTCTCAACTCTCACTCCCCAGTCAGCTGGTAACCTCAGCTGATAGACGGATTTCACTGACAAAGAACTACTGCTGTCTACGATGTGTCTACCTAAGCATCGCAAGCCTATTATTGACATTAGCCATCCACCCCCAGTCACTATTGAACGCTTCCGTATGAAGTAAACACAAATATCCCGGAGTCCTGCATTCTGCTGAGTACAAAACCTAACATACTGCGCAAGCACCAGTACTGGCTCTAATGAGCTTCCTGTTGCAACAGCGGCAATGACCCCATTGTCTCGGCAGCTCTGTGGGTGTCCCAAAGGATGGCTATCACCCATGCTCTCTATAGAGTCTGCCGCTGTGTGTGTGTGTGTGTGTGTGTGTGACGGGGTGGGAGTGGGTCTGAGTCCTCTGACTCCCATGAAGTGTGTCACACAGGGCTCCAGCTTGCTGCCAGTAACCACCCCACTGTATATACTTTCTTGATCATACCCTCTGAGGTGCTTGACTTCCCCTAAAATGGTAGTTCTCAACATGTGAGTCACAACCCCTTGGGTAAGAACCCTCCCGCTTCAATGAACTGATCTAGGAACTCCCTTACAGACATTCCCAGACTTTGTCTCCTAGTTCATCCTATATCTTGGCGAGTAGACAGCATTATTTAATCATAAAGAGTAGCATCTTTAAATGAGTGGTGATGTGTAGGGCTGCCTTCTTACTTCCAGCATGGAGTGGGTGTTGGGTACCAACTGCAGACAAGTACAAGGTGTAGGCAATCTTCCATTAAGCTGATTGATATAAAGAATATTTCTAACAGTGATGGTTCTTTCTTGATTTCATTGTCTTTTGCAGTAGCTGCATGGACTACTACTATTGACTATAAAATCTGGTCTTGCAGTCGGAGGGAGAAACAGGCGTGGTCCCAGGAGATCTGGAAGGTACATTGGCTTGCCACAGCTACCAAACAGTATTTGAAGTCGTCTTTTGAAAGTTGATATATCAATACTTTGAGTTATGTTTGGCTTTGGTGGACCAGAATTCTGCACTGTTTCTATTCCCCTCCTAGTGTGTAGAGTTGGGGAAGGTAAAGCGCACAGCTCTCAAACTCTCTTGAAACTAGATTTTCTTTCAGTTCAGTTGCCATGTGCTAATGATGCACAGGGCAGAAGGGAGGGACTTTAGTTCTTCCATGCTGGCTATTTTCACAGGGCAGTGTGGGGGAGACCCCAGCACTCTACAGTAGCTTTAACAAAGGTCCTGTGTTGAGAGCTGGGCTCAGAGCTCAGAGCAGGTACTTCAGCTTTGACTCTGGACTGAAATGCAGTGTTCATGAAGCTCCCCAGGAACACAACGTCTGAGTGTCTCTGAACATTGTTTCCTCTACCTGATCACTCTCTAAGATCCATCTGGGGGCGCTGCAGAGATGGCTCAGAGGTTAAGAGCACTGACTGCTCTTCCAGAGGACCTGGGTTCAATTCCCAGCATTCACATGGCAGCTCACAACTGTCTGTATCTCCAGTTCCAGGAGATCTGACACCCTCACACAAACATACATGTAGACAAAACACCAATGCTCATAAGATAAAAATAAATAAAGTTAAGAAAGAATATTGTCTGAAATAAGAAAAAAAAATAAGGCCGGGCAATGGTGGCACATGTCTTTAATCCCAACACTCAGGGAAGCAGAGGCAGGTGGATCTCAGTGAGTTCAAGGCTACAGAGTGAGTTCAAGGACATCCAGAGATACATAGAAAAACCCTGTCTCAATAAACCAAAACCAACCAACCAAACAAACAAAAAAGATCCAGTTGTAAGTTGGGGTGGGGAAGGGCAAGGAACTTCCTACCTATACCTAAGTGTCCACATTGTCTGCCCTCAGAGGAAAGGAAAATGGGGCCATTGCAAGGGATCCTGGGTGATGGGGAACCTGATCCAGTTATATGCATTGTGGGCTGGGCTTTCTTTCTTTCTTTCTTTCTTTCTTTCTTTCTTTCTTTCTTTCTTTCTTTCCTTTCTCCTCTCCCTCTCCCCTCCATCCCTCTGTCCCTTCATCTCTCTGTCTCTCCATCCTTCCCTCCCTTCCTTGTGAAAATTCATCTGGATACAGTTTTGTTCTTTCATTTTAAGCTTTTATTAATTGACTAATAACAATTCTGCACATGTGGAGGACAATGGGTGGTTAATACATGAGGACAATATTAGCACATCCATTAGCTCACATGTAGAGTATTTATATTTAGTGAGAACCTGTAAGTCTATGTTTTGAAGACAGTTCTGACACCTGTGACTCACCTTTGGAAGCTCCAGGCCCTTGTGATGGCTGACTGAGCCTCACTCCTCTCTCAGAAGACTTCACTTTTCTACCTAGCAGCCCCCTCTCCCCAGCACCTCTCTTTCATGTAGTAATTGGTGGCACCCTTTAAAGGAAAAACCTCGGAGACTTCCATGACGGCCATTATCAGGAACCATGACTGAATCAAGTATCTTCCCACATGGATGGACAGGCATGAGAATGAGCACAGTATCGTCTGACCACCGAATGCAAGGCGCATGGGACTCCTACAGGTGGCACTGGAATCCAGATCCCTGGACAGGAGAGCCCAACTCTGATTCCATAATACAGAGCAAAATGCCGAGAAAGGCAGGATGATCGTGACATGGTCACAGCACAGAAGGGACCAAGGCTAGTTGCTGCAGTGCTGACAGGGCTCTCTGTCTTCTTTTATTTTTATTTTTTATTTTTTTTCCTCATGGTTTATTATTATTATTTTTTTAATATTTAAAAATTTCCATCTCCTTCCCTCCTCCTCCCCCTTCCCTCCCCTCCTTCTCCCCCTTCCCTACCCTCCCCTCCACCCATACCTCCCCTCCCTCCCTCTCAAGGCCAAGGAGCCATCAGGGTTCCCCACTCTATGCTAAGACAAGGGTCCTCCCAACTCCCCCCTGGTCCAGGAAGGTGATCGACCAAGCTGAGAAGGCTCCCACAGAGCCCGTCCATGCAGAAGAATCAGAGCCCAGAGCCATTGTCCTTTGCTTCTCAGTCAGCCCCCGCTGTTGGCCACATTCAGAGAGACGGGTTTGGTCGCATGATCCATCAGTCCCATTAAAGATGTATTATTTATTTTGTGTGAGAGCTCTAGCTGCATGTACACCTTTCTGCCAGAAGAGGGCATCAGATCCCACTAGAGATGGTTGAGATCCATCATGTGGTTGCTGGAAATTGAACTCAGGACCTCTGGAAGAGCAGACAATGCTCATGACTGCTGAGCCATCTCTCCAGATCCAGGCTCTGTCTTCTTTATGGCCAAATGAACTTTATGTGCTCAGTCTGTGACAATTCAACAAACCATACATACTTAGGGAACTGCACAATAACATATGTACATACGTTTATGTGTGCATTTATGTATATGTGCATACGTATGTATACTGTTCATGCATATAATGGTATATATTGATGTGGCTGTCAATATATCTATATGGTATATATATATGTGTGTGTATCTATATACATTTATGTGTGCATGTATGCAGATGTGTATATACCTATGTGCATGTACACATGTTTGTATATATTTGTATCTATGTATACATATTCATGTGAGTATTATGTATATGCGTGCATGTATATGCTGTGCATGTATATGTCTCGCTAAATCTTAATTTAAGAAAGACCAGAGCTTGCAGCAGGCCTGCTGTGGACACAGTGATGTGTGAGCTCCTATGGGCTGAGTCCCTCTGAGGACACTACTGTCCTTAGCCCTCAGTGTCCTTCTTCTGTCTGCTCTGTCTGTGCTGCTCCCCAGGGAAGTAAGCACTATGCTTTGGGGCAGGAGTCATCAGCCTCTTGTTGAAATGACTGGTGCTGTCACTATGTCTAGGACAGGTCCCAAATGTTCTCTGTGGAGTCCTTTCTGTGAGGATGCCACCTGAAGAAAAATAATAGTCTTCGTGGTGGTGGCTGTCATGTCAACATGAGCACTAAAGGCTACCCAGAGCAATGGAAGCCCCAGAAGCACCTTGGATCCTGAATTGGAAGGTTGAGAAACGGAACAGAGCAGAGGCAGGAAGGACAGTCTCTCCTCCAAGACCCAGGAGGGGACCAGAACCTCACAGAGCCAAGGAAGCAGATGGGCTCCCAGCTCAAATGTTTTCTTGAGTCTAGGATTTGAAAACCCTTGCTCGTTTTATTCCTGCAAACTGACTTCTTCAAATGGAGGAATTCACTTAGCCTTCAGAAATACGAGAACACTAGCACCCCAGATAAAAGAGTGCAGAGAAATTCAAAACATCTACTTTTTCATTATCGCTGAACTGCAGTAACATTTAAGGATGGGTAAACATATACGTGCATTCAAGAGCACAAACGTGTGTGTGAGTGTGCACACACACAACACACTCACCAGTATATAAAGAGCCACTTTAAAAACAATAGATATTTTCCCATTGGCACTTTCACCTGCTTCTGGATGAGAAACTAGGCAACCGTCCACGAACCTTTTTCCTCTCACTTGGATGTCCATCTGCAAAGCCTATCCCACATGGTATTTTCTTTGTCCCAGAATTGGAAAGAACATCCTTCACATTTGTGTTCTCCCTTTTCACTGAATGATAAAATGACATGAACCATAGCATCCACTTCCTGTTTAACACACCGGCCTGGATAGAACCTTAGTCCAGTCTTCTTTGTAAATGGGTGCTTTGAAATCAGTGGGTCCACTTAAAGAAAAGAATCATGTTTCTGGTGGGTCTTTTTTTTTTTTTTACAGTGGCCCCTGTGGCTTGGGTCATTTTTTACCATGGCTCCTGTGGCTGGTCGGGTCATTTTTACAGCGGCCCATCTGGGTTGTGGGACCATTTTTACCATGGCCCCATGTGGCTGATGGGGTCACTTTTACTGTGACCCTGTGGGTGATGGGGTCATTTTTACTGTGGCCCCCACGTCTGGTGAGATCATTTTTACTGACAGCATTCCAAGACTTCATCTGGAAGCCGATAATAACACAGGGCATGTGAAAGCCAGCAAGATGCTGTGGTTCTGCAAGTGGCGAACTTTCCTGTTTCTGAAAGCTCATAAAAATGCACACTTCAAAACACCACACCTCAGATCCAGACCCCTTGCTCCACACACAGACATAAGATGTTGCCTTTCTAGGAAAGGGTCAATAACCAGGCTGTGGGGTGGGGATCACATTCCGTCTCTCTTGAGCTGCTTCCCTCTCGTGTATTATGACGAGCGAGGAGGGAAGAGGGAAGGGGAGTGGGAGATGCCTGGACTTCACCTGCTTCTTACTCATGAGCTGACCACAGACAGTCGGTGCAGTGTGCACGGGTCAATGGGTGAAAGAGAATGGCACAGGCAGGGCGGCAGTGTGCACTAGGGACTGGGGAGATTTTGCAGCAGTTAAGACACTTGTTGGAGGTTAAAATCCTCATAGGAGGGGCAGATCCCTAGAAATCCACGTAAAGGCTGTCTGAGCATCTCAGCCTGCCTACCATCTGTACTTCCAGCCTCAGAAGGAGATGCCCCCCCAAGGCAAACTGGCTAAAGAGACTAGTCATAGCAGCTCTGGTTTTGACTGAGAAGCCCTACCCCAGTGAGTAAAGTGGAAGGGCGGCCAAGGATGTTCTCTGACATCAATCTCTAGCTCCCACATGCATGTATACTCACTCATGTGCAAACCACACACACACACACACACAGAGAGAGAGAGAGAGAGAGAGAGAGAGAGAGAGAGAGAGAGCTCTGTGCAGTGTGTCCACTGTTCTGGTGAGAGAGAAATCCACTCATACACGAGCTACAAGATGCAAACTCTGTAGAATCAATGATTCCTCATCCACCTTAAATACATTTGCATTTGAATATAAAACCAGCACTACGAAGGCCACAGTTTGCATTAATCATCTAAAACTTGAAGAGACTGGAAAAATTCATGGCAAGTCAAGAAGTTCCTTTAAAGGAGAAAGCTTTCTATTTAGTACCAGTACACATTCATCCTGCTTCCGGTACAGGTGCCTGAGAGAGCCAGCCCTGGTTAGAGCGTTCACCAGATTCAGAGACCATTTTTAAATAATTGATTTTGACTTTCAGGAGTAATGGAGGATATTTGAAGTTAACTTATTGACTGTTCCAGGCGCTGGTGGCACCAAGACAGGGGCATCACAGGTTTTAGGAACTAAATATAAGTGGGGTAGGAAGCAGGCTGTGGCCGGAGATATGGGGCACCCGGTTCTTTCATGACGGGGACTCATCTTCAGAGCTTTTCTTCCCAGAGTCTCAGTGTAGTCCTGGAGTCACACTGGGATTCTGGAATGACCTAGGCACAGCCCAGTTGTGAGACATACAGAGGCATATAGGCATACTAACATACATACATACACAAATACCCACAGGAATGGGGACAGACGTACATACACATGTACACAAAGAGACATACTGACAGACATCAGGGCATATAGACACACACTCAAAGATACACAGTAGTGGAGAATGTTTCTACCTTCTTTGAATGCACTTTACTGGGATGACGCAGGTGTAAGGGGCTGATGTGCAAGGTGAGCGTTGTCCCGTGTTAGGTCTGCTGTGGGCCTGAACGAGGCCATGATAAGCAGTCTCAGCCAGAGCCATCTAGGATGTGGAACATGGGGACAAAGTGCTTGTGGGAACAGTATGGCTGGGGACAGTGAGTCCGAGAGACAGTGCACCCAGGAGATGGTGTGCTGGAGAAGTTAGGATAAATTTTATAAAGAGAAAATATTTGTTTGGGTTCAACACTAGAGGTCTGGGCCTCTAGTGGGAGGTGCCCATGGCAACACAGAGAACACGGAGAGAACCAAACAGTTCCCATCATGACAGGAAGCAAGAGAACCCAGTCTTAACATCCTCTCTGAGCATACACCCTGGTGACCCAGAGATTTCTTAAAGGGTTTGTGCTGTGAGCACCAAGCAGTTCATCAAGTCCCTAACTGCTAGGCCCGTGGAGAATGACCCAGACCCACACTATGGTGAGAATCCAGGCACTGGGTCGTGTGCATGGAGATGTTTCAGCTAGTCAGTGCTGTTATTTGCACAGCAGAAATGCTCTGAGGAGGACATTCAGACTGGTACCCAAGACATCACCATAGTGATTACCTTGAACGACGGCAGAAATAGCAGTGTGACTCTGAGAGGCCAGACCACATGTTCAAGACCACACAGCAAAGAAGCACTACAAATACCCTCAAGCTGAAGTGTTCTTGACTCTGAAGTCCCAGCCCACCTCCATGCGGGGCGTGAGGAGACACTTGAGCTACAATAGAGAAGCTGAGGTTGGGGCTGCAGCTCGGTGATACAGTACACACCATGCCCACGTGAGGCCCCCGGGCTCAGCCCTGACAGAAGCTCTAGGCAGGCTCTTCAGGAAGCTCTCCAGGGTCACGCAACCTCAGATACATGGGCGCCAGATGCCCTTTAGTAATGGAAAGACCCCAGGTGTGGCAATTCTATTCCTTCAGTGGTGAATGCCACAGAGACGTGCAAGTGCTGACCCTTTCAGAAAAAAACACCCACTCTGCGAAAAGAGGAAAGGAAAGAGAATGGGAATGAAAAAGGTCTGAGGAGCCAGCGTCCCCGGAGCTGTCTCGCCCTCCCTTCACTCTGGCTGCCTGGTCAAGCTCCCAGGTCTCTGGCAAAGACAACACAAACGGACTGAAGACTGATGGTGGGAGTATCAGTTGTCTAGTGATGCTTTGGCTACAGACTGAACAATTTTTGTTTCACTGAATTTAATTATCCATTTGTTCTGGAGAGAGAATGACTTACGGGGAGCTCCATGAGTTTAGAAGGATGTGCGTTCTTTCATCTACACCAAACAGAGTGTTACTCTGGGTTCTCCAGAGAAACACAATAAATGCATTATTATCATATAGTTTAGCTCATGTGCTTATGGAGGCTGAGATGTCCCACAATGTGCTCCCTGTGAGTTAAGACCCCAGAGAGCCAGTGATGTCATTGGGACCTACTCCAGAAGCCTGAGAACAGAGGAGGCCAATGGTTCGCATCCACATTTAACGCTAAAGGCCCCTTCCCCGCCAAGAGGAGCTTCATTGGTTGAGGGCAGAAGGTGGTGTCCCAGCTCAAGCTCACAGAGAAAATTCTCCTTCATGCTCTAGTCAGCCCCTCACCAGCTTGGATGGCAGCCACACGGTGGTGAGAGTGAATCTTCTCAGCCAATACCAATGACTATGCTAATTTCTCTGGAAGTTTCCTTCCAGATACACACAGACATAATGAAGGCTTTACCGGTCATCTTGGCATCCTGGAGCCCAGTCAAGTTGCTATATAAAATTAGCCATCCCGGATCTACCCTTTGTCAACTCAACACCCGTGCACATCTACTTAGATGACACAATCACAAGTCAGATGAACTCAAATTCTTAATTGCACCTGATATGATACAAGAAGTTCACATATAATTTCACACCCGTTAATCACTCACCAGAAGAGAGGGAAAAGCTCTCGAGTGACGTGTGTTCATCTCAGGATCCTGTAGTTTATCCTGTCAAGCTAAGTGTCCTCATTCCACTCTGGTGCTGTGGGAGGCACCCTGACCACACTGTCTAGTTTAATGTCAACTTGACACAGTTTGAACCATTTGAGAAAAGGGACTCTCAGTTGAGAAAATGCCTCCAGAAGATTGGCCTACAGTCAAAACTGTCAGGCATTTCTTGGCTGATGGTTGATGTAGGAGGATCCAACCCACTGTGGGAAGGAGGTCCTGGGTTGTATAAGGAAGCAGGCTGAGCAAGCCATGGGAGCAAGACAGTAAATAGCGTTCCTCCATGGCTTCTGCTTTTTTCCATTCCTGCCATGAGTTCCTGCCCAGACTTCCCTTGGTGGTGGACTGTGCTGTTGAACAGAAGCTGAAATAAGCCCTTTCCCCTTAAGTTATTTTTGGTCATGGTGTTTGGTCACAGTAATAGAAACCCTAAACATGACACCGACCAAAATCAACCTAGGGCCGTGTGGGTTTAGTATCTCCCAATTCCAGTTTACAGGGAAATAGCCAAGGTGATAGGGATTTAAAATAACAGGCCACATCACCTCACAGTCAAGACAGAATGAATCCATGCAGGGCTACTACTCCGCTTATGGTCGCCATTCTTCCACAGCCCAGAACCCAAACCCGGGGAATGGTACAGCCCACTTTCAGGCTGGGTCTTTCTACACTAATTAAAGCAATCAAGATAATCTCCCCTAGACATCCTCACAGGCCAATCTATCTAGAAGATTCCTCATTGAAATTCCCTGGTGATTCTAATTGTAGCAACTTGACAACCCTACCCATACCACTTAACAACACTCAAATTCTTAATGAAGTCAGAATGCTGTGTGTCATCTGAAAAGGCACCAAGAGAGGGAAGTGGAGAGAATCATTTGCCAACACACAGACATATCCCTGGCCATTAGTCCTCCTTCTGGACCTGGTCTTGCCTCATGGTTATAGCTGGTGTTTATAACATTTTCTCACTGCCTATCCACTTGCCTTCTCAGTCTCCAATCCCCTCTGGCTCGTCATTGCCTGGCGGGGCGGTCCACACCATCATTCCTAGCAGGTCTAGACCGTGGCATCTAGATCATGCTGTGCAGGTTAAATGCAATAGTGATTAGTTCTGAGTCACCAATAATGCGTTGATGTCGCATTAAGAAAAGAAATAAATAAAAGTACTTCCGCACAGAAACATTTAAGCAAGAGGGAGTCTAGATTTAAATTCTCTACTTCACGCTCCCCAGGTTTTCTGTCCTCTGCCTGTCTGCTGCATGAGTTCAAATCTGTGCCAGAATAAAGTCCATCTTCAGTCTCTCCCTGTGTTTGTCTGTTTGTCTGTCTGTCTGTCATTATGTCTGTGAGTGGCGTGGCAGCCCCTAAGAAAGGACTTTGATCTGTCTTCATTGAACAACAGAGAAATCATTCCATGGGGAAGGAAAGGAGACTTTACAATCTTTAACAAACTTTTATAAGGCATTAAGTCCCTGACTCGCACTGATCCCAGCTGACCCAGATAACAGACATCATTGTTTATCAACCAATATCCATCAATGGATGCTTTCAACCTTTATGGTAGCGTTTAGGAAGCTGCTTTCAATGTCTGTATTTGCTGCTTTCAGCAAACGCTGCACAGGCATTGTTCTGGCCCAGGGCCATGGAAGAACACATAACCTAAGACTGCAGTGATGCATTTGCTTAGGTTGTAAAAGTTGATTACATGGGAAATCCAAGGCAAGGAAGGTGGTTTATTACACTGTTCTCGTCGAGGCAGGCTAAACAAACAGTTTGAGTACACTCTAGGGTAGCAGTCTTAAGTCTTACATGACCCCAAGGTGTATTATTAACTCGGGCTCTGAAGTCCAGCAAAAGTTCCAGTGTCTTAGAATGCAAGAGATATTTTTATTACCATGCATGGCTTCAGTCCTTGACCGCACTCTCGGGGCATGGTAACGCTGGTAGGTGCTAGGGGGTCTCCTGCACCCTAGGTGGACTCTCGCCATTCCTCATGTGATAATCTCACTCGTGTTCTCTTGGGAGAGTGAAGCAATCCCCTGGCAGACACTGTAGTCACCTTTGAGCTTGTTAACTCCAAATCAAGAAGGAGCCCAAAGGGGTCAGATAACGTCCACTTCAATGCAGCCATGTTTGTGCCCCGCAAAGGGATTCATCTCCCTCCCTCTGCCACAAAGACTTCAAGGCCAGCAGAGCATCCAGTCACAGGAATAGGAAGAAAAATGTTAAAGGGCCACTAGGGACACCAGTGGTATCAGCCCATCCTTTGATCTCGGATCTGTGGTCCCTAGTGTCATGGTTTTAATCTTCGATGTCTCCCACAGACAGTTGACTATTGGTCCCATCTGGTGGTACTGTTCAGAGAGGTCATGGAGCTTTTAGGAGGTGAGGTCTAGGTGGCAGAAACAGGTTATGAGGTCGGCCTTTGAACCTTTTGCCAGCCTCCGGGTTGTGTGCTGTCTTCATCTTCTGGGTCCACTGCCTGTAACCCAGCTTCTCTACCCCGCCTTCCCTTCCACGATGGGCCAAAGCCCTGAAACCATGAACTAAAAGCAAATCTTCCCTCCTTTGGGCTGCTCTGTCAGATATCATGGTCACCGAAGTGTGAGTGACTAACACCAGCTAAGAGAGAGACCCTTGTTCAACAACATCTGAGTCCTCGGTAGGCTCTTCAGTGACTATGTGAAACACAAGAATAAGTTTGGCTTTCTGGAGATGCGCTCAGGCAAACCCCTTTCTTCTGCCTGGCACTGTCGTTGGGTCCAGCCCCAGTTAGTTAAAGGAGGGTCTGCGTAGACAGACACACTTCTGCACCACCCAGGACGGGCTGATCTTCCTGGCATTTCTCAGATACTTTCTTGGTTGTGTCGGGAGGATGGCTCATCGTTGGTTTTGACTCATGTCTCAGAATCAAGGAGAGACATAAGCTGTCCCTGTCTGTGGTTTTTCTCAGCACAGCTAACATGCCTGAGCGTGAGAAGGTGCTGGGAGGACCAGGTAGAGGTAGGGCAGAGTGCAGAGCCAGGGTCTCAATCCATACTATCAGAGAGCACCTCAGACTTCCTGGGTGCCAGTTCCTTACCCAGAAAGCACAGGCTGGACTTGCTTTTGTCACCTCCCTGGCTCCTCCCTGCTTTAAGCCCGAATCTTCTAGGCTGTTATGATCCATGAGTCACTCAGGGGCACACAAACTCATTGCTTTGTTTTCAAAACACTTTCTCTTGGTCAAAATCCCAGGCTCTCTGAGTGCCATTAGTGAGGCTGGGCATTCATGTTGTCTGTGAGACCTCTGACTAAGATTGGCAGGTCCCAGTGATGTTCCAGTAATTAAGAGAGACTCAAGAGTAGAGACCAGCAAGCTGGGATGTGGGGTCTCTTCCAGCGTCATCTGCACTCCATGAATGTTTATCAAGGCCCCCAAGATGACTCCATTCTGATGTCAAGCTAGCAAAAATAAAATTGTGCCAAGAGGACCTCCCTTTTTTTGAGACAGGGTTTCATGTTGCCCAGTCAGGCCTTGGATTCACAATGTAGCCAAGCGTAACCTTGAAGTCCTAATTTTTCTGCCTCTGCCTCTTGAGAACAGGCATGCACCTGCTTTCACTCAGTCCTCGGAGCAAACTTAGGCAAGCTCTCTACCCGCTACCACATCTCCAAGTAGATTTTTTTTTTTTAAAAAAAGTAAATAGACCTGTTTAAATTCCTTCTCAGCAGTACTTTGATGTCCAGGATTAGAAATTGCTTCCTCGAATATAACTCTGTGTATTATTTCTGCACCTGCTGGAATGTGATTTCCTGCTGTGTGTATCCACTTGGCAGTGCTGACTCTTGTTAAAACAGGTACTTTGTTAAGGAGGAAACCTCTCCATTTCCTGCCTGTGGGCCAGGTGGCGTGCTTGTCTGAGGGTTTGCTGCCACCTACTGAAGAATAGCGCCAACATTTTCATTTGGAGACTCCTAAATGGGGGGGGGGGGGATGCTGTCCAGAAAGGAAAGGGGACCTCTGGTCAGGCACACCCATGTTTGTGTTAGGGGATTGGTGTTATGATCATGCCTCCCTTCCTGCTCTCATCTTCCTCTTCTTCCTCCCATCTCCTCCGACCTCCTAGTAATACTTGCTTTTTAACATGACCCGTGCTAAAAGAAGAGAACCAGAGGAGCAGAGCGAATGGCTGCCGTCTGTATGTTGCTTCAGAAAATGCTTCCATTGCTTCAGGATGTCCTTATCTGTGTTACCCATCCTGCATGTCTACCCCATGCATGTTGCTGGGTGGCTAGCCTGAAGTCTGTGTTGGGGTTACAGGGGACAGCATGTTCTGGGGCTGAGAGTCACACCATGGGCCCCAGAAGCCCTGGTACACGACGAGAAGCTGAGGGCTGAGCATTGGACTTGACTTCCGGCTGCTGTGTGTCTCCTGAGGGACCCACAGGACAGATGTGACACGGGAACCCTCTGAGCTGGTAGCCACGTGGGCTCAGAGCTGGTGCTGGGTACCCTGGCTGTGGCCAGAGGGACAGGTACCAGGACAGTGTCACAATGAGGTTGTCTTTGTGGGGCCCGTGGTCAGCAGTGGTGCTCCTCATGTTTGCCTTGCCTCACCTGGTGACACAGGCTGTCTGTCTCGGCCTGGATAGCCCATGAGACTGTTTAGGGTGAGGAACCTGGCATCTAGAAGAAGCCCCTCCCCACCCAGGTGATGCCAAGGCATCACCCTGCCTGTGCCATCTGTCTAGCCAAAGCGGACAATGGCCGGTAGAGAGGAGGTGTGTGTGAGGAGATACTAAGAGCTAAAAACAGGGCACTTTTGGAAGCCCCGATTCTCTGGCTAATAGTGGGATGGACCCAGGGAGTGGTGGGCAGAACATGGTGGGCTGGGCCCTGGGAGTAAGGGGTGGGTGGTACACAGTGGGCTGTGCTACTGTCAGGGATAGGGGTCCAGCCTGGCTCTGGAAGCCCTGTGAATCTAGGTGCGGCCACCCATCCTCAGTATGCCTAGTTAACAGATAGGTTTTAGTGAGGAGTAGAGAAAGGAGATGCACAGTGACAGTCCCCGCCTCCCTCCAGTCATCCTCAGGGTCTGGATATGAAGTTCAGGAATAAGCAAGGGACATACTGCTTGTGTAATTAAATTGGTCCCCGTCGAAGGTGTCATTCCAGCTATCACTGACCCGTTGTTGTCTCAGCTCCAGCCTCTCCTGTAAGGCATCTGTGAGTTGTCATAACTGCAAGATGTCTCTTTCCAGGAGTCCACACCCCACCCGGCCAGCGCCCACCCCAAGGTCAGCCTCTCCCTCCTCCTGCATGAGATTACTGGGGAAATTCTGTTTCCTGTGGACATTGTCTCAGTAGTCTGGGATGCAAGGCTCTCTTTAGAAATATATTCATTCCTGCTAGGATGGATAGGGGATAGAGCAGGCTGGCCTGTGGGGGAGGACAAGGCACCCTCCACGCCAAAGACTGCAGCAAGACATATTTATTTGTGACAATTTGGCCACCTCTAAGATTGTCCAAATCAGAGGCTCCAGATCTGGGAATGGGTTTCTGAGGTTAAGGCTCATCTCTTTGGGGGCTCTCCCCATTGGCCTGTTCCTCACACCGCTTTTATCCAATACAGCTCCCACCCCTACTCCTCACTTCCCTGACTCCTTCTTTTCCTACTCCTGCCTTGGCGCCCTCTCACCCCTCCGTCTCCTCTGACTTCCCCCTCCTCTCCTTCCCCTTCCCTTTCCTCTCTGTCCCTCCTTCCCCTTCTCCCTCCTCCCTCAGTCTCTCCATTCCCTCCCTTTCCCTCCTTCCCTTTCTTATTCCTTCCCTTTTCTTTATTTTTCTTTTCTTTTCTTTTCTTTTCTTTTCTTTCTTTCTTTCTTTCTTTTTTGTTGTTTTGTTTTGTTTTTTGAGACAGGGTTTCTCTGTGTAACAGCCCTGGCTGTCCTGGAACTCACTTTGTAGACCAGGCTGGACTCGAACTCATAGAGATCCGCCTGCCTCTGCCTCCCGAGTGCTGGTATTAAAAGCCTGTGCCACCACCACCCTGCCCTTTTCTTCCATATCCTCCCCTCTTCTCCTCTTCCGTCACATTCTCCCTTTCTACTTTTCTTTACCCTTCCTCTCCCCTCTGCTTCTATTCTATTCTCCCTCCTTCCTTCTCCTCTCCGGCCACTCTCCCTTCATCATTTCTCCCTTTCTGTCTCTGTGATGCATTGTATCCCAACACCCCATTGTCCTCTGGCACTGTGTCCCCTGGCCAGACTGCCATTGCAGCACGACCCTCTGTTTCTGGTGTCTGCATGGGCTCCTTCCAAGATCCCAATGAAGAGTGGATAAGATGTACCAAGGCAGTCACTTTTTCTGTTTTTTTTTTTTTTTAAGAACTTTCCCAAATTAACACATTTGTGCCTGCAATCTGTTAAGACAGCTGTTTCTTTGTCCTCCGAGTTCCTTGTAGCTAGCTAACATCAGAAACAAATACAGGCACTTTACAGGTTTGGGAGGGGAAAGAAAGAGCCGGAAAACATGCACTCTGGACTCTGTGGCAGGTGCGTGTGTGATAGACAGTCCTCCTGTCTTGAGGGAAGCCTTTGGGAGCGACCCAGGGCAGCACAGCTCACCACCCCCTTTACTGACCACCTGCCTTTGAGATGAGGAGGCTACACAGGATGCTCACATGCCACGTGGTGCTCATGAGGATGGTGGAAACAAATCTTGATTTGACAAGGTGGAGCCATTGCTACTGCAAGGCAAGGTCTCACCATAAACATAGCGCGGAGGAAGTCCTCGCGATAGAAAAGGGATTGGGGAAAAGCCTCTTACAGAGGAGGGCTTCTGGAGAGATCTTCCCATGAAGGAGGACTCATGCAATAATATTCTCACTGAGGAGAGCCCCTGGAGAGGTGTTATAGAGGAAGATTCAGTCAGGGTGAAGTCACTGTTCTTAGACATGCAATTAGACACACACCGTGCCCCGTTTTCTCTTTTGAATGAAATTGTGTAAAAGAAAACTCAGCAAAATTCCCAGCTGATTAGCATTCTGTACCCTGTGGTTGCACATAGAATTGTCCATTTTATTGCTGTCAACCAGGGGACTGGGTCATAGCTGTACGGCCATTGCCAGTGCTGGTGGTTCCAGAAACTGACCTGGAGCTAGCTTTGATGGTTCCTGGCAATGTGTCCTCCACATTCTTTTTCTTAAAGAGTTCTCTCAAATCATGTGAATACGAGGGTCCACATCTGCCCCGGCTTCTGAACACAGCTTTGGAAGACCATCGGCTTCTCAGACGTGATGTTCCACACTGAGGGCATGGGCCCTGGGGCTGCCAGTGAGGGATGGTTTCAAGTTGAAAATACCTGGGGTGTTGCTCATTGCTTAGCCTCTGCAGGGCCAGCCAGGGTGGACAGGATGATGTGCTATTCCAGGCTGGAACTTTCTGGCTTCTTTCCCCCACAAAGGTCTGGCCTCTACAGAACGCCAGTGCCTCTGGACAGTCATCCCAGACTGACGTGTTCTGGAAGCCTGGCTCAGACCGTACGCAATGCCCCAAACTCCAACTCACTAACTCTCCAAAAAAGTAAATGGAGCGTGCAAGGCTTTGACTGGAGGTTTTAGGACTGTGGCTGGTCACAGCATTGGCCTCACCATGTCCTAGGTCAGCTGTAGACTCTGCTCTTCCACGGGACTCAAATCACAGAAAGGCAATGACGCCTTTAAAGGGGGAATCTGTGGAGTCGTCAGTCCCAGTTCCAGCTTGGAGCTCCTTGGCATCATAGAGTCATGTTCCTGAGGCCATGTATTGGCCAGCATTCACACAGGAAGCCTGTGCCTACACTAGAAGGAGCCACTGCAGCGGGCCAGGATTCAGTCTGGTCTGAGCCTCTCCTTCCTGAAACAGGACTCTAGTGACTGCCATCCAAACCATGGCAAGTGACTGCCACATGCTGTGCTGGAAGGGACAGCCTCGCCTCTGGGTGTACTCCTGGAGACTGCCCTAGAACACACTACAGACCCATTTTATAATCTCAGGGACTTGGGATTGGACATCAGCGTTTTAACAGTCTGACTAGTTCTGAGGGTTAGTCAGGTTTGAGAGCCTGACATCTGGGTCAGATTTGTGTGTGTGCTCATTGTCTTTGGGTTCATTTATAAAGTTACCAGCAGCTGTCTCAGTAGACGGTTGCGAGGGAGTAGAGGACCTGAGTTTGATTTCCATCACCTACATCAAGCAGCTCACAGATGTTTGTAGCCCCAGCTCCAGGTGATACAATACCCTCTTTTGGACTATGCAGGCACTTAGAGCCTCTGCACACGCACGCTCATGCACACACACACAAATATAAGAACCCTTCTCTGAGAGTAAGCAAAGACCTGAAGAAGGGGATATCACCTAGGAAGAATCATTCTGTCCACCATAGTAGGGGCTGGAGCGGCTCCAACTTGAGCTGTCCGGGACAGTTAGCTACTGATGCTGCCAGCAGGGTAGGCCCCTGAGTCAGGCCACTCACTACCAACTGCCATGCAGTAGAAGCCAGTGTTTCTGATAGTAATGAAACTTGCCCCCAGGAGGGCAGCTGGCCAGGAAGACGCTGTCCATTGGAAGACTAGTCACAAGATGAGTCCAGAATCTACCTAGCAAGTACCTACAAGGTGAAGAAGTAGCCATCCCTATCTCCCCAGGGGCAAGGCAGGGTCCCCCTGAGCTTCCTGGGTAGAGTCCCCCCATTTTGAATGAGGGTAATTGCTCTTGTAAATGATCAAGCAAAATTGACCTGAATTCTGTGGGGCTACAGTCAGGGTTTCTTGTGAGGTCATGGCCTCTCATGGTGTCCTGCTTCCTGAGGTTGTATGGGTGTGTAGGACAGAGTCAGTGGTAAGTGATCCAAGACGGGGTGCTCGCATCGGCCAGACTCCATGTGGGAGGAGGGTTACTGCCATGAAGCCATCCTCGGGGATTGGAAGTTGGAGTTATTATGGTCCATAGGAGACTCAATGTCAGGTCGGGAGGTTCAGGAACCCAGGATCTGAGGTCAAAGGGTAAAGACTCCTATGCAAGAGTTGCAAGACCCCACACATGTAGGAATACACTCCCCAAGAAAGAGAGATGAGTGTCACACATACATACACAGCACATAGATGTACACACCTATGTCACATTCACAACACATGCACATAGACACACACAGATGCATATGTCAGGACACTCCACTACACACAGACACACACACACACACAGATACACACATACAGAGACGCACACCATACACAGGTAAACCCATATACACAAACATGCATACTACATGGATAACATATATACACATCTCACACAGACACACACATAGGATCACATACCACATACATAGGGGGCCCTTTCACAGCCATCCACAGTACAAAGACAAGCACACCAAAACAGATATACAAATCACACTACAAAAGAACAAAGGCCCAGCATCCCTCTTTAGACAGCCGCGTGTCCACATCTCGTGGGCAGAAGTGCAAGTTCCGACTGCACTGGCTGTGCAGGTGCACCAGGCCAAATGTAGCCCCACTGCACAGGTCTTGTGTTGGAGGCTGGCTACTGTTTGGGGTGTCGTGTGACAACTATTTCCAGGGGAAATATGAGCAAATACCTACTCGTCCCAGATAGGGACTCAATGAAAAACCAAAGTAACCATACCACCAAAATTCAGCTTTGTGAACCAAAAGTTTACTGGCACCCCAGCAGGGTTATGGTAGCATGTATGGGTGAGGGGCTAGTTATGGGGGTAGGGATGATGCAAAGGCAGCTGCAACACTTGGAAGCCCACCCTAGAATGGGTGATGGCTCGCGACAGATGGAGGCTTGGAGCTCATGGCACAATTCCCAGGCAGCTCAACAGGTTGGAAGAATGTTCTAGGCAGCTTAGCTCCTATGGTCTCTCAGCAGTCCTTAAAGCATGTATCAACTAGAAGAGGGCGGGGCCTAGTGCATTTGGTCAGTTTCAGGGACTTCCTGAAGCTTTTGAGATATTCCCTTCCTGAATCTTAAGACACTTCCCTGCCAGACAGAATGTTTTATCAGGAAGGGAATGACGGACAAGAGGCACACAAGAATGGTGTGATGGGAAGACACTGAGAGAATGAGTCTCCCGAGGAAACACTGGCGTTGGGTGTCTGATGAACTTCAATGGAAATGCATTCTGGAGTGGACATTTGTCTAAAGGTTTTCATGGCAGGAAAAACTATCATCCAAGGTGCTTGTGCCATGTTCCTGGGGCTCCTTCTCCCAAGACCTGCCTTCCTCCCTGTCAGGAGGCTTGCTTAGCTTCTGGCGCCCCCTGCAGTGCTTACGGGGATCGTGAGGGACACAGCAGAGGACGCTGGGATAGCTTTATGAGCAAGTACCGCCTCAGTCTCTTCTCTGTTCCTCACAGCTGAATATCAAAGAAAACATGAAGAGGGGTGACCATTGTGTGTGGTGGGGGGGGGCGAGGGGCAGAACAGTGTGTGAACATGACTGGAAGTTTTACAACTGGGAGGAGCCTGCCTGTCCGAAATGCTCCGTGAACCTCCAGGTTCATCCTAGAACCAAAACTATGCAGTTTGGTATGGCGATGCCACTGGACTGCCCTGCTTGGGAAAGCTACTTCCGGTCTGGCAGTGTGCTTTTCTAAGTGATCCCTCTGCTTCCTCACCTGCTCCTCTAGGGTGGGGGCCTTTCTCTCCTGCATAAGGGACATTGGGACGCGAGGAATTTGAGAACCTGGTCCCAGGCAGCCAAGTCTTTATGGCCTGTAATCCAAAGGTTTCGTCAACCCCGGTGATTTATAGAAATTGATGGTGTCATCTGATAGGAGGTGTGGGGAAGAAGCTGTCCCAGACACTGGCTCTTTATTTTCCATGAGTGAGGGAGACTTGTTTATGAGTAGTCTGCATTTTGAACTCTTTGTTCCACGACTTGATGACAGCCACGGTGGACTGAGTCACCCACAGACATAGGAGACAGAGCCCCGAAGACAGTGACTAATGGCTTTAGCGCAACATACTTAGCCAAAAAAAAAAAGAAAGAAAGACAGAGAGAGAGAGAGAGGGAGGGAGGGAGGGAGGGAGGGAGAAAGGAAGGAAGGAAGGAAGGAAGGAAGGAAGGAAGGAAAAGAGAGAAAGAAAGAAAGCAAAGAGCTCTGTAGGCTTCAGGCTTCAAGTGCTGGTGACCCATACTGGGCGGTGGCAGTAGCTAGAACATCCCAGGGACTATTTTCTGAGCTTGGTAGTGGCGACTTTGGAAGTGTGCTTTCTTCCTGTGGGTTCATTTTGTAAAGTTAAAAACAAGCGGCTGGAAATAAAGTTGAAAAAGTTGTCAAAGTCGGCTCACTAGCACCCTCTGCTGTATACAAATGGAATCAATTTTTTTTTTCTTTGAAAGAACTGCTGGTTTTATTGCCCTGAGATGTTTCAGAGAGAAGGGAGAGAGGCAGATAGGCAGAGAGAGGAAAGAAGAGAGGTTATGCCTGAGGTCCTCCTGAGGTAATGAGGATTCAGTGGTTAGGAGCATTTGATGCTCTTCTAGACTCACAGAGTTCATTTCCCAGCATGCACATTGGATGGCTCAGAACCACCTGTAACTAGCTCCAGGGATCCAACACTCTCTCCTGGCCTCTGTAGGAACCCTTTCACACATGACACACACGCAAACACACCTACACACATGCACAGGCACACACAAATGAAAAATAAAATAATAAACGTGAAGAGATGGGACCAAGTGGGAGCCAAGTCGTTTGCTGGGAAGGGCTGCTGAAGGAGTCATTGGGACACAGATGTTCTCTGACAAGATCGGGCCCTTCTTGCAGTCTTCCTTCAGTGTCCGGACTTCACTGTGAGCTCTGGGCTCTGTTCCCACCCACGTGTAGCAGTGTGGCCAAGCACTCAACATTTCGCAAGCAGGCTGCACTTAGGAAGAAGCTGGCCAACTCCGGTGGAAGGTTTAGCCCATTGTACCCTATCCACTTCCATAAAAGTCGTTGCAAAACTAATAGTATTTCTTTATTCAAAACAATTTCTGAAATAAACAGGAAACATTCTGTACTGCTACTGGGAGCGCTTGCTGGCACTGACAACCAGGGCTTCGCTCTGCAGGGAGCATTGCAATCACAAGGGCTGGCAGCCCCGTGGAGTCACTGTCTGGCACGCGAAGCAGGGCTGGGTGCAGGGAGGACATGTCCCGGTACACACAATAGACCATTTGAACGATCAGCCGGATTGGGTGTTTACTGGAGAGACATTCAGTTCCACATGAGGTATCTGGTATTTGTGGTCAGCAGGGTGCGGCGAGGCAGCTTGGGAGGCTCCTTGTCCTCTGTTGGCAAAGGGTCATAGGTAAAAGGCACACACTGAGCCCAGATGCCAGGCAGAAGGAGTTACAGTCATCAGAGGAAGCTTGTGAAAAGAGGCCCAGCCAAGGACCTTGGCTGGTTCCTGATCTTGCAAATTTTGAGTATCCATGTAGTCTAAATCATCCAGGGAGGATCTTCTCCCTGTCTGCTCTCCTCTGTGGCCCCAAGGGAGAGAATTAATCTTGACAGCAGACACAGTTTTCACCAGATGAGAGCGTCAAACACTGGCCACAGTGCAACTTCTGCACATGAGAGCCTGTTTTGGCCTAGAGGAAGGCAAAGCCCCTGCCTCTGTCCTGCTCAGTCATCTAGACAATGGTCAGGCCAAACCCCTGGAAAGGAGAGACACTGCTAGGAAGGCCAGAAGGAATCCAGAGGCTTCTACAGGGTCCTCACCGGTGTGCTCCCCAACCTGCGAGGTGACCCTTTTTATAGCCCCACCCTGGGGGTAGGGGAGGGCGGGAGCAGAGAACTTGCTCAGATGTGATTCAGAGGGTCCTGTCTCCATAATCAATACTTCGGCTTCTTCCTTTCCTGACACTAAATCTGCAGGTGGCCTGACCCATGGGACTTATCAGCAATTCTGTGTTCTGCAGGTCTGCCCAGTGAGCCCAGCATACAGGGACCCCTCTTTAACAACACGATTGGCCTGTCAGCATAATTCCAAACACAGTGACGGTGTCTAAGTACTTCTTAGCGATCCTTTAAAAGGCTCTTACCTAAGTTTTTTGCTTCCTTAGTCTAAAAGGCACGGGTGGCACCCTCTCCATCCCTCACCCACCCCCAGTGGGGCCTCCCGCACCAACTCTGCCTGTATATGTCACAGTGTCTCAGAGGTGGAGATGGCATTTGTATATATTCGCAGACACAGAATGAAGACTATGCAGCCTTTGTAATTTTAGGGTCCTCAGCGAAAGTGCTAAGAATGGTGACACCTTGTGTACGATCAGACAGCAAGCCATGTGTAAGGAGGACAGAGTGAATCTCGGGTCACATGTCCTCGGCTCAGAATTGTACTTAGCCAGGCTTCCTAGTGGAGAAGATCAAATCTCTGGTTTTATTGTGGATTAAAATTACATCCATCTCGAGAGGGTTTGGGGCACCATGTTGCCCTCTGCTCTGGTATGAACGTGTCCCCTCAGGGTCCATGTTTGAAGGTTCAGTACCCAGGTTCACTGGCTCAGTGTTTGGAGATGGGGCCTCTGGGGCATGAGGTGGAGTCCTGAGGGAGACCCTAGGATGAGATCCGGGCTTTCCTAGGAGGAGGGCAGCTGAGATGGCTCACCTGCTCTGCCAGGAAGGCCCGTGCCTTGTGCTGCACCTCACCGGTGGAAGTTCAGAAGGGACACACAAACATCTCACAGACACCTTTCTCTTCTTTGTCCATGGCCCTTCTAGGTGTTCAGTTATAGCAACAGGAAATGGATGGATCCTGTTGTGGCTTGAATGTGAAATGCCTCTCCCCACTCCCCAAGGCTCACATGTCTGAACGCCTGGTCCCCAGCTAGTGGCACTCACTGCCTAGGAAGCTTAGGGAACCTTTGGGAGGTGGGATCTTGATGAAGGAAGTGGGTCACTGGGGTGGTGGTGGCTTTGAGGCCTTGTAGCCTGGCTCCACTTCCTGTTCATTCTTTGCTTCCCGAGTGTGGATGCCATGTGACATTCCAGCTTCCTGCTCAGGCCACCAAGTCTTTCCTTCCGGTTGTAATGTCTTTTCAACCATGATGGCCTAACCCCACTGTGAGCCCAAACCACCCCTCCTCCCTTAAATTTGTCTGTCATGTCTTTTGTGGCAGCAATGAGAAAAGAACCTAATAGACACGGATGTCATCATGGACTCAGGAGGGATCCTGGCTGCACTCCCTCTGCAGAGGGGAGGGAGTCTGACCCGTGCCTGACAGACTCTGCTCAGTGGCAGAGGATCAAGGGAGCCCACCTTCCCTGGCAGCCTCCCTCGGCAAGCACACAAGGACAGACTTCAGGTCATTCTGCGGGAAGGCAGACAGACACCAGGGCCAGGTCAGCCAAGTCGGTGTGTCTCATGCGTGTGGTATTTCTGTCTCCAGCGTGAGAGCAAAACCAGGGTGCGGGAGTGTTACTTTCCTTACGCGACTGTGTGATTGCCAGCTGCACTGCTGAGTTTCCTCTGTATTTCCTTTGCTTAGGCCTCGGGGCACTTTTCTGATCTTCAGGGGAACATTGCAATCCCGGACCCAGAGGAACAGAACAATGTGAAGATGATTTGGAGACAGTTCCCGACTGTGACCATAAGGAAAACCACACAGATGGCAACAAGAGGATTGGCTGCTGCTCTGTTTTGGGGACCAGACCTGCTGTGAAGGTGAGTCCTAACTTTTCTTAGCTCTCACCCTGGGCAGAGGGAGATGAAACTCTGGAAGCCAGTTCATCTGAATGATGTTTCTGTGATCGCTTGAGGATCCAAGGCGGCTGACGACAGGCGCCAGAGCTGTTAGTTAACCACGTCGTAATAGTAATTGCGGAGCCGCAGCTCTACAGCCGTGAATCCAGGCCTGTTCTCTACCCTGGAGGAGGAAGGGATGTGTTACTCTTTGTAGGTAAATGGGGAGAAACATGATTATCTCACTGTGCCCCCTAGTGGTAAATGCCAGTCACTGCACCCTGCACCAGTGTGGCCCGAAGTTCCTTCCCACTCCCAACCTGCAGAACTCAAGCCTGCATTTTTACAAGATCCGGAGGATATGTGTCCTTGTGAGCTAGAAGAATTTTGTACTATATTACAGAAGTAAATGTTGTAGATTCATCAGTTCACGCATGTTGACACAGTCTGGAACCACTTGGGAAGACAGTCTCAATGAGGGACTGCTATCTAGAACAGGCCAGCCTGCCAGGGAACTGTCTTGATCATGGCATTTGATGTGAAGACCCAGCCTGCCGTGGGTTATCATTCTTGGGTCAGGGAATCCTGGACTTTCTCAAGGAGGAGAAAGTGAGCTGAGCACAAGAAGCATGTACGACATCTTTTCTCTCAGTTCTCCACTGTGACCATGGACTGTAATCTGGAGTTCTGAGCTAAAATAAATCCTTTGCCCCTACATTAGCTTTTGGCTGAGACATTTTATCGTAGTGACATACATAACTAGGATGCTAGCCACGCTGTCTGCTTCTACAAACATCCAGGTCAATGGAAGACAGGACTGAGTACTCACTCATAGGTCCAGCAAAGGTTCATCAGGTCGTACATCTCTCGGGGGCATCCTGGAGGGCACCCCATACGCTCCCCTTTCTCCAGCATGGCACTCACCTCGCTCCCCTTCATCCCCTGAGACATGAAAATGCACACAAGCTCTTAAACCACCTGCCAACAAACAAAGGACCTCACCCCCACAGACAGAGGGACACAGACACAGGCTGTGCAATACCAAGTGACATCAGTCACAATGCTAGGGGCCCTTCCTCGGAATCCTAGAGTCAGAACTGGCAGCCCAGTGAGAAGGGCTGGATGTCTTGTGGAGAAGGGGGGCTTTGGGGTTCCTGTTCTAATTCCGTATTTAGGGCCTGGCCTTGTGGAAGGTAGGGCCTTCATGTGTGGCAATCTTCTGAGTGGCACCATCCAGGAAAACACACACACACACACACACACACAGACTAGTTTCGTCTGCAAAGTGCTACCTTGCAAGCATGAGGACCTAAGTTCAATCCCCAAAGCCCATGTAAACAGTCAAGAGTGGCAGCGAATGCTTGTAATCCCAGTGCTGGGGACATAGAGACAGGCAGATCCCTGGGGTTTGCTGGCCAGCTAGCCTGGCCTATAGGATGAACTTAGGCTAAGAAAGAGATTACCACAAACAGCAAGGCCAGTAGTCCCTGAGGAATGATGCCTTACCACACGTATATACACACATGAGAATGCACATGCATATGCACACACATGAGAATACACATGCATATATACACACACAAGAATGCACACGCATATGCACACACATGAGAATGCACATGTATATGGACACACATGAGAATACACACGCATATGCACACACATGAGAATGCACACACACGAGAACACATATAGCAACAGCTAACGTAGTTGATTCTGTCCGTGTCACCATTTCTATTATAACTCTCAAGAAGGATGGTCTGGGGCTGTGTCTGGTGAGTGTGTATGTAACACACAGTAAAAATATGTTCACTTAGCACCAAGTGTCATTTCCAGGTTACTGTAAGCTAAGGCTGCACTAGCTGCCCACTGTTAGAGGCTGATGAGCAACCCAGGGTGTCCCCAGGTTATTGCGGCAATAGCCCAACACCGAGAGATGTTTTCCTAAGGCTACAAGGCTGAGACATGAAACACACAGCTGAGCGCAGCTCACCCGATAAGGCTTCTGCCCGTAGGAGAACGCTTCCCACATCAGGACTCCAAAGCTCCAGACGTCACTCTTGCTGGAGAACTTGTAGTAGTTGATGCATTCGGGGGCATACCACTTCACGGGCCACTTCCCATGGGTCTGGGCCTGGGAGCAGAGCAAAGTCAGGTGTGCACGTGCCAATGCACGCAGGAGTTGGGTGGGAGAACTAGAGCGGAGAAAAACCTCTGCTGAAACCCATAGTGTCTGCTCGAAGGAAAAGGAGTCAGAAAACTCTTTCAAGAATCAACCAGTTCTGGGGCTGTGGACCTGGTTTAGTCAATAGTGGACATTCAGGAAGCTCTCAGTTTGAGTCCTAGAACAGTGTAACACAATCGTGGTGGTGCGTGACTACAAACCTAGAACTCAGTACCCATGAAACCAGCCTGGGCTTCATGAAAGCCTGTCTAAATAAGAAAAATCAACTTGTTTGACTTGTATTTATTAAAGTAAGTTAGCACAAGCATTCTATCCTTTTGTTCAAAATTCAAAATTCAGGGCCAGCAAGGTGGTTCAGTG
This sequence comes from Arvicola amphibius, assembly GCF_903992535.2. Lineage (NCBI taxonomy): Eukaryota > Metazoa > Chordata > Mammalia > Rodentia > Cricetidae > Arvicola > Arvicola amphibius. The sequence continues at coordinate 148,988,436 of NC_052052.2, read as the reverse complement.
GGTAAGGTGCCTGCTGCCAAGCCTGAAGATCTGAGTTCAGTTCCGGGCACAGATACAGTAGAAGGAGAGAATCAACTCCTGTAAGTTGTCTTCCAGTCTCTATTGGTACATTGTGGAACACGTGCCTACATACACACCACAAGATAAATAAATGTGAAAAAAAAAACCAGAAGATGCTAGTCTGAATAAGTCTTCAGCTGAGATATGGTGAGCGTTTTTGGATTTCGTTTCTTGATCAACAGAATTAATCTTAAGACTACTTTTCCATTGCTGGGTGTTGATGGCTCACACCTTTAACCCCAGCACTCTGGAGGCAGAGGCAGGCAGATCTCCGTGAGTTCAAGGCCAACCTGGTCTTTAAGAGCTAGTTCCAAGGTTACTAGTGAGATTTCCACAATAATAAAATACAGAGAGCATACATTTATCTTTCAATACTTTATGACCTGCTGTCACGAGCCTGCACTGCACCGTCCCACCTTATAGTAGTTCTCATCCGCACGAAGGGCTTTGGAAAGACCGAAATCGCTGATCTTGGCGTAATGCTGGGTGACCAGAAGCACATTCCTTGCAGCCAGGTCTCTGTGCACGAAATTGGACTCTTCCAAATACTTCATTCCCATGGAAACCTGGTGAACCAACTCGATGATGTTCTTATCCTTGATGTGCCTAGAACCACAGGCTGCTGTTAGCAAGAGTAGACGGGGGCCAGTGCAAACACAAAGCCATGTTCCCCGTGTACATGTAAGAGGGAAGATGGCTCAGTGTAAGAACGCTTGCTGTATGAGATGAGAACCTAAATTTTGATTCCCAGAAGCCCTGTGAAAAAGCTGGATGTGGCCACATGTGCCTGTAATCCCAGCACTGGTAGGGGGTAGAGACAGGAAGATCCTGAGGTTTGCTGGCCACCAGCATAGCCAAAAAAAAAAAAATAATAAATAAATAAAACAAAAAAAAAACCCCAAAACAAAAAAAAAAAACCAACCTAAACAAAACAAAATAGCAAAACTTCCTGTTTTTGGGTTTTTGTGTTTTTGTTTGTTTGTTTGGTTGGTTGGTTTTTTGTTTTGGGTTTTTCTGTTTTATTTATTATTTATTTATTTATTTTGAGATAGAGCATCACCGTGCAGCTCAAAATAGCCTGGATCTTGCTATGTAGATCAGCAGGCTGGTTCCAAACTCACAGAGACCCACCCACCAAGCTCTGTCTCTCTGGTGTTGGGATTAAAGACAAGTGCTACCTACCATACCAGCTGTGTCTTCAGGGAGCAAAGCAGAAAGTAGTAGAGGACACACAGTGTTCTGGCCTCTGCATGTATGCACGGGCATGCATACCCATGCACATGTGTTTACACACACATTTGCTACACACAGACATGAAAAAACAACCACGGGAGGCATGGGTAGTGATTTTTATTTATGTTTTAATAAATAAAGCTTACCTAAAGATCAGAAGGGCAAAGCTAAGCCACTAGAGGTCAGGCAGTGGTGGCACACAAAGGACTCAGCAGACTCAGCCCCTGTCTCCTCCCATTTTACATTCCCTCTAGTGCTGGGATTAAAGGCATGAGGCACCACCACCTGGATTTGTTTCTACATTAATCTTGTGTAGCCTGGAGTAGCTTTGAACTAGCAGAGATCCATCTGCCTCTGTCTCCCAAGTCCTGGGACTAAAGGTGTGTGCCACCACTGTCTGACTCTAGTGCCTTAGCATTGCCCTTCTGATCTTTAGACAAGCTTTATTTATTAAGGCACAAGTAAAACGTCACTGCAGGCCTGAGTGTGGCAGGTCATCTCTCCGCCACACAGCTGTTCCAGACTGAACACCGTTCTCACAATGCTCAATGTGTTTCATTTTCACACATGTACAGAAAGTCATACAGGGCTGTGGAGACAGCTTAGTCAGCAAAGTGCTCATCTTGCAAGCATGAGGACCCGAGTTTGATGCCCAGAGTCTGTGTGAAAATAAAGCCAGGTATAGGGGTCCATGCTTGCAATCTGAATGCTGGGGAAGTGAAGCTGGTGGATTCTTGGGGTTCGCTGTCCAACCCGTCTAGCATAATTGATGAACTTCAGCCAATGAGAGACTCCTGTCTCAAAGGAGGCTGGTGCTATTCCAGGGTACGGGAACTGCTCTAGGTTGGCCTCTGGCCTCCACCTCTTGCACCTGCACGAACACTCATATGCACACACATAGACTGGAAATAGTAAAGAACGGGTGTATAAAGTGAGAAGTCGTCAGCCTTGCCTCAGAGGAGTCAGGGATGACTCTAAATCCCTGTTCCAAACTGGACAGGTTACAAATCGGCTCTGTGTTTCCATTCCCTGCCTGTAAAGAAGGGTTCTCACCCTCTTTCCACAGAGTTGAAGGCAACAGCTAAAGTACAAACAATGCCGCAACAGTGTGATGGGCTGAGCCACTGAATTTGGTTCCTTCTAGGAGTTTCTCTGTGTTGACTGCAGCCTTAGAGCAGCTGTGCCTAGACCACTGATGACCAATCAGTGAACAGCAGCCTACTCCCTGAGATGCAGGTACTCAAGAGGTCAGCCAGAGGAGACAAGACTGGTACCTCGGGAAGATGCTCGTTCACGGTGTTTATCTAGGAAGAATGTTCTGCCTGTTGCAGAAGATGCCCTGCCCATACACCTCGAGGATTTTATCATTGGGCAGAAATTCAAGACCAAATGATGGTTAGAGTTGTTTTCTGCCAGGGCTAGGGAGATGCTTCAGTTGGTAAAGTGTCTGATACACAAGGATGAAGACCTGAGTTGGGGATCCCCAGCACTCACAGAAAAGCCAGGCATGGCAGTCGGGACCTGGAATCCCTGGGGCTCCATGGCCAGCCCAGTTTGTCTGAATCGGTGCACTCCAGAGTCAGTGAGACCCTGTCTCAGAGGATCAGGTGGAGAGCCTAAGTGATACTTCAGTGGTTAAGAATGCGTACTGTTCTTGTATAGGGCCTGAACTTGGCTGGGAGGCTCACAACTGCCTGTAACTCCAGCTCCAAGGGATCTGACACTCTTTTCTGGCCTCTGTGAGTATCTGCATTCATGTGGCACACACTCACACAGACATATGCTCATAAATAGACAATAATAGGAGAGAGAGTGATAGAGGAAAGAGACATCAAATATTGACCTCTGTCCCCACCCCCATACACATTCACACATAGGTATGCTCCAACAGATATCTACACACGTGTACACACACACACACACACACACACACACACACACACACACACACAGAGTGAGAGAGAGAGAGAGAGAGAGAGAGAGAGAGAGAGAGAGCTTCCCACAGAAATCAGGCCCCAGCACAGCCCAAGGGGGGCCAGCACAGCTCCTGTGCACCTGAGCTCCACGGCACCTGTTCTGCTGCAGGTACTTGTTGAGGGGCCCCAGCTCCGCCATCTCCATCACCAGCATCCAGGACTCGGCCTCGCAGATTCCGATCATGCGCACAATGTAGGGGTTGTCCAGCTGCTGCATGACGTTCGCCTCTGCTAACAGCTCATCCTTCAGAGCGGGGTCGTTGGCCTCGTTCTTCAAGATTTTCACAGCCACTGTCTTCACAACTCTGTGACACAGATTGTAGTTCATGAGAAAGTTTCCAAACTGCCTAGAAGTTCTCTTCCACGAGGCATGATGCCCGGGTGTGGCTGGGGTCGTGGAATGCACAATGCTAGGGAATGACCAGGGTGGGGAAATGCTGACACACTCGCCACAGAATGAGAGTTTTTTTAAAGACATTCAGAAAGTGGCCACAGGCTGGGGGGACAGCTCAGTGTATAAGGTGCTACCATGCAAGAGTGAGGACCTGAGTTCAGATCCCCAGGCCCCACAGGAAGTTGGATATAGTAGCATAAGACTGTAATGCTAGCACTTCTAGGGCACGGAGATACGGGAAAATCCACGGACACCAGGGGGTCAGCCGTGAACCCCAAGAGTCTCTGTTTCAAGCATGGTAGAAAGTAATAAGTGACACCCAGGATTGTCCTTTGACCTCTATATTGGTGCTGTGGCAGGAGCACCTGCATGCACCATGGATACACATACACATGAGCACACACATACACACACACACTTAAAAATGGCTAGTACCATTTTCATCATTCTTGCAGAAATTTTATCACTGGTATAGTTTTTCAAATCATACATAATTAATGCTTGTTCTTTCATTTAAACCACATTTTGTTAGAATATTTTCAAGAGTTTGTCAATTAAGGGGCCGTGAGAGGTTTGGTAGGTAAAGGTGCACGCTGCCAAGCTTGAGGACCGAAGTTTGATCCCCATACCCGCAAGCGTGTATACACGCACACTACACACACACACACACACACACACACACACACACACCTAAGAAATAGAATGCATCAAATAACAGAATAAGTCAGACAGACACACAGAAAAGCACAAGTACTAGTGTTATAGTGATTTGGGATGCAGCCTATGCTCTTTACAGGTGCATTTAGACAATTCAGTTCCAGAGGAGACTCTCTGGATCCTCCTGGAACCATGAGAGGTTCCATTCTGTCATCTCTAGCCACATACTTTGACTTTTATATTTGGGTTCCTTGGTGCATCTATGGTGTGAGGTAGGGATCCAAATTAAGAAGTTTTTAAAAAGTTTCTTGATTTCTCTAAATATCTGCAAAAGAAAATACCACCTCTTCTAGAGAAGTCAAAGAGAAAGTGATGCCCCACTAATTTCATGAGGCTGCCATTGTTCTGGCATTCGAACATTTGTTTATGTTGCCCCAGGAAGAGACTTTCTGAGACTCCTCATTTTCCAACCCTTGGGCTCTTTTACAGACAAGAGAATAAGGCCCTGTTATAGGAATTGTAAAAAGCAATTGATAACTTCATGGGGTGGTTTAAATTAGAATAGCCTCTGTAGGTTCACATATTCAGTTTCTCAAAAGGTTTGTTTTAAATTTTGTATCTAAGTGTGTCTGTGTTGTTGGTATATGCATGTTGAGTGCAGGTACCCTCAGTGATGTGGGAGTCCCCTCTGTGTGTTGCTTGTATTGGTTAGTTAATAAAGAAACTGCCTTGGCCTGATAGGGCAGAACTTAGGTAGGCAGAGAAGACAGAACTGAATTCTGGGAGGAAGAAAGCAGAGTCAGAGAGATGCCATGGACCCACTGTTGGAGACAGATGTTCTGAGACTTTGCTGGTAGGTCACGAACTTGTGGTGATATACAGATTAATAGGAATGGGTTAAACTAATATGTAAGAGTCAGCCAATAAGAAGTTAGAGCTAATGGGCCAAGCAGTGATTTAATTAATACAAGTTTCTGTGTGGTTATTTCGGGGCTAAGCTAGCCGGGCAGCCGGAATAAACAAGCAGGCCCTCCTCCTACACCCTCAGAGTCCAGGAGAGGGCATCAGAGTCCGTGGAGCTGGAGTTATGGGCAGCTGTGAGCCATCTGAAGTGGGTACTGCAGAGTGAATGTAGGTCTTATGGAAGAGCAGTACACCCTCTTAACCTCTGAGTCATCCCTCTCTCTTAATATTCAACTTTAAAAGTGACTGTGACTTACATACATCTATTTAAAAATGGCCTCTGTGCATGTGCACAGGACGTGAGGCACCAGAGACCAAAGTTTTACAAACATATAAAGATCCAACAAATGCCTACACCAAGGTTAGTTGCAGGTAGTCATGTTTGGGAGGTACAACATAGTCCTATTTTCTTATGAATTTGCTTATTTCTATTCAGTTATTTTCTATGAGGCACATGTACTAACACAAACATTTCATTACTGTAACTACAGTTAGCACACACAAAGGGTGCTTTCTTTACAGAAGAGTCAGAAATGAAGGCAGGCAAAAGGGAACAGTTAAAAGATAAAAAGAGCTTGCTGCCAAGCCTGATGACCTGAGTTTAGTTCCTGGAACCCATGTAAGAAAGAGAGGACCAACTCACGTGTCCTCTGACCATATGAGATGAGTGTTGGGACATATGTGCACTTACACAATGAGACATAATTTCAAAATGCTAGTGGAAAAAGTACTGAGCCATGCTAGGCCAAACTTCACATCTGGGATTAAATGAAGATTCTCAGTGCATTTTTTGAAGTTTTCCATGCTGCCTGCTCACACTGAGGGTGACTGACAGTAACACAATGGGGCAACAGTACTCACTTTTTCATTTGGTAGTATCCCTTTTTCACAGTCCCGAAGTTACCAGAGCCCAGTTCATTGTCCTCCAGGGTTAGCAGGCTTCTGTCTAGGTAGACCTCTTTGGGCCGGATCTCTTCGGGGTCAGCGTAAGGGCTCTCATACACCTCTGTGTCCATGGGCAGAGCCTCTCTCTGAAGGCCTGCAAGGCAATTAGGTAACACATAACTCCAGACAGGACGCCTGTGAGCTTTTACCCATTGATCCCCTGCCCTCCACTCCTTTGGTTTGATGGGGCATTTGCATGCGGGTAAGAACTGAAGCAAGGGGAGATGGGTCTTCCACACCAGCAGCAAAGGTAGACAAAGCCCCCTTAGGCTTTAAGAACATTCTTTGTGACCCTTTGTGAACAGTCTTTGACATCCTCCTGCGGAGAGGTGCCACCGAGGACATGTTCCTTGCTGTCTTTTTTTTTTTTTTTTAAATAACTGAACCATAATGCATGTTCTCTCCAAGGCAAGGCTATGGAAAGCCAAAATGCCTAATATTTGAGATGCTAAGGATGGCGTCCCACTGTCCTGAGGCTACCAAACTGTGAGAAGGACCGTGAAACTCAACATCTAGCCAACAATGGCCTTGATGATACGTGGGACACTGTACCTGACTTTTGCAGTACTGGGAAAGAAACCCAGGGCTCCGTGCATGCCAGACAAGACCTCTACCGTGAGCCACATCTCCAGCCACAAGGAATAAATTAGAAGAGAGAGAATTCCCTCTTGCTGCTTTAAGCCTCTGTTTGGAGGCAATTTATAGCAATGAACAAACCTCAAGCTCACTAATAAAAAAATAACATAGAGACACTCATGTACCCAAGAAAACCAACCAGAGGTCCCAATTCTGGGAGTAAGTCACCTCTGTGGCCTCTCGGTCATCACAACTGTGAGTGGTATCTTCTGTCAAGACCACATGCTCCTCCAAGAAAGGCAACTGGTCTATGGAGTGTGGCAGACACAGGATTTGAAGCAGAAGCATGGTGCTGCCAATGGTGACAACTGTTGGGATCTTGTCATTCGTTTTAATTGTAAAAATCCATTTCACTTGACAGAACTGCTTATTTTAGGGATAAGGGATGTCGTCTGCCTGTGACTGGACATCGCTGCTACCTAATGTTGAACCCTCACCACAAGGGAGATTTGGAACAGTGCCCTGAATTTGTAAGCAGGCTCCACATACTGACAAGCATGTGTGCACCCTGCTCTAAAGGTTTACTGAGTAAAAGCACATCTCTCACCTCTGTCTGGAGCCCAGGACCCTCCTGTTGGCTCATAGGGGTTGAAGGACACTGTACTCTCAGGACGACTCCCTTGGGGTGTGGCAGTCTGAAGCACAGGAATGACAGCATGTTATCATTTCTGCACGGATGCCATTGTTTTCAAATGATCACAGGTTAACTTATGCAGAGGAGACAGAGGAAGAGTTAAGAAGAGGTCAGAAGGCTTATCTCAGTCTTCAGGCAACTGTTTGGACCTGAGAAGGTTAGACAGGCTCATGCCTTACAGCGCCCACCCGTGACATGACTTCAGAGCTGGAGGGAGAGAATCCATTCTGTTCATTCCAGTAGAACTTCCTTCCCAATTATGTGCCCTCTGTGTGTTTCCCACCTCCCAAAAAGATGGGAGAATCTCGTACGTTCCCCATGGATTTATTTCTGCCTTGAACTTGCCCTTCCTCATCTAATTTCATGTGGAAGTTATTGAAAAAGAGAAGTCAAGTTGTGTCCACCTGTTTTCCTTCCATACAGATTTAGGCACAAAGAATTGATGCCACAGGGTAGCCCAGGCCACTTAGCTACAAGCCCCAAAGAAGGATGCATCCTGCCAAATCCCCACCCCCACCCTGTGCACTGCTGCCATTGATGATAACGATAAAGATAGTGAAGACAGGCAGCAGGCATGTGCCATGCCATAAGTCAGCAATGATTGCAGCAGGCACGTGCCAGGCCACAAGAGAAGTTCTCTTTGCCTTCCTGAAGAAGAGGAACTTCTCCTTTTTACCTGTGACTGGTCATTGAGGCAGAAGCTGAAGGAAAGCTTCACTGACCCTTAGACATTTATATATAGGTGAGGGGCTTCTCACTCACTCCATTAAGAGCGATTTGCCCTGTGAAGTAGGTGGAGGGGAAACTCTCCTTGTATTCGTATGGATTTTCCATTTGAAACATTTTTCTCTTCTTCTGACCCATCTCCGCCCACAAATTAAAGCAAGATGATGGCTACTAAACTTGTCTCACCAGCAAACCACTGTTCGACTTTAACCCTCCTCCCCTCCCATTTTTGTTTATCATGGCATCTATTTACCTTATCAGATCCACATATTGCCATGAAGAAATGAGACAGCACCAGATTTGGGGGGGATTTAAAGAAACAGAGACATTCAGCTAACATTACACAGCCACTGTCTTGAAGCACACATTAAATTCTCACTTGTCTCACTAACATGACATCCCCACACATCAAAATTTAACAACAGAGTCACACTGCGTCATTACGAGCACAGGGACATGTGTCTCAAGATACTTTGACTTCCCAGCTATATGGTGTTTGCCATGAGGTAGAGGCTGGCAATGCCTGTGGCAAAGGACCTTCCAATGAAGTCAGAGGATGTCTGGTTTCAGATGCCACGGAGATGCCATTGGATTCATTTTCTTGTGGTTTGTCCAACACTCCTGCTGGGATGTATAACAGAACTAACCATGACAACAGAGCAGAAGTTATGCAAAGGTAGGCATTGAATCAAAGCTCAGCAGCTCGGCCATGCTGTAATGGGTGCTTAGGAAAAACACACAACACAAGCATGTGAAAGAATGGATGTTGGATGAATAGGTGGGTGAATGAATGTATGTATGTATGCATGTATGTATGTATGTATGTATAGATGGATAGAGAGATGTGTGGGTGTGTGGATGGATATGTGGATGGATGAGTGGATGGACAGAAAGATAAATGGGTGGATAGTTGAACAGATGAATAGATGGATGGATGGATGGATGGATGGATGGATGGATAATGGACAGTTCGACAGAGAGATTTAAAAGTAACTTTTCATTAGTGGGAAATGTGAAATGTAAACGTGTATAGTTTAAAATGAGTTCTCTCTTGAGTCTCTGCACTCAGAGAGGGAATCAGGTCCAGGTAAATCTCTTATGACCCTCTTAAACTTTTACATATGACGTCAGTAGTGTTGGGTGTTGCTTGGATCTCTCTTGTCACTTATACTACCATTGCCCTGGCTAAGGACACCTCTCGTAGCTCATACTTGGTAATTCCTACCATATCTATCCTTCCCACCCTGCTATGCTCCCTCTATAAGCAAACTCCAGCCACAAACAGTCTTTAAAAGTATTTTCAGGTTAGCACGATGACCTATTTTAAGTGTTTTTTATTTTTCTCTGTACATAGGAAAGTTCTGAGATTCCCAAGACACATTCTCACCCACCATGGAGTTAAAGGATACCCCAAGATGGGGAAAACATGTCTATCCCTTCCTATGGCTAGAAGAGTTCCTGCCCTCTGCCATTCAATGCCTTGTTCCTGGGCTGCACACAGCCTTTCTAGAAGAGTCTCCAGGGCAAGAGGACTTCAAATGGCTTGTTACACACAGCCTTTCTAGAAGAGTCTCCAGGGCAAGAGGACTTCAAATGGCTTGTTACAATAAACCAGCACCCACAATTTCCTAACAAAATCTGCTAGGGATGTTTTTAAAGCAGAGTTTAGGGACTTAGAAAAATCACTGGAAAAATGGCAGTGTATCAGAAGCAAGCAGGAATGGGTAACAAGGGACCCAGATCATCCAAGCTCCTGCAGGGAGCTCATATCCAGACTGACAGGTGCTATCCCTGTATCTGTCTGATAAACATAGAAAAGGGCTGGGTGCCTCCTTTGGAGAGTTGGCCTCCACTTTAAGTGGGTGCCGCTCAAGGCCTCATTTCTATTCTACCCATCACAAAGCATTCTATGAGAATTAACATTCCTGATCCAGAAACAGAGACCCCTGAGACCCTCTAAGAGATACATAACTTTTCTCATCTGGATGTCTCAGCCCTCAGCAGGTCCCCATCACCTCCTGCCTCATGCACAGGCAGAAACCTATGGGATTGGGGCAATAATGGCACCCATCTTGGGGCATGTTCTGAAGAAGGAATGGGTTGTTTTCCACTGGCTGCTTTATGACACAGAAGAAGACACAAGGCCACACTTCCGCTTTCCCACAGTACTTGAGAACAGGCTGGGACCACTGTCACCACTAAAAGCTCTGGAAGCAAAGCCTCCAGAACTAGGGCTCTTTTAAAGGAAGGAACACAAAGGCACAATGACAACCAACCAAGTTTCCAGTTTCCAGTCTCGGAGCTCAGGCCAAGGAGGAGCGAGAGCACCCGGATGAGGGCAGACTCTGCTAGAAGGTGGGCTATGGGTAGGCTAGCCTGAAGAGAAGCATATGAACAATATGATTACTATTTTATCTTACAGCAAAGATCTAAGACCTTGCCCTTTCTGGTTATACTTTCTCAAAACCCTGGCCATCAAAATTTATGCTGAATAAAACAAGAAATCCAAGGATGAGTTTCTGTTTAATAGTCTTCATGGGTATGACTATGGACAGAGGTAACCAGCACAACGGCAGGTGTTTGTATGACCACTGGTGCTCTTACGTCTTAGTGTGGTTACATTCTCAGAATATAAAACACATGGCTGTTTTCCAAATTTAAATCCACCCGTCTTAAGGCTGCTTGCAGAGGACCTAAGTTCAGTTCCCAGCATCCGCACTGGGCTGCTTGCAGTCATTTGTAACTCTAGCTCCAGGGGATCCAATGTTCTTTCTGCTGTCTGATGGCAGCTGCACACATGCAGCGTACACTCACCCAGCATGCACATGCATACGTGAATAAAAATCAATTAAGAAATTGTACTTGACTTTCAGAGTATTTCTCCCTCCTGGTGCTAGGAACCAAATCCAGGCCCTTATGGGGAAAAGACATGCACTGTATAACCGAGCAAAATTACCGTCCTAGTTTCATTTTTTTAGTGAAAGTTTCAAACTGATAATCTTAAAAATCAAAGCATATGTTTCCTGGACTCTCTACCTGCTAGAATTCATTCAAGGTGTGGCTGACAGGCTTTGCTGGTGTTGGCTTTTTTTCCCATGTGTGGTGCATGTGTGTGCTCCTGTGTGTGTGCATGTGTGTGTGCACTCCTGTATGTGTACACTCCTGTGTGTATGCATGTGTGTGTGTTGTGTGACTGTGCATGTGTGTGTGCAGTCCTGTGTGTGTACTCTTGTGTGTGTGTGCATGTGTTTGTTGTGTGTGTCTGTGCATGTGTGTGCATGTGTGTGTATGCACTCCTGTGTATGTGCATGTGTGTGCATGTGCGCGTGCACTCCCGTGTGTGTACTCCTGTGTGCGTTGTGTGTGTCTGTGCATGTGTGTACATGTGTGTGTACATCCAGGGACCAGAGGCTGATGTCAGATATCTTTTTTAATCACTTCTGCACCTTATTTTTTGAGACAGGGTCTCTCACTGAACCTGGAACTTGACTAATTGACGGCCAAGGAATCCTCCTGCCTCTGCCTTCTGTGCACTGCGATGACTGGCAGGCATGTGCCAATGTGCCTGGGCTTTTACATGGGTGACAGGAACCTGAACTTGGGCGCTCAAGCTTGAATGACTAGAACTTTACCGACTGGGCCATCTCTTCCAGCTGCGGCACTGGCTTTTCGATATGCCATCTGGCCTATCTGAGTGGCCCTCACTGAGTCATGTGGCAATCTCAGAGTGAGGCAGTGCTGCTGCTGAGATGGGGTTCTGCTGATGGAATTACAGTCCTCAGTCAGCTGACTTACGTCATGGAGATTATCTCCCATGGGTCTGGCTCCATCAGGTAAGAATCCTTAGATGCAAGTTTAGATTTTCTGAAGAAAGACAGAAAGGGGTAAGGGGAAGCTAACGGGCCCCTACCACGTGGCAGCTTTAGCCATGCCACTGAGTTTGCACATGACTCTAGACCTTCCCTGTTTGACAGTCTCCCTCACGGACATTGTACTTGCTTATCTAGTCTGTGTAACTGCATAAGGTAAGCTCTTGTATTAAATCTGTGTGTAGATATATGCAGGTAATACATCTGCATGTGTGAGCACCAATATATGCATACACAAATACACACATTCTACATATGCATGGATGTGCATATATGATGAAACTATAATATACAAATATATACACACAAGTACAGATTTTCCATGCATGGACGCATAAATGAGTGTATCATATATATGCTTATGTGTGCTCGTGCCCATACAGCATCTCTGGCTGATCTGTCTCTGGTGGGACCCAAGAGATAAAACATGAGATGCTAGGATGTATGTGTCTCTTGCTAGGACTGTGCAGAGCTGGGGGCTGTGAGTTAGCAACAGGCCTTGGACTAGGCAAGTGGAATGACATACAGGATGTGGTAGGAAGCTCAGGAGAAGTCAAGCCGAGGAGGAGGAGACACAGGCTTACTCGCTGCCCCACAGAGTTCTGTGAGGGTTGGTAAGTATGGTGTCACATTCAGGACTATGGTGTCTGTGAGTCTAACACCAACCCACAGTGCTGTAGCTGCTGGCCCGAGTGGCCTTTATAACTGACACCTTTGAAAAGCTCTCTAAACTGGAGAATATTAACTACCTCAGCTCGTGAGGTACTGTGCTCCCTGCTGCCCACTGAGCTCACTGGATACGAGCGTCCCCAGTCCCAATGGTGCCCTCCGCATGGAGAGTGAGTCAGAATCTGGGCGAGGCTCAGGCTGTAGAGCCCGGGCAGCTGCAGAACATTCTCCAGCATTAACTATCACTGACAGGGCAGAGCACAGCATGGTCTCCTTTCTCTTCGGCCATCACGTTACTCTCTCTCCTGTGATCTGGTCCTCTAGCAAATGACCAATATAGAGGATAATTACTGAGCAAAATGTCTGGGCCTTTATGTCTTTTGTTATTCAGCTCTGTGTGTCTCTGCATAGCCATGTGCACATGTGCTTGGAAAAACATCGATACAAAATGAAAACAACTGTTTACAGAATCAGCTAGGTGCTGGGACATAGCTCAGTGGTAAAGCACTTGAGTTTGATTCCTAAACCCTGAAAAAAAATTTTACATTTACTTATTTAGTATGTGCCTGGGTCACAGCACACACATGGGGTCAGAGGACAACTTACAGGAGTTAGTCCTCTCCTTCCACCATGTGGGTTCTAGGAATCAAACCCAGGCTGTCTGGCTTGGTGGCAAGTGCCTTTAGCCTCTGAGCTATCTTGAGGTTTTCTTTTTGTTGTCCCTCAAAACTCAGCCCAATGTCTCGGGGGGCAGAGAAGCTCCAGAGACCTCACTTCCCTCCATTGTGAAGAGTGTCATGTGACAGAGGTGCTAATGCTGCAACACGTGACTCTAGACAACAAGGGCGAGCTGACTGTGCAGCGTCTGATGTGAGAGTCAGCGGGCACTGGTTGTCCTCACTGAAATGACTGAAGTTATGTGTTGGCAGAGAACAAGGCAACATGTTCTGGCTATGCAGCAGCAGCGATGGAGAAGCTGCATGCAAAGCATGGAATGCACTGTGCAAGGGCCGCTCGGCTCAGCAGGTGCACTCAAACATGGGCATGCGGTGGAGGCATGGAGGCAGAGCTGTGCTGGGTGAAGGGGAGAGGGAGCCAAGCATGGTTTGCGTGCGGGTCTATCCTACCACGTAGGGACAGCAAGCAGGGGATGCTTTAGCACCTTTTTGCCAGGCTTTGGGAAGGAGTAGGATTTGATTCTTGAGATTATTCCACCAGGTGACCAAGTCTAGAAACCACAATGGCAGAGAGGAATAGAGCGTTTAGTTTCAGAAAACACATGCAAGATATTCTTTGTCATGACAAGCTACCTGGCTTTGCTTCTGCAAGTGCACAGTCCACCCCCTTCACCAGCCCCAGCAAGATTTCCTGCATGCAAATCTGGACCATTTGAGATGCTGCCAGAAGCACCTACCATCCCAATGTCTAGATACTCAGTAAATAGTTTCCACTGAAGGCGGCAAAATTAAAGCTCAGACAGGAAGCTGCGATGTTGTCTGTGGAAATCTCGTGTGCCAGGCTCCACTAGTGACTCTAATCACTGGGGTGTCTCTGTTCAGCGGCACTGGTTGCAGATGCCATTGTCATCTACAAGTCCTGGGATATATGCAGCCCTTAGGCCACAAGCTGGACATGCCTGAGATGAGAGGGCCAACAGATCTCTTTCAAGGGCACCAAATGATAAATACCAGAGCCATGAGAAACATGGGAACCCCATGCAAGTGGGGACCCTGGTGGCACTGTATTTTAGAGGACCCTCAAGTTCACTGGTGTTTTAGTCAATTCAAGGTCTCTCGGTTTGGTAGAAGGCACTAAACCTGGAATCAACAGTGTCAGTACTGAGTGGCCACCCGTCCCCTCTGGAGACAGAACACATTTCTGGCTTTTGGTCAATTTTGTTGTTTAGGAGTTGGCAGGACATAAGTCAAGAATTAGTGCTAATGGTCTGGGATGTTCACGCTGGAGTCCCCAAGATATGAGAAGACCAACATCTGCAGAGTAACAAAGTACCAGCTCTGACATCCCAGATGGAGAAGTGACTTGAGATCCTTCTCTGTTTGTGGGCAGGGTGATGAAAGGGGTATGCCAACACAGGAACGTCAGGGGTGCAGTCTCATCTAGTGACATGGAGTGCTATGTTGTCTCTGGCCAAGACTCCCAGATTCTTTCCTTCTCTGGACCTTTCTCTTGAGTTCCTACCAAGCATACTCTCCTTACGCTAATCATTGGCCAAACCGGTTTACCCGGGAGGTCAAATCTCTAGTAATTCTGTGTCAATTGGTTTGGTCAAAGGAGTTGAGTAGCTAAACTCAAGGAGATACCAGTCTGCCAGCCCTGTCCAACTGACATGCATGTCAGCTGACCTACGGATGGCTCACACATGTTCATATTGACAGTGCAAGACTGAACTTGAACAATATGCTCCCTTTTGCTACATCTGACAGGAGACCTTTCTGATCTAACAGTGGGTTTCTTCCTCACTCTGTATACTTCTCTAAAGGATGAAGAGAAAATAAGCCAGTCATGAAACCACAAAAACAGGCTAGCTGAATAGTGGCCACAGGCAGGTGCCTCCCCAGACTCGCTGGAGTTCCAAGGTCTTCAAGGCTGAGTTTGGAGTCCAGAACCTGTGCTAACTAAATCCGGACTCCCCGAGTATGTAAATACAACTGCTTCCTCAGCACAGGCACCTGTGATAATACTTACCACAGGGTGAGCATTTGAACTTGGCGGTTGACCTGCAAGAAGAATATGCCATCGTTACGGTTAGACAATTACTGTTGTGTTCTTGCAAACCACCTACTTGTCAGATCAATTGACATGACTGGAAGGAACAAACTAAGGAGACAGTAAACTTTCTGCACCAATACTTTGCTCTTTTACTGAATTTTTCACACATTTAATTAAGTAAGATTTTATTTTTTGAGACAGAGTCTCACTATATAGACCATACTGGCCTGGACCTCACACAGATTGCCTACCTCTGTCTCCTATGCTGGGATTAAAGGTTTGTGCTACCATCTCTGGCAACACATGCAATTAAATATAGTGATTAATTATTCTTCAACTAATGAATCCTTGAATTGGAATGGCATCAAGTTTAATCACATGGTAAAATCAAAGCCTCAGCCTGCTTTAGTTTGGAACAGACAAATTTGACACCCCGCTGATAGTGACCAATGTCCCCCAAACTAGACCTGATGTGTCCCAATCACTCACCTATTTGTGCACCGATCTTTTGACATGGTACAGTGAGGACTCTCAACAGCCCATCTGGCTTGTAAGAGTAATGTTCCACTAGCTGCAAGAGAAGCAGGGAAGAAAGTGGTCAGTAGAAGGACAGAAATGGAGCCAGTGACAGAGTCATGGCCCTCACAGACTTTAAAGCCATGGAAACCCCAGACAGTCTCTTCCACAGGGCACTCGGGGATAGGCTGAGGATGTCGTTGGGTAGAGCCAGCAAACTTTTTAGCCTTGAAACTGTGAGTCACATCCAGAATCAAGAATGGAGAGTGGATGGATGCATGTTTGCTTACTGCTTAGCTAACATTCTCCACTCTTGTACAGACTAGGACTCCAACATAGGGAATGGTGCCACCCACCACAGCCTGGTCTTACCACGTCTATGAATGCAATCAGAACAGTCCCCACTGACATGTCGTGCTCTAATCTAGTCTACACAATCCTTCATCAGGCTCTCTTTTTGGTCAATTTAGAGTGTGACAAAATGACCATTAAAACAAACCATCACACAGCCAGGTGGTGAAACACTAGGGATCCATATCATCTCCATAAGATAGACCTTTATTGGCTTGTTTGTTTGCTGAGATAGGATTTTGCTATGTAGCCCAGGCTGGCCTTGAATTTGCTATGTACCTGAGGCTGGCCTTCAACTTTTCATACTGTCTCCATAGTTAATGCAGCTGCGATCCCAAATTAAGGAAGAAAAATGTGCTTAGTAGCAATTGTGGGGAGCGGGGTGAACAGTGTCGGGGTGCTTCTGCATGCTTGAGTTGTCTCTAGGTTTACTGAGAGTTTGGTCGAGAATGAATCCTTTGCAGAGCAGGCCTGGAGCTTAGGAAGTGTAAATTTGTTTCCCAAGCTGCTTTGACTTCCCACAGGGACTCTGCTATGAGGGGTAAGTCCACATGGTTTATCTACCCTGTTGTGTTGTCACCTTGGCTTCTCTCAGCTCCAGGAGCAGCTGGGTCACAAGCCCTTGGTTCTTTCTTTGGTCATCTATGATTCTCTCTCTCTCTCTCTCTCTCTCTCGCTCTCTCTCTCTCTCTCTCTCTCTCTCTCTCTCTCTCTCTCTCTCTCTCTCTCTCTCTCTCTCTCTCTCGTGTGTGTGTTATTCCATGTTATTCTAGACCCAGATGGCAGGGACGTTCTGTTAAATTCTGAGCACTGCCCTGAATCACACGATCTTGAAGCACCAAGAACGTAATGGCTTGAGAAACGTGATGGAAATCTCTGTAGCCTCACCGACTTGATAATGGCCTCTATCAACATGTCTCAAACAAGTCATCGGAAATCAGAGAGTGGATTGAGGGAGTATCTGGGGCAGATTGCCTCATTGTCCCTCCTCTTGTTTCTAAGAGTTTTCGATCTAGCAGTCCCATGGACCTGCACTGTGCCCTTCAGAGGGGAGAGAGGCAGAGACAGAGACACAGAGACAGGCACACAGAAAGAGACAGGCACACACAGATACATATACACACCTGCCAGAGGGTGTCGAACTTCTTCCCCTCGGGGATGGAGAGCTTCCCTGTCTTGTCCTTGTCGATGCGATAATGCAAAACTTTCCCTTCATGCAGCAGGCACAGCGCGTAGGAGCCATTGTTGTCTCGGGCCCTGATCCTGGAGAGAGAACAGACTCTATCATCCCGAACTCTGACCTTCCGACCCAGGAAACAGTACTCTAGCCACTGTGGGCAGCAGGTGCTCACCAGAACCAGCAAGTGGGCATGTGATTGGCAGGCAGCATCCAGACCTCTGGTACAGGTAGGCTCAGTACCAGAGTCAGAGCCAGAAAAAAGGAAATGCCAAGAGATGGAGCTGGACTGTGGTAAAAATCCAGCAGGGCTGTGAAGTTCTGGAGATCAGGAAAGAGCTTGGGATCTGTGTAGCTCAGGGCAACAGGCACAGGCTTTGGGTATCTATGGAGCCCCTAGGCTCATCTCCATTTTTTTAACCACAGGTGCAGGTGTGGTGCGGATAGGGAATCCAGTGGGCATTTTTTAACAGTACTTTCTGGAACACACATGAAAGATTACAAATGCTTCTACTCCCCAAGGTCTTCTTCACTCTCTCACCCTCTCCTGAACACCAGGGCCAGGCTTAAAACACTATTTGATACTATCATCGACATCCCGTGCCTGAGAAGGGAAGGGTAGCCACGTGAGATGAACCCACAGAGACAGCCTGAGGCCCAGCAGGACCTGCAGGTCACCTGAGGACTCATTTTCGCTGGTCTCGTGAGCTGCAAGTAGTATTCCAGGCCCCCAGGCTGAGTGACAACACACAAGTGCACTCTTGAACCAAGAAACGTGAACAGGGCAATCCGGACACTATAGGAGGAAGTGGTACTTCAAAACCCTAGGCCCCAGCCAGGGTGTGTTCCAGGCTGACGTGGCACCAAGGGATGTGACTCTTCCAGATCAGAGTCTCATTTCTCCCCAGCCATGTAATTCCCCGCTTTCTAGTAGCTCACGCCTTCTGATCACGCGATCTGGGCAGGGGGAGTCCCTGGGACACCTCTGCGGCTTCTGCATTGGCTAAAACAAGGAAGATGAGGTCTCTGAGCATTCAACAACACCCAAATGCATTGAGCTTGAGAAGAGCTCAGTCAGGCCAACAGCCAGGAGTCTGTCTGCAAACTGGGGCGATTTGTGCTGCTTTCTCCGGGTCAAGATGTCAAGGCCACAGCCACAGTTTAGGCTGAGCTGGACCTTGGAACCAGTGACTACACTTCCCTTTCTCCTGCCAGGCAGCCCATCTCTTGAAAGTGGGGGGAGGTTGCAACTTTAAAAACTAATTTCCTTTTGAAATGGTGTTTGGTTGGTACAGTGGCCAGGGCTCCCTCCAAGCCCTCGCTTGAAGCTCAGGGCAGCTGGCGAGATACACTAATGCAGCTGGTGGAAGATACACAACCAAACCCTTCCTGGCCTTTGCAGATGGTTATTCTGAAGTTTCGCCACTATGGAAACAGCCCCTCCAACCTACAGTGAGTCACCAGCATCCTGAGGTGCCAACTCCTTTCGGACAGTCATGAGGCTGATGAAAACCTTGTTGGTTACTGGGCAATGCCCAACCATGCCATAAAACACCATATATGGATAGAGAGTTGGGCCTGTTTTTAGGGAAGACATCCACAGTGTGTGCTGGCTCTATTTTATAGATGCCAGAGGCTTGCAGAAAGGATGGATAATGTGTCTACAAACATACATGTGAGAGGCTGGGTATGTGACTCAGTGGGTAAGAGCACTTGCTGCAAAAGCAAGCTGGACACAGGCACCTGCATGTGTAAGCCCAGTGTTGGAGGGTGTAGATAGGTGGATTCAGGAGTTTTAGGGCTGACCAGCTTAGCTGCAGCAGTGAGAGTCAGGTCCAGTGACAGAGCCTGTCTCAAAGGAACAAAGTGGACATCCACACACAGAAACAGGCATAAAACACAGTGATGGAGGGGAGGGGAGAGTGAGAGAGAAAAGAGGGAGAAGAAAGGACAAAGGGAGAGGGGGAGGGGAGGAGGAGGAGATGTACACCTGTCATCCCTCCAACAGGAAACAGAGGCTGGAGGGTCAACAGCTCAACACCATCTCCATTACACAGTGAGCTGGAGGCTAGCCTTGGGTACAGGAGACACTGTCTCAAGGAAAAGAAAACAAAGCCAGAAGCACACATGCGGTGTCAAATCATGAAGAATTTGTGCATATACCTATAAAAGTTGTTTGGGGAGAAAGATGATCAAAAGACACATCTCAATGTCATTTTCCTTACTGAGATTTCCTTCATGCCTGAGATCCCAAAGTCATGGAAAGAAAAGATGGGGTCTGAAGTCCAATTTCTAAATCCACATTGAACTTGCTAACTAAGCCATCTTCTTGCCTCAGGCCTTGGTTGGTTTTTTTCTAGCTAAAGTTGACAAGAAAGCTCCAGGCTCTGTGATGCCCACCTCTCACATGCTGGGGTAGAAGGGGGTCGATGGGAGCCAGAGAAACAGCAATGTTTCTCTGCTAAACAAACAAATCCAATACAGCAGACCACAGGTACTCAGTGAGGCAGAGGTCTAGAGAGACGGACAACTGACCCTGTGAGAAATCTGGGCGCTCCAAATTAAGCTCAGAAGAAATGCCATGGCACTGTGGACCCTGGCAGACGCGTAAACAATGAGTAATGCAAGTGTTTCCGGGATGGAGCAACACTTGCCCTCTCTGCTGCCAATGAGAGCACACGTCAGTGCCGCCACTTTGGAAAAGCACCTGGAGGGGCTCCAGCCACTACTCATGCCCCAGGATCAACAGTTCCACCTCCAGGTGTGAGAAACATGCAGCCAGCAGAGTGAAAAATTGATACAGCAAACCGAGCCCTGTTCCCTGCCCTTCCTCCTTCCCAAGATGTTTGTTTCGCCATCCTCCCAAGGAGCCCGTCCAGGAAGAAGAAAGAAAGGAAGGAAGGAAGGAAGGAAGGTAGGAAGGAAGGAAGGAAGGAAGGAAGGAAGGAAGGAAGGAAGGAAGAAAGAAAGAAAGAAGGAAAATATGACTATTTTGTGAGCACAGGTCTAGGAGCATATGTCCCCTGGGGATGGGGTGGGGTTGAGATGGGGGAGGGGCTTCTGCAACTTGGTTATAGTTCACTTCTTGGCTTAGCTGTTTGCTTGATGGTTTTAGTCATTAGACTGCCCCTGCCTAGCTCTGCTGAACTTAGGGTCTCGCTGGAAAAACAGTATGGAAGATAAACAGGAGGAAATGGAGCCAGTGGCCTCTTGCTTTTGGACAAGTCTTTCTGCTAAGGCCCCTCTTCTTGTAACCTCCCCAAAGGGGGCTATGTCTAAGTGACCGTCCGTACCGGAGGCTAAGCCCTCAGGTGGCAGGTAGCCGGTAGCTGTGGTTACCACTTGGACACACGGCCTGAGCAGTGCCCGTGGCAGCTGGGAGGAAATGAAGGC
The DNA here is from genome assembly GCF_903992535.2 of Arvicola amphibius. Lineage (NCBI taxonomy): Eukaryota > Metazoa > Chordata > Mammalia > Rodentia > Cricetidae > Arvicola > Arvicola amphibius. The sequence goes on along the minus strand of NC_052052.2, from coordinate 148,967,507 downwards.
AGAGACGGGAAACCCACAGACTTAACATCTCTAAGTGACAAAGACCAGAAGGGCTGACCTCACCAACAGCTAGGCAACTTGAGGTATCTATCTGCAGGCTGCAGGCAGAGCCTGGCTGGGATTATTTTGAACTCAAAATTGGAGAACTAGTTAGGAAGCTGCTGCCTGGCTTCTGTCTTGACCGTCTCCTGTTTCTAAAAATCCTGACAGGTTTCATGGGCAACACCTGGGCCTATGAACAGAGCCCTGAGGTTAATCTTTAGGTTCTACTGGCTCTAGACTGTTCCTAGACACCCTTGACCAATGTTTAACACTATGTGTGTGTGTGTGTTAGTGTGTATGTGTGTGTGTAGTGTGTGTGTGTTATGCAGGTGTGTGCAAGGGGTCACACTGAAGTCTGAGGGTGACATTGGGGTCTTCCTTTATGACTCTTCCCCTTACGTTTTGAGACAGGGTCTCTAACTGAACATGGCCAGTAAGATCCCAAAAGCCTCCTATCCTGTCCTCGGTGCTAGGATGCCAAGCACGTATGTGAATTCTAGGGACTGAACACAGGTCCTTAAGCTTGTAAGAAAATCACCTCACTGACTTTGCTACCTCCCTAGTTCAACATCTGATGATTTACACCCAACATTTTCCTTTCAATAAGTAACTGAACGGATCTTTAGTTTGCCCTTATGAAGTCTCAGGGTGATTCCCTGAAGATTACACTGGGATTTTGTGCTGTCTTTACAAGAGTCCTTGTTCTTCCTTGGCATGCTCTTCCAGAGGCTTGATTAGACAGACCTTGTTCCTGCATTTCCCAGAGGTGAGAGAAGAGGGTGTTACTTTTGCCAGAAGGACTTGACCCCTTTCTCCCTCCTCGTGTGCCCTCAGGGCAGGAGAATGTTGGGGGTGGGGTGGGGGATGAGGCCAGGCACTGAGCAGAGGACCTGGGAGGTGATGAGACCCTGTAGGCTGTCTCCCTAAGACTCTGGGGATATGGTTTGCATCTGCTGCAAACGGAACAGAGCAGCAGGTACACTCCAGCCCATGGACCATTCAATCTCTGTTCAGGGAATTTGTTCATTCAGGGGAATCTGTGAGGGGACATCAGAGTCAGAGGAAGGAAGGATGTCTGGATGGGCAGGGGGAGAGAGAAGAGCAGAGGGGAGGGGAAGGGAAAGAGAGGGGAGGGGAGGAGAGGGACTACCAGGTAGGAGAAAAGGATCCTTACTCAGAGCTAAGAATGCAGTGGCTTTTCCAGGTGGGCTAAGGAAAGAAGGAGAGAGGGAGAGAGGGATCCAGGAATAAGTGACACTCTGAATAGAAACATCATGTCCACCAACACCTTATACTAACAACACAGAGGCCCCCTGGGTGTCCTCTGTGCGGACCTGAGAGCAAGATCAGTTCCTAAAACAAACATATCTGGGGCATGCCAAGCTTGCATTCTCCACAGTGCGTCTTTTAGAACATTTCTTCACAAATGTCTCTCCCTGCATTGTGGAGGTGGTGCACTAGGGAAAGTGCTTGGCTTGGACCATGATGCCCTGAGTTCAATCCTCAGAATCCCTATTAAAACAAACAGCAGCCAAGTGTAATAATTTGTGTTTGAAATCCCTGCACTGGGGAGGCAGACACAGGTGGATCTCTGGGACTTCCAGGGTCACTGGACTAGACCAGTGAGGCCAGCAAGCCCCAGGTCTGAGTGAGAGACCTTGTCTCAGCAACTAGGTGGACTGCTCCCGAGGAATAACTCCCGAGGTTAACCTCTGGCCTTTACACACACCCACTGTGTAGGCATGCACTCATCCACACACTGAGTGCTTGTCTCCTGGTCTCTCTGCTCCAGTTCCTGATGGTAGAACTCCTTTCTGTGGCTTCTCCTCCAGCTTCCCAGGACCTCTGAGCAGCAGCAGTGAGCTGACACTGACATCAGTCCACAGCTGTCTTTGAACTTTTCCTTCAGACAGGCTATGACGCTTTTTTTGCTGACCCTACTGGCAAAGCCTAACAGATCAAATGAATGACCTGGCTTTGATCCCGCATGGCAGTGTGGGAAGACTGATTGAACTTGGCTTTCACTGTGGCATAGGAGGCTCGCAACAGTCACGGTTTCATTTATTGATGAACAAACAGAGGGGTTTCTTTGATGCCTACAATATAATTTTGTAATGCATGTATAGAACACAAAGTGAGCTGAAACTCGAGGAGGCAAAATTGTTCAGCAAATAAGAGCAAAAGCATGGGGCTGGGGAAGACAGTTCAGTTAGTAAAATACATGGTGAGCAAGCACGAGGACCTGAGTTCAATCCCCAGAACTCACATAAATAACTGACATGGGGGGGGGGGTGTACATTCTTTTAATCCCAGCACTGGGGAGGTGGAGAAAGGCAGATTCTTGAGACTTGCTGGCCAGACAACCTAGTCTAATTGATGACCTCAAGGTCCTAGTGGATGGCTCCTGAGAGCCACATAAGGTTGACCTCTGGCCTCTATATGCATACACTCACACATACACCTACACACAAGTGCATCACACACACACACACACACACACACGAATTGGGCAAAGACAAACACTACTACCAGCACAGCACTGCAATGGGCTGGAGCTGATTTACAGGCCAGCAACAACATCTCAAAGCCCAGAGAAAAGCATTTCCAGTGCAGGACACTCAGCCTCCCCACAGATGAGTATCAACCAATCATGAGCTCAAAAAGATCACCCCCAAAGGAAATAAGCATGAGTTATAATAAAAGAGGCTTTGAATAAGAGCAACAAGAAGAAAAACAGGACATTATATACCCAGACCTGCTTGATATTAAAACCACAAAGTATGGACTATAATAAACTAGCTATTCCGGGAACCAATGTGGCACAGAAGGGGAGGCAGAGGACATAAAGCAGGCTGGAGAGGATACTGTGAGGAGGCCTGACACACTTCCTCTGATGGGAGAACTAGTTTGTGAGCAGAGAGAAGTGGCAAAGGGAAGGTAGGCATTGCTGATGGAGAGATCGATGGGTGTAGAAGCACAGGTACAACACAACCACCAGCTCAGCTCTGAACATGACCCAGTTCATATCACAGCTCAGGGTGGAACAGGACTGCAGACAATGCCATCTATGAGGAACACTCACCACGCCTCCTCCATCTACAGGGAGCACTCACCAAGCCTCCTCCATCTACAGGGAGCACTCACCATGCTGCCTTCATCTACAGGGAGCACTCACCACGCCTCCCTGCAGACGACTGACACTACCATGTAGCACACTAAGTACCATATCAAGCACAGCTTCTCTTGGGCATCATCACTCCTCCTCTTGGGCCATTACTAAGGAAAATAATGGCTGTAACACACAGGCAGGGCAGGAACTAATAATCAGGATGGCTGTGGTGTTGCTGGTGGGTGGGTGGTATGTACAGGGCGGACACACAGGACAGAGGGTAATTCTCATCCCAGGATAGAGGATTTCAACCTGGTGCCACATGGGATGGGGCAGGGTAACACAAGAGGCCATCAAGCTACTCAGTGTGAGTAAAACTTCTGAGCTGTTTCTGGAAATTTCCACCTAGCAATTGCAGACTTAGCTTATGACAGGCAACTGGAACCTGGAAAGTTAAACCACAGATAAAAGGGACTACTGTATTCCCGTTACCTTATTGCTAGGTAAAACAAGGCCCAGAGATTAATTAAGCCTCAAAAGGGCTGTCTGCAGCACGGAGCTCATGGTAGCAGGTGTTTCGGTGCCTAGGTTGCTTACTGGTCTCTCAAGTTTCCCTCAAACCGAACAGATGTAACATTGACTCTCTTCATTTTTCTCCAACTTAACAAATCTTTTCAAGATTTCTTTTTATTATTGTCACTTATGTGTATGCGTGTCTGTGTGGTGAATGCCACATGTATAAAAGTGGCCTCAGAAGCCAGAAGAGGGCACCAGATTGCCCAGAGCTGAAGTTACAGGAGGTTGTTAGCTGCCTGCTGTGGGTACTAAGAACAACCCTAGTCCTCTGGAAGAGCAGCAAGAGCCCATGACCACTGAGTCATCTCTCCAGTGCCTAATTTCTTCTTTAATACATAATTAAGTTTTGCCTTTCAAAATTGGTGGTTCACCTTTCTTTCTAGTAGCTTATTGGCTGGGATGGGGGTTGATCTCAGGGCCCTGTACACACTGGGCAAATGTTTTATTTCTGGTCCTCAGCCCCCGTAGCAGCTGTTTTTGCAGGTCCCTTAGACAGTCTCATGTAGAAGCATCATGCAGACTGAAGGTTCACTCTCTCTCCCAGTCAAATACTAGAGCACTTGGATGTGTTGTAGGAATCTCTCCATGACTATGGTAACAGACCTATATAGGTCTCGTGATGGCTGCTCTTCATGTAGCCTGCCTAGGCATCAGGCGTCTCTTCAGACTCAGGCAAGGCTGTCTGACCATCATAACTACCACAGCCATCAACAGCGCTTCTGGGAACTTGGAAATATGGACTGCTAAGTTGTAATTAACAGCTCGGGGGCTGGGGACCCTCCATACATTCCTGCCAAACTTTCAGTGACACACACCTGTGCGCACACATGTTGTATGCACACACACATTCATATACAGAGAGACATAGTTAGACACTCGCTTGAATTGTGTGTACACTCTGCTCCGAATACGGGGAACAAGGGCTTCTTGGGGCTTATTTTAACTGAGGCACTAATGAGCTATTATGGCAAGGGAACACGTGGGAGTACTTTCCAATCACACACACTGATAAAGATTGAAGCCAAGTGCCAAGGGCCATCCCAAAGGCAAGTGACAGGGATGATCTGGAGCTCCCAGGCCAGTTAAGCCCACAGGATGTAGCTCCCATCTTTCTTATCCAGTGACCACAGGGGTGATGAACTCTCTTGAACTCCCCACCTCAATCCCCCCTCTATCACTCAGATATCATGGCCGGCATTTTTCTCACCCCCTGAAGACATCTGTGATGGGTCCATCTCAGACCTGGTCTCCAACTCCCCTTCTCAGGGGGCCCTCAAAGTGTCCTATCCCAGCAAGCGCTCACAAGACAATGGTGGGACCACCTGTTCTTCCACCCAGCCAATCTGCCATCACCTGGGGGCATCTCTTCTACCCATGGTGTTCTGCTCTCCTGGGACCTCCCTCAGTCTTCTCCAAGTCCTCTCCCCCAGTGAGGGAAGCCTGGGAGTCACCAGAATGCTGTGTCCACCTATTTGCTGTGATGGCTGTGACTGCAATTGCCTTTCCTCAGAGGGCACTCTCTCCGGCATCTGCCTGCCGAGCTTCCCACCTGTCTGGCTGGAGTCCAGGCCTTCCCAGGTCACCCCACTCCTGCCACCTCCTTGAACTCCTAATTTACCACCCTGCTGTCAGCTCCACTCAGCAGGACCTCAACCCCAGATGGCAATAGAAGTAACTGCTAAGTTCCACCATTGCCCCACAGGCTGTGTAACTTCCTTCCTCCCTGCTTGCTGCCTCCCCCACCTTTCCTTTCCCAGCCTCTCCTCCCCTCTGTCCTTCCTCCCCTCTGTCCTTTCTCCCCTCTGTCCTTCCTCCCCTCCATCCTCCTCCCCTTCAGGTAGCAGTCCTTTTGCTCTCTGATAATGTCACATGGTCAGCCACTTCACAGAAGCTTCTTCTCTGGTCTGGCCACCTCCTTTCCCACGGCTGGTCACAGGCAACATGTAGGTCCCTAGGGCTCGCACAGATACTCCTTCTGCTGGGATGCTCCCCTCCTCAGCTAACCACCTCTTCCTCTCTCAGAGCTGTTTGAAAGTCCCTTGCCTCAGAGTTCCTCCCACTGAGGTATTTGTGTACACGCTAAGTTTGTAGCTATTGAAGACAAGAGCCCAGTCCTTGCTCCCAAGGCACCCAGAGTGAGCGTGAATGAGGAGGAGTAGATTTATAGATAGACACAGCAACCAGAGCGTGGGGGCAGAAACAGTGTCATTAAATCCTAGAAGACAATAGGCTAGGGAGATGGCTCCCATAAAGTGTGAAGCATACAAGCGTGAAGACGTGAGTTCAGTCCCTAGGTGTAATGGTGTGTACTTGCAATCCCAGCAAGTACAGGGGAGACAGAAACAGGGGGATGCATGGACTTGCTGGCCAGCTGACCTAGCAGAATCAGTGAGCACCAGATTCAATGACAGACCCTGCCTCCAAACACAAGGTGGAAAACAATGGAGAGACATTGAATGCTGACTGCTGACCCCAACACATACGTATGTACATACACGCTCATAAATATGCATATACATAGACACATATTGGTGAGAGACCATGGCAGGGAGTGGCATGTTTTCGTGTCCCAGGCTCTGTTGCATGTGGACATGCAGGACATGGTGAGGTGGGGAGGAAGGCCTGTGTCTGTGGTCACGGAACCCCAGCTCCCACCGTGCTGCCTGCCGCTCATCCAGTCATCCAGTCAGACACATGACTCTCTTGTTGAATGAATATATATATATATCTTGGTTTGCACAATGTATGTCCCAAGTCAGAAAATAGGAACTATGGCTCAAACAGCAGTTTAGTGACTTCCTGGATGGATGACTCCACAAATGACATTTATGGCTCTTGGGATTACAACGGTAGCCTGCTGTCTCCACAGCTGCCCTGGGGACTCCTGTATGTTGTGAAGTTTTGTCAATAGCTCCTGCAGATTCTGGCTGAAGGCCTGGAACTTTTATCTGCTCATGGAGTCTTTGATGGGGAGGACCGTGGGGATGAAGGATGGTGTGAAGAGTCTGGCCTGTCACAGTGGCATACACCAGGGTGGACTCAGCTCCTAGGGCAACGTGGCCATCCTTGGGCTCCAGCCCAGCCCAGATGGCTGGGAGCACAGGGTGTGTGGGGGCAGGAGCTATGTGCTTTCGTTAGTGTGCAGAGAGCTTTGGTGGTCTACTCTCGTTGTTTGGGTCTTCCCAGTCATTCTCTGCAGGTAGCTGAGAGATTAGGGTGGGAAGCTAATGAAGTGAGGAAGGAAAGAGGAGGTGGGGAAGGCTTTCAAATCCCATGCTTACACCTGAGAGAAGGTGGGACTTGACACTAATAGCAAGGCACATTGTCCTAAGACAGAGGTGACTCACACTCATGGAGAATTCTCATGCTGCCTCTGTGTGCAGAGCTTCCACAACTGTCTGAAAACAAAACCCGAGGCTACAGGTGACAGACTGCATGGGCTTCATGTCTCATCCCCACCTCCCCCTTGCTCAAACGTTGATGTATGAGGGTAGACTCTTGCAGAACTGACTTCTGCAGTCCAGTGGCCACGACAGGGCCGGGAGCTCTGTTCCTCATGTATGAAGACTCTACCTATGTTCTTCTAGGAGGGATGGGCACACGGAGTGATTAGCAAGTGACAGAAGACACATTCTTTAGGAAAACATGAACAAAAAGAAAAATCTGCCTGAAAAGAAAGCAGAGAAGGAAGAAGTCAACAGCTGCCTTAGACCCTTGGCTGTTCCAGGCAGAGCAGGCACTCCTGGGTGACAAGCCCCTTCTGAGGACAGTCAGCTGTAAGTGTAATCCAGTTTTGACTTTACAAACTCTATGCCCTGGATGTTCATTAAAAGTAAGAGACATTTTATGAGTGAACTGTAAGTGGGTTAGCTTTGGGTTATTCAATCAAGTTCAAAATCTCCTTAAACTTTGGCTCACTGCCACCGGGGAAACAGAAACAGATGCCTGCTATGGATTGGGAGTCAGGGCTGGTTTGCAAGAGTTCTCGGGAGCCTTTGACTCTGTTTCCCATAACATGTAAATACTTGTGAGGAGGAAGGAAGATGGAGCAAGGTTGGGGCAACCTGGGTTCACTGGGGCCCAGGAGTCCCAGTGGATGGTGTCCCACAGGCTACATGCCCTGTTCACACACCAGACAAAAGAAGAGAGTGAAATACCCATGCCATAAACAGCTGAGCTCATGGGGTTCTGTAGGAAGCCAGGAAGCCACAAGACAGTCACCAAGTCTCAAGAATGCTGCCTTCTATTTCCTCTGTTTGAAGATCCCCTAGATTCCCTCATGAGAATGGCCTGATGCTAAGGGTGGAGAAACCACACAGAAGTCACAGAGAGGAAACTCAGTCCCATGCTGACCACACACACTGGGTTGTGAGCTCACATGCATCTTTAGTTATTTCTCAGGGCAGTGATGCAGAGCTAGGGATGTAGGTAAGCAGGCAGAGTATTTGCTTCGCATTCATGAAGACCTGGCTTCAGTTCCCAGTCCTGTGGAAACTAGGTATAATGGTGCACACTGGGAGCTCTTAGGGGGGTGAAGCAGGGAACCATAAGCTCAAGCCTGGATACACAGTGAATTCAAAGCTGGCCTGTGACCTTGGAGAGCCAGAGGGAGGGAGGGAGAGAGGGAGGGAGGGAGGGCGAGAGACAGAGACAGAGACAGAGACAGAGGCAGAGACAGAGACAGAGAGAAGAGTTTCGATTACTAAGACCAGACCTAGAGAATCCATCCTGGAGAAGATAGTCCCTTAGACTTGGATCCTATAAGTAACCTGAAGGTGGGTCTGACGAAGGGTCCCACTCCTCCATGCATGACTATCACCCTACCTGACATGAGGCCTTAGCTGTAGTTCCACACATCCCTCCATGGGCAAACCCTGCAGGTGGAGCAGCAGTACTCTGTGAAAGAGTAGAGCTGGCTCTTTGGCAACGCAAAGGTAGGGAGGGCAGTGTCTGAAAGGCTTGTGTCTACAGGGGACATTTAGGACAGACAAAAGACCCACTCCCAAAGGGATTTGAGCACACTGTGGAAACACAGCCGCCCAGGTAGGGCCCTGGTCTGTGAGGCCTCTGCATCTTTTGAGCTCTGATAGTAGTTGATAAGGACACACACAAGCTTTGAGAGTGCCCTGCATAAACTGCAAGCCCAGTGTTGGGGTGGAATGTGGCATAAAGAGGTGTGGGGTATCTGTACAAATGACTGACAGACTGCTGGAGGACCTTCTGCCTTCTGCATGGGCTTATATATGTCCCTGGGGGAAACATGGGAGTGCAAAACACGGGCAATCTGTGGCCCCAGTACTTCCCCAAAGAGCTTGAGAACAACAGCTCTAGGCAGCAAGAGGGCAACAGCTTTCCGGGGGTCAACATGTCTTCTGGGTGCTCAACATGGCACAATGCTGCCTGCTACCCTAGAATATTTGTGCCAGAAACTATTGCTCAAAGATGCGACACAGCCAGATTTCAGGAAAGTGCTGTGCTGTGCATCTGCACAAGGGGAAGCTGTCTTCTTCCTCCTCCAGCCTCGCTGTGATGGGGCTTCTGTTTCACAGAACATCACATTCCTGCCACCAGGGTCTGTTGATCTTGCCTGTTGATTTATTTCTTTAAGAAGTGGTTAAGATCATCTAAAAACAACTTTCATTTTACTATTTTTTATGCCTATGGATGTTTTGCCAGCATGTATGTCTGTGCACTACACGCATGCCCAGTTCATGCAGAGGCCGGAAGAAGGTGATGAATCCCCTGGGACGGGAGTTACAGACAGTTGTGAGCCCCCACCTGGGTGCTGGGAATTGAACCCAGGTGTTTTGGAAGAGTAGTCAGTGATCTAAGTCATTGAGCCATCTCTTCAGCCCCTAAGAAAAATTTTTTAACATCAGAAGTAAGAGGAAAATTCTTTAGCTAGATGCAAATGCAGAGAAAACACCTGCGTTTCTAGGAAGACAGCCTGGTACTGATGGATGTACCTGACCATGATGTGACATCATTGGTTCAGGAAGGAATAGGGGTGGTTCTTTACAACCCCAAAAGCCTCTGTGTGGGGACACTGAATGACATCAAACACAGGCATTGCCACAGTATCACCTTGGCAGGTGCATCTTTAGAAGAAAAGGCATACACACACAAAGACGTCTCCTTGCCTCTCTGGACCACAGACCCTGCCCAGCTGGACTGCGGTCCCAGGACCTTCTGAATTTTGACTCACACAGACCCACTGCAGATGCCTAGGCCAGGAATCCAGGATCCAAGTCTTCACACTACTGAGCTGGCCAGGCTGAAGCCCACAGACCCATTTCTGCTCAGACAACCACACCCAGATTTGGTATGAGCTGCTTCCCAGGGGTTTGCTCCTGAATGTCTGCAGTAGCACGCAGTTCCAAGCACAAACAGAAGTCCAAGATCCGGGGCAGATCTCCGTGAGCAAACTGTGCTGTCTGACTTTTGTTCCATCACCACATGGTGTGCACCCTATCTGCCACTGGAAGCAGAATTCGGGTTGAGCAACCCTACTCGACAGCACTGAAAAGATCAAGGGAAAAATTACCTTGATGCTAGGGGCCTGGGACGATGGCTCAGCGGGTAAGGTGCTTATCACACAAGCATGGGGTCCCCAGCTGATCTTAAGAACCCATGTAAAAATCTGGGTGTGGCAGTGGGTGCCTGTAATTTCAGTCCTGGAGGGGGACAGACAGGAGGAGTCCTTGGGGCTGCCGGCCAGTCAGCATTGACAAAGCAGCAAGCTCCAGGTTCAGCGAGGGACTGTTTCTCAAAATACAAGTTGGGAAGGGAGGACCAGAAAACGAATTCATTGGGTAAAGATGGTTCCCCCCAAGCCTGATGGCCTGGGTTCAATGTTTGGAACCCATGTAAAGGTGTAAAGAAAGAACCGGTTCCATGGACGTTGTCCTTTCACCTCCACACATGCACCACAGCACATGTATTCCCCCCACCAACATGCACACACACACCACCACCACCAATAATAATAATAATAATAATAATAATAATAATAATAATAATAATAATAATGAGATATTAAGATAAATAAGGTGGAAAGAAACTGATAAGAAACCAATGTCCACCTCTGACCTCAACATACATGTATACAAACTTGCATACACACTTACATGCATGAGCAAGTAAACCTACACACACAAGACATTTCATAAGCATAAAGTGTTTCTAAAGGTCAATGACTTTCTAGTGCAGGCTTGGGAAAGATCTCATGACATCTCTTTACATAATGTTCAAATATATCCTGCATCCAAAACATCCCCAATCCAAAGCACTTCTGGTTCCACCATGTTGGATACCAAACTCAACCCTCATGTGGCTGAACACCGTTTTCTTTAAGCACAATGTCACACTTTATGGTCAGACTAGATAAAAACACATGCTGGGTCACAAACGACAACAACTCCCATACTGGCAGATGGGAATGTGTGACACCTTCCTGGGACCACCTGGGTACTACTCATGGGGAAGCTGTTACCACTAGGTGAGCAGCCCTGGCTGTAGGAGGTAGGGAGGATACTCACAGGAATTTTCCGTTGATCTTTGATCCTATGAGGACTGTCTGCTCTGACTCATCTCTGGAGATGTTGCCATGGAACCAGGGCATCTTCTCATGGGCAGTGGTGGCGATCAGCTTCTCCAGCTGGGGCTTCTGGCTGATGATGGCTTGTTCCAGAGCCTGGCCCTGCAGTGAACAGAGGAAGAGTGAGCCGGCTGGGTACAGAGAAAATAGACCTGTGTCCCAGGTTCTGCGCAGCAAATCAGGACCAAAGTCTACTCTATCCCTCGCTCATCCTTCTCTTGTGTGCTGCCTAAAATAAGGGAACCAGTAGGTCCTTGTACTATTACTTGCATGTCTTCAAGTGTATAAATAAATGGATATGTTTTGGGATGAAGAGATGGGTCCTTGAAAAGTCAGAAAAAAATTGCATATGTACGTCATATACCCCTGGAGTCAGAGAATGGATCCTCCAAAGACAGCTATATATTCCACCCAGGTTCTGTGTGAAAACACAGTCATTTCCCAATAGGCAAGAAGCCTTGAGATGTGTGTGAGGTTGGGGGTAGTGCGGTAGCTCAGCAGGTGAAGACGCTTGTTGCTGAGACTGTCTGAGTTTGGTTCCTGGGACTCGCCTGGTGGAAAGAGAGGCTGACCCCTGCAACTTGTCTGCCCTCCACATGTGTGTCGTAGCACCTGTACCCTTCTCCCCTGTATACACACACACACACACACGCACACACACACACACACACACACACACACACGTATATGCGCATGCCTGCTAAAATAAATGGAACTTAAGAAAAATGTTTAAAGAAGATTTATGTGAGGAAGGCATCTGTGGCTTTCTGTCTGTCCGGGTTCAGCTTTTTCCTCACTCCCATCCTGCCCACACCCACACACACCTGCAGGAAATGTCATCAGAGGAATCACAGGTGAGCAGCCTGGAGGACGTACAAACAAAAAAAATAAAAATAAAAAGAGTCGCCTTAAGAGCTGAGGGGACTGATTTCCTTATCTTTCCCAGCAAGAAAAAAAAAATTACCTTCTTGGTAATGAATAGCCAGAGTTTGGTTACTGACAAGTTAAAAAGAAAACAAAAGCGAACAAACAAACAGGAGAGAATGAAAACACAGCCTTGTCACATGTGGACAAAGGAGGAGGACGGAGTGCAAAGGGAATGTGAAGATGAGGCTCTGACCACACCTACGGATGGGGTGGGGACAATGGCAGAGAGGGGCATGGCTACACAGGCATCTGGAACGTAGCAGAAGCTGGAAAATCCACTCAAACACCCTTACTGCCCCAGTTTCCGGGTAAAGGACGCAAAGGATTCTGGGTGATTCTGGGACAGGGCTCCACGGTCTCAGGGAGCAGTGGCCACCAGCCAGACTCACCTGAAGGTTCCATGTCTGCTTCACATATTCCCGGATGAGGTTCTCCTTCAGGTCCTCAAAGGGTCCGGTCTTGGGTTGTACCCCCGGGGGCCGGTTGAAGGGCTTCTTGAGGAGGCAGATGAGGCCATCAGGTTCCTGGGAGTGGTAGTGGCAGAGGTCCGCCGGGCTGGCATGGGTCCTGCCGCCGGAGATGGCATATGTGCCATTAAGTTCCCTCTCGATGGTGTAGTGGTGTGCCTTCCTGTTGTGTGCCACGGACAGGGCGAAACCACCCAGGTAATTGCGACTTTGGCGCAGCAGGTAGAGCCCATCGGTCATGCCTCCCTGGACCAGGTAGTCCTCAGCCTCTTCCCGGGTGATGTTGCCAAAAAAGTAGGGTAGGTGGTTAGCGCTGTCCGCCGCATTGCCTGCCATGTCCGCACCCCTTCAGAATTCCAGGAGGAATGGAGGGAGGTACCTGGGGACAGCAGAGATGGGTTAGCCACAGTGAGGAACCCAAACAGTAAGGGGCACTGGCTAAGCCCACCAGAACCTATGCCACAGGGACATAAGCCTTTCTAGTTTAGAATGAGCACACTGCCCTATTCGGCGCGGGGATTCTGTTACCTAATTTCCAGTTTCCCAGAATACACTGTGGTTAGTTAACCAAATCCATGACCTTTGACAAAGGTGACCCAATTCACCATGAATTTTTTTCTAGTGGAAAAAAAAAAAGAATTCTAAAAAGATACAGTGTGATGGTTTGAAAGAAAATAGCCCCCAAGGGGAGTGGCACTATTTGGAGGAGAAGCCTTGTTGGAGTAGGTGTCGTCTTGTTGGAGGAAGGGTGTCACTGAGGGGGCAGGCTTTGAGGTTTTTCCTCACGCTTCACTCAGTGTGACAGTCAGTAGACTTCCTGTTGCCTGCAGGATGTAGGACTCAGCTCCAGCGTCATGTCTGCCTGAACACCATCATGCTCCCCACCATAACAATAATGGACTGAACCTCTGAAACTGTAAGTGAGCCATTCCCATTAAACATTTTCTTTATAAGAGTTGTCGTGAGCCGGGCGGTGGTGGCGCACGCCTTTAATCCCAACACTCAGGAGGCAGAGGCAGGCGGATCTCTGTGAGTTCGAGACCAGCCTGGTCTACAAGAGCTAGTTCCAGGACAGGCTCCAAAGCCACAGAGAAACCCTGTCTCGAAAAACCAAAAAAAAAAAAAAAAAAAAGAGTTGTCGTGGACATGGTGTCTCTACACAGCAACACAAATCCAAAACAAGACACACAGAAAAGAGAAGTGTAAAGTAGACACAGTGCTCAAGAGCACACACACCCTGAGTGTGGACAGTGGTACGTGGGACGGAATTAGCGAGGCCTGCTGACGTAATTCTGGGAGCTCACTGTTACTCCATCCGCTTTGACTAGCCTCTCCCTGTCCCCACCCCTGTCCCCACCATGGTCCACAGCCTCAGGGAATCACCACTCCACATGGCAATGCGGCCTCCTTCCCCTTTCGTTTTCGGTGGGAAGGAAAACAGTTGGTGTTGGCACTCTCCTTGCCAAGAAGCCATCTTCATTTTGACCTAACTTCTGACACCGCAAGTAATGCATGTGCCCGCCCGCTGGAGGGAGGGAGTGCCATGCTGAAATGACAGACAGTAGCTGCTTCTGGCCTGTCCTGGGCTCTAACCTGGAGCATGGATAGTGTCAGTACCTGCCCCCACATGTATATCTTTCCAAGGCTGGCACTCCTAGTGCTCACCCGGGACCTCATTCTGGTCTCCGTCCTCCTCTTAACCAGGCTACCATGCAAGTCTCATGGCTGGACACAGATCTCGACTCCGCAAGCATTAACTTGTGCCTACCAAGCCAAACTCACAAATTCAGCTTTTTGTGTGGCATGTGGTACACGCTGCCTGCGATTCCAGCGTTTGGAAGAGGTAGCTGCAAGTTGGAAGGCAGCCTGGACTACCTAGTGATATTCAGCCTCGTTTGGACTACAGAGTGAGACTCTCTAATAAGTAAAATATATAAGTAAATGTAACAGATCGAAATAAAAAGACAGAACAAAGCAACTGTGCTCATTAGTTTTAACTGTCGCCTTGACACAACCTGGGAAGAGTTTCGGTTGAGGAAATGTCTAGAACAGGCTGGGCCTTTGGGCAAGTATAGGGGGGATTGTACTGCTTGTTACTCAAAGTAGGAAGACTCATTCCAAATGTGGGTAGCATCACTTCAGTCCTGGGCCCTGAACTGTCTGTGTGAAGAAAGCTAGCTGAACATAAGCACATAAGCAGCGAGCAGGCTGGTGAGCAAGCATGGGTCCACGTACTTATTCTCTCTCTGCTCTTAATTGGGTACGAAGCCCCAGAATCTTCCTGTCTCTGCCTCTGTGCCACCAAGCATGGCTTTTCTGCACGGGTTCTGACCATTCAGCTCAAGCCTGTGCTTGCAAGGCAAGCACCTTACTGACTGAGCTAGCACTCAGACTGAGGGGATGCTTTCTAACATGAAGTAATATTTTGGGATTTCCTTGGCTGTTTGTCTCCCCTCCTCTATTTCAATTGTCTCCATGGTCCATAGTCACAAGGTAAGATCCCTTTAACACATTAGCAGGGCTGGCTGGGAGGGGCTTGAAAGGGACTGCTATATCCCCATGCCTGGGGCAGCTCTTGGTGTTTGGTGGAGGGTTATAAAAATAAATACATGAATACTTGATGATTAATGGACATCCAACCTCACTAGTGAGTTCTTCACTGTGTGTTGGTTGACCCAAGCTCCTTTTGGATACCCAAAAAGTAGCTCGACCTTCCCGTGTTTTGAGGGCCCATCATATTTCTCCCCACTCTAATGGAAATGACAGCAACTGCAACAGCTAGTCAAGACAGTGCCAAAGGCCTTCTGGAGCCTTCCTTCTCTCCCTTCCTCTGGAGTTCATCCCCAGAGTCATGAAAGACTTTGCTCTCCAAGAATGGGCACACACTGGGGCAGAGTTGTCCTAATCTTCTCTGATGTGGCCAAGGGGTGAATTTAAAAGGAGGTTCACTGGGCTAGTTTCTAGGGTTCATCTAGCAGCAGATTCCACAAATAGAATCTCGAGCCACTTGCGCTCCTCACTCACTCCCATCACTGCCTGGGGTGACCACCACCTCCGAGTCTTACCTGGTTCTCCCCATTGAGCCTCATTCTTAGTCCATTTCCTTCTTGGTAAATACATGTACTCAAGATGGCCACATCCACAGCACATCCTAAACCTTCCCCAGCCTACAAGGCCCTCCTTGACCCGACTCCAGTCCACCCAGCTGTGTTCCACACATGGCTTCTATGCCTCACATGCCGGACTCATAATGTCTGGGTTACAGCATTTTCCCTAGTGACTTTCCTCCTTCCCAGGCCTGCAGTCTAAGTTCCTACCATCCCCTCAGATGCTCTGATGATCTGATTTTTAGGTGTCTGTCTTTGTCTGCCATTGCTCCCTGCCAACACATTCTCATTGAAATTCATGTAAGTGTATTTCCCTTATACACGGCTCCCACCCTTCCCTTATGCAAAAATGTAAGCTTCAAAGATCTGGGCAGTCCAGTCAGCTTGATCAAGGTTTACCAGATGGCCATAAAACATGTGCTTAGTGCACAAGTACCTCTCTTTCATTTTGGAGATTTTACTGCTAGTTTCCTAATGAAAATGTTTAAAGTCCAAGTTGTCTCAGTCCAGAGGACCCTAAAGCCCAACACAGCAGCTGGCCAGAGTCCCAGCCCTGTGCTTGTGTTGATGCAGCTCACTCCTGTCCTGCATGAGCTCACAGCTTCTTTTCGGAAGGAACCTTCTGTCACATGCTCCATGCTTCAAGCAGGAAATGCCGTCTCATCAGATTCCCTGCCTCTTCTCCTCAGCCCTGCTCTTCCTGATACTCCTAGGACACCACGCCTGCTGTTCTCTAATTCCTCAAGGGCCTGCCTTCAGGGGACATCCTGCCAATGCCTTCTTCCTGCTCATCAGTATTTCCAAGGTGCCCATGTTTCCCTAATTCTCCCACATGGCTTCACGTTGGACAAGCCCCTTTCAAATGCACCATGCTGCTTCTTTGATCTCCTTGGTCTGGGCCAGAGGTCCACGAACACAGCCGCGGATGGCCCCAGCTGTCTATCATCTGCCTAGGGCTTCTGGAGAATGAGCAGTTTCTCTTCCACATGTGCTCATGAGAGCCTTCCTGCCCTCTATTTACATATGAAGACAGCTGCATTAGCACGCTATAACACCCATTAATTTCTCCAGAGCCTTTTACAGTGTTCATCTCAGAGCTGCTCAGCCCGGACAGTCTTGATGGAGGGGCTGGACCAGTCTTTAGTATGTATGCTTATGGTAGTAGGGGCTTCTCTTCCACCTGAGCTGATTTAGCAGCATCCCGCCGCCCAGACACTGGGTGTCTAGAGCAGTTCATTCCCCAATCATGCAAACCAAAAGCCACCTTCAGACATCGCCAGGTCTTCTCTGGGGCATAGGTGCCCTTGACTGGAAACCACTAGCTTAATTGCTGTGTCATGACCACAAATCTTATATGGCCCGTCTTTGTGTCTTTGGTTTCACTAATACATTAAATAACTAAACATTCCCTTATCTATTTGATGATCATTCTCAACAATGAGCAGACATTGTGGAAATTCCTCCTAAAGGGGAAACATAAACAACATTTTCCTCTTTCTCATGAGGGCCCAAAGAATTTTGAGTTCACCAAAATTCACCCAGAGGACCAATGAGTTCCTTAGGCTTAGTTACAGAAATGGGTGAGGGTTTTAAGGATAGGAACATGGATGGCCCTAAAGCAACTGCACTGGAAGATCAGTATCCAGCAAAGACGATGGCTTCTCCCACGACTACATAGTTAGAATATCTATTCTCTAGTCTTCCCCAACCTACATACTCCAGCCCCTCCCTGAGATCCCACACCACATGCACCTAGGGCACAATTGCATACAAATGACAAGAAGGAGTGTCTATAATCAGTCTCACCTAAGGGTTCAATGACCCCCATTACCCCTCCTTCTCCGAGGTTGGGTCATGGTTCCCAGATTGGTTCCTGATGCAAGCTGAAACAGCTTATCTGAAGAGGAGGACAGGAGGCCTAGAAGGCCACTTACACACGATGCCCTCCAAACCTAGAAGGCAGCAAGGATGGGATGCAGAGCAGAGGGGAAAGCAAGCTCCACAGGTGTCCCTCCTGGTCCTGCATGACCCTGACACCCGTGCACCTCAGCAGTTCTCATTAACCCTGGAGCTTCCTGACTTGGCTTGCCTGGCTGGCTAGGGAGCTCCGGAGATCTGTCTATTTTTCTCTGCTTCCCTAGCCCTGGGATTACAACGCCTGTCACACCTGCCTTTTACATGGGAACTGGGAAGGTGAATTCATGTCCCCAGGCTGGCAGCACAAGCCCTTGACTAACTGACAGACTTCTGAACTTCCTTTCCCATTAGACAATCACATGCCAATTCCCCAGTCCCAGGACTAAGGCGGACTGTGTGACCTTTGTCCTTCCATAGGCATCTGTGTAATGATACCTTGTCAACGTCAACATCTCCATAGAGACTGAGCAATAGCTGTACCCGCCCTTGCAGGTACAGTGTTTCTGATAGCCACTGAGCTAATTAAGCAATCACATTTCTCAGGGTAGTCACAGGCAGATCCTTAGATCCCGGAAAGAATGTATGAAAAGTCATACTGCAGAAGCAGCCAGCACCTGGCAAATATCTGAATGGACCATTAACAAACACCTGGGCAGTGAGTAAGGCTTTAGGACTAGGTTCCACAGTCAGGAGAAGGCTTTCCAGTTCCCAGAATTTAAGAGAGGAGGAAAACTCCCACAAAGAAAGACATTGTAAACAGATACAGCTCATTCATTTCCCAGCCACCCAGGCCCGAATAATCAACAGAAACTTATATTAATTACAACAGTTTGGCCAATAGCTTAGGCATATTTTTAGCTAGCTCTTATATCTTAAATTAACCGATTCCTATCACTTTATATTTTACCATGAGGCTTATGGTTTGTTACCTCTTGCTTCTTGAGCAGCTACACGACATCTGTCTTCTTTGGCAGCTACATGACGTCTCCTTGACTCCGCCTACTCTCTCCATATATCATCTCTGTTCAGATTTCCTGCCTGGCTTTACTCTGCTAAGCCATTAGCCGAAACAGCTTTATTCATTAGCCAATAGAAGCAACACATCTACAGAAGGACTTCCCACATCAAGAAATGCTGACACACACACACGCCTGAGGCAACTCCAGTGTTCGATTAGTTTATATCACAGGCATCACAGCGCACACGTCATCACAATGTCGTGTCTCTCTTTTCTCCTCTCTCCATCCCATCCGTATTTCTGCCCTTGCCCCTATTCTCTTCCCCTAATGCACGAAACTAAATACAGTTACTTCCTGTGGAGCGCAGTCGGTTCTTTCCGCAGAGGTGCCCTGAGCACGGCGCTTACAAATTTTCAAACACTGTTTCTCAGGGAACTTTGAAGGTTAAATCCTGGAGATTCCCTGGCTATGTTTCTATTGGCCAGACAATGCACACACAGCCTGGTAGCCGACACGTGTCCATGCAAAGAAACAGTTCATATGCATTGTCAATGCCCCGGCACTGAACCCTAGGCAGCATTCCCATGCGTGTGAAAAACTCACTGAACATGGAGATTTACTCAGTGAAATGCACTACAGCCTTACTGTGCTCAGAGACACTAGGCAGCGCTCATGTTTTTAACCATTTTCAATAGGGAGGGCCCCACAAAAACCACTATTAAAAAGTGGCCCCAACGAGTTCGAGAAAATGGGGACTGTTTAGGCTGTGAGACAAGAAGAGGACCACTGTCCTGTGATTGCCACCTTGACAGCCTGGAGTAATCTGAGAGGAGGAGCCTCAGTTGAGGGGTGGCCTGGGTCTATGTCTGTGAGAGACTGTCTTCATTGATGACTTATGTGGGAAGGCCCACCCGCCACAGGCAGCAATCCCTAAGCAAGCAGCCCCAGGCTGGACAAGAAGGCAAGCTATGCCTGAGTTTGAATGTGAGCCAACAATAGCATTCTTACACGGTTTCTGTTTCAAGTTGCTGCTTAAGTACCCACCCTGACTCCTCTCAAGACAGACTGTGACCTGGAAGTGTAAACCAAACAAACCCTTTCCTCCCACCAGCTGTTTTTGGCCAGAGTGGTTTTTTTTTTTCTTCACAGAAAAAGAATGAAATCACTTAGTGCATGTCCACAAATAACAGCAAAGGTGCCATGAATGACTGGGCTTGCAAATACATTTTAGTGAAATAAAGTGCCTGTGTGTGTGTGTGTGTGTGTGTGTGTGTGTGTGTGTGTGTGTGTGGACTCATCAGAGGTCAGCCTTAGCTGTTGTTCCTCAGACTCCATCCATCTCGTTTTCTGGGACAGGCGCTCTTACTGGCTTCGAACTTTCCAGACAGGCTAGACTGGCCCGTCAGCCACAGGGATCCACCTGTTCCTACCTCCCCAGAGAAGTGTGAGCCACCACGCCTGCTGCTATTGGCATTGTCTTTTTATGAGTGTGCTGGTGTCCCCGTCGCTTGGCCACCAAGAGCCCCTGGTGTAACGTGGACTGAGGCTGGAGAGAAAGCATCACCCAAGGGTAACTTCTGCCCAATCTGGGCTACACAGAGAAACAAAATCAGGAAGATGCAAATACAGGCTGATGACACTTGAAACCACATGGCCACCCTGAGGCAAAACAGTCCCACTGAGTGTACCTGGGAAATTTCCTTGCAGCTTTAAGTTGAGTAAGTTAAGTGCCAGAACTTCATTAAAAAGAAAAACTTCCTCCAGGGGTTAGGGTAATTTTCATAAAAAAGAGGAATGAACCCAGCCTAGAGGGAGAGTCAGTCTCGCTAGGCTGGTCAGGCTGGTCAGCGAGCGAGAAATAATGAAGGAAAAGGAGGTGCCACAGGCTCACCCCACAGCACCGGGCTCTGCAGCTAACCGCCCCCGGAGCTGTGGGCATTCACATGGCTTCTCTGTGGGATCTTACCATGCAGAAAACACATGGGCACAGGCTGGGGCCTGAATAGGAGAGAATGGACCCCAGGAGATACTGGGCCTGAGCTGCTCAGGACAGCCGCTATGGCTTCATTGGCAGTAAGGGGCTTATCCTCTGGGATGCTACCCTGTGGGGGTCTGTCCCTCCAGCCTTCCTGTACCCTGCCTGGATGTCACCATGCACAGACACCTAGCCTCTCAAGGAGGAACCACACCTCTCTGAGGAACACCCCTACCTCTGTTGTGTACTGGCAGAAAGCATAGGAATCGTCTCAGAATACAGAAGCCTTATTTCAAAGAGAAGAGGCATAGCCAAGACTGGCCTGCAGAATGTCTACCACCGCTCAGAAATAGAGAGACAAAATGAAAAAACCAGAGCGGTGTGAGGCAGCTTCGTAGCAGAGAACCCCAGAAACACACCTGACAAAGGCTGACATCTCAGCAGGCCCATGGTTACTCTCAGAGTCCACAGGCAAGTTCCCTAAGCTGGTCCATATGCCCACCTTGACGCCATTAGCACAAGTCCCAGAGGATACCTGTGGTTCACAGACTATTAACTGTTTGCTTACAAACAAGCAACCAGCCCACCTTATTAACCAGCACTTAATATGTGTACATACTCTTGTACATGGGGGTGTGCATATGTATAGAAGCCGGAGAGCGATCCCAGGGTTGTCCCTCAGGGGTCATCCACCTTATATTTTGAGCCCTAGGGTTCTGCCTTTCTCCACACTTCCTCGACACCTTAATTACCCAATGCCCGCCATTCAGCTTTTAAAATCTGAGAGCTGGGGACTGAATTCAGGTCTCTGTTCTTACTTGGCAGGCGCCTTACCAACTAAGCTATCTCCCCAGCCTCTGGTGCACTTAATTTTCAAATCTAAATTTGCAGCTCCATTGGATCAACCTGTTGAATGGATACCACAAGCTCATCAGCAATTGCTGTGCCAGAGAGAACACGCATGTGCTTGTTTCCCCATCAACATGAAGGGAGAAGAAAGTTCTGGAATAAAAGGTGCAATAGCCAGGACTGCATATTCCCTGGTTCTTGAGTGTACTTTTTGCACCTCGTGGCAACTGGCTGACACAACCTGCAGAAGACAGACACTCCTGGAACAAGGAAGAGAGTGCTCTCAGGCAGAGCATCTATGTTCTCAGGGCGCCAGATACACACACGCTTTTGAATAGCAAAGACTCATCAAGGAGGCCAAAGAATGGAAATTGGTACAAATGTCTCTCTTGGAGATTTTTAAACAGAAAACTTGCAAACTTCTGCTAGAAGCCGGTATTTTCCTCCTTAACTTGACATTGCCAGAGAGGGAAGCAGGTAGACCATATTCCCCCTGGACTGGCCAGGCAGGTAGAGCAAATGAACAGCCTTTGGCACAGCAGAGAAACCAACCATCCAAGTCCTTCCCCACTTGCATGGAAGCAACATCATTAGTCCCAGTGCCTTACTGTAAAATGAAGGTAGAGACAGGAGAAATTCCCGAAGCTTGTGGGCCAGGAAGACTATATACACAGCACTGAACAACAGAGAGGCTGGTGTCCACTTGGGGTTGTGTTCTGACATTCTTACACCGTGACATGTGTGTGTCAGTACACACACACACACAGACACACAATATATATATTTATATATATGCACACATATACATATATATCCACTATATGCACATATATACATTCACCTCTCTCTCACACACGCACACACATATACACCATACATATAGGCATATACATGTCCACATATATACATACCACATAACTCACACACAAGATACCTATCAGACATTTCATGATAAAAATGTCTTCTAGCTTTCACAGCCACCATCTTAGGGCAAAGTAACCAGGACAGGTGAACAGCCAAGTTAGAGTATTCCTTTGGTTACCACCTCAAGCCCCAAGAAGCCCTATCCCAGACAACCCCAGCTAGGAGGCCAGGGTGGAGGCCACAGTGGACACTGTGACCAGCAGGCGCCATTTCTGTTTAGGACGTGGGGGCTTGGCTGAAGCCGCTGGAGTCTAGGCACTGTTTTTACTTCCCCATCTGCCCACCTCATAAAAACAATCTACACAGGCCTTCAAGGCCTCTACGGAAGCCAAATAACCTAAGTTAGACAAAAAGGACATGCGATACCTGCTTAAGGAAACCCAGGTTTTGCTGAAGTTCATGACTATAAAATATTCCAGGAAATTATGATGGACTCCTGAGATTTCATGACTATATCTAAATACACAAATTACCCCCGAAGCTCAAAGAAAGTGGCGAAGGTTTTGTGTACAGGGGAGAAATACAGTTTTGTCACATGAGAATTATAGTAATTGTCAAGTCCTTCAAAGCTGAAGATGAAGGAACATAGCCAGGGTATGATACTGGCAGGGAAGAGCACGCACATGCACACGCACACGCACATGCACACGCGCACACACACTCCGATACTGGCATGACCTTCCATGTCAGTCCATGGCGCAGAGCCCTGGGGTCACACTGTTGATCGCCGCAGATCTGACTTACCTTCCTGGGCTCCCAGGATCCAGGCGGCATGGAGTGTGGACCACACCAAGCTGGCAGGCTTGAAAATGGGGATGGCTGTAATGGAGAACAGGCAGAGGAGAACAGTGGAGGTTTCCTGCTGTTGACTGGTGTCTGTAACTAGGGAAGTGGCTTTTCCTCAAAGTGTCAGTAAGCAAGACAAGACAGAAAGCAGAAGTGAGAGGCCCCAGGACAGGCTGTTTGTTAATTTCACAGTCAAAATGAAGCTCGAGCCGGAAGGCAGGGATCCCGTACAAACACCCGCCAGCCGAGAGGGTCAGCGGACACGGTAGTTCCTGGTCAGGATGGGCACACGGTTTCTCACACTTTCCCCACACATCCTGGTTAAAGCCATGTGCCAAATTTAGGTACATATCAAATTTTCTTCTCACTTTTTTTTTTAAAATTGTAAACCATGTTTGATGATTTAACAATTCTGTTGATAATTTTGAGGGCTTGAGGAGGGTTTTGTTAATTTTTGTCTACAGTTTCCTATTTCTGGTTTTAAAGTTTTTGCCGTTGTGGTTTAGGATTAATTTACTAGAATTCCACTCGCCTAAGATTACAGGCAACCGACTTGACACACTTCTTTCATCTGCTGTATCATCGCGGAGTGGGTGTGCCACTCAAAGGTATGTTGGAAGCTTGGTCAGGGTGTGGCAGGACTTGTAAGAAGAGGGGTCTGGTCTGAGAGGCCACTGGGTCACCATCCTTGGGAAAGATTAATGGCTACCTGAAGGGACTAAGTTAAGTCTCAGTGGACTGGGTCAGTCCCTTTGAGAGTAGATTGTTGTAAAGTAAGGTCACTTCACCAGTTTGGTCCCACTCACACCAGTACCCCACCATGTTCTTCTGCCACTCGGTGTCACCTGCCAGGATAGCATGACTGAGGCGCTCACCTGAAGGGGCTGCTGGAACATGGGTTTTTAAGCCCTAAACTGTTAGCCAAATTAAACTCCTTTTCTTTATTAGGTACTTCGTCTCGGGAATTCTGTTATAGCCATGGACTTAGATTCAGGAAGTTTCCTCTAGCACTACTCTGGACATCATTCTCAAAATGTTGGTAACCCGTTTTCAGGTTTTTAAAAAATATTATTTTATGTGTATGAACACTTTTCCTCCATATTGTATGTGCAGCGCACACGTGGAGGAAAAGTGTTCACCTGGCTTTTTGAATTTAAACTTTAACAGATTTTCTAAGCAAGTATTTTATCTCAGTAAATTTTCCACGTGAGCCTGAGAGCAATGCATTCTTCTGTTATAAGATGAAGCATCTCACAGATGCCAGGTTGATGCACAGTGTTGCTCTGGCCTCTTCATTACTATCGATTTTCTATTTGATCTATCTATTATAGAAAGGGGGAAACTGAAACTCCAGATCATAATATTGGCATCTTCTCTTTATGTCTTTGACCATGTTAAACCCTAACATACTTTATGCATGTTGGTGCCCTGTTGATCTGTGCGTGCAGGCTGAGGGTTGCTATGTCTCCTTCTCTTATTGCCTTGAAGCCTTGACCTCTGTTCACTGTAGAGGTTTTTGCCCTGTAAGGGATTCAGTGAGCGAGGAGAGCTCTGAAAGGAGGAATCCACTTGAGAACTCCCAGCTGGGTGTGGCTCTGAGGATGTGTTTTGTCTTGGAGAGTTTAGGTGCTTTCCAAACTTACTGCTTGCTCCCTCCCTGGCCTCTTTCTCAGATCTTCGCTGTGGGAACCGAGTGAGGTGTGTGTGTTAGCTACAGCATTTTTACTATCTCTATCTTCTGGTGTTTTGATAGCAGGGTCTTGCTGCTATTAGGGGTATATCCATCCCAGCACTGAGCTATCTTCAGAGAAAGTGTAAACAAATCAACCCAAAGTCCACCTCGAACTGCGGCCTTTATCAGGCTCTCATAAGGCGACCTGCTTGTCCACTGCTCTGATCCCTCTACAGAAACAGGCGATGAGGGAAGACTCTCTTCCAGAGCCTGACATCACTTTGTAAACCACCCAGCCCTGGGCCTGCTCAGCTCTGCCTCCTCTTACCCTCTGCAGGAAGCACAGGCAGGCTCTGCTCTGCCACCCCTCATGTCCTCTGGAGTCACCCCTGTGATGTTTCTCCACGGGGTCCTCCAAGGCACAGAGTACCTCTTGTTCTGAGGGATCTGTGAGCACAGATGGCCTGCCCGTGACAATCTGGGTTTGATGTCCTGCTACATCCATCAATCATTTCAAATATGAGCCCACTGGGAGTCTATGTAGTTACTCAAAGGAAATCAAAGGCGGGAAGCCACAGGAAAAAACTAACAGCAGATGGAGAATGTTTGCCCAAGCATGGCTCTGGGTCGAGAGCACTACACAGATAGCCAAAGAAGGTAGCTGACCAAAGTCTTAAACCGCAGTTGTTTGTGAGGGGAAAGAGGGGCAGGAATGGAAAGGCACTGGGGACCAACTGACTGAGGTTGTATGTGGAGGGATAAAGACCAGAAAATAAATGGCAGGTATTGTTCTGAGCAGCAAAGAGGACAGATGCTGAGTCTGCAGGGAACCCACGCACGGAGTCAAGAGCTTGAGAAAAAGGGTGCGGATCTAAAAAATTCTAAAAGGCAAAGAAGATCCAAGGTAAGTAACACTCATGTCCCTAAATACAGAATTAAACAAGGAAGCAGAATGCGTGTTTAAGTTAGATGTACATTTTCAGAAACAAAAGAGGCCTCATCCCTAGGGTAAAAGGAATGTCTTAGCTCCAAAACTAAAGGAAAAGTAAATCACCTGACCTCAGCTGAAAATAGGACCCACCTTCTGCTTCTGGGCATGCATCTCAGGAATTTGAAATCCAAATGTGGAAAAAGACAGTGGCATGTTTGTTCGCTGAAATGCTACTCACAATAGCCAGGAGGCAGAACCAGCCTAGGGACGGGCCCACCCGTGGATGAGAGGACAAAGCAATATGGCTGACATGGACTGTCAGTACTGTGTAGGAATGAAAAGGAAGCGAACTCTGCCATTTGTAACAACAAATACATGAACCTTGAGGACATGAAATGAGTCGGGCATAGAGAAACAAGACACATTATCGCTTAGATGCCATGCAATTCTTTACTCAGAACTGAAATGCCCCCCCCCCGGAGGGGAGGGGCTCAGAAAACTCAAGGGAAGGAAAGCTGGGGAAAGGACACTCCTCTTGGGAGCTGCCAGCAAGCTGGACAGGGGTCAGAGATGCAGCCTTGGTGAGCTTTAGGTGAAAGTGGCTGCCTTTGAGCCACCTGTGCTCCTATTGGCCACCCCCATCCTGCTCCTGTAGTGCCAATAAACTTACTAACTCACCAAGCTAGACTTGGTCCAAATGGTTTCTTTGTGGTGAACAGACATTTATTTGCTCATATCTCCCCAAGAAAGGTCAATGAAATAGAAATGAAGCCTAGAACAGCAAAACTCAAAGAAATGAGATCTACTGGTGGTTACCAGTCAGGGGTGTGAGCAGAAGGCAGGGAGTGGTGGTCTTGGGACCTGAGGAATACTTGAGTTTTTGAGGTCATGAATATGATAATTAGCTTGATCTGGGCACTCCTGGCTACTTAGACACAGCATAACACCAGGGGCTTCTCATCTGCCAGACTTCAGTCTCAGAAGGCAGTGAGCGGTGTCTACAAACAGCCCAGGACGTGCTGGACGGGCTGGGCAGAAAGGAACTTTAGAGCTTGGAATAAATTGTATATCTTTAACTTTATTAGGGAATTAAAACAGGCAGAGGAGGGCTGTCTACCTTCTAAACAACTGCTTCAAAGCTTCTGATGGCTCTTAGAAATTCAGAGAGCCCAGTGCAGCCTGCAGAAGCAGTCTGGAACCACCCATGCCTCCCAGTGATGCTGGGGACAGCTCCTTGGCACCAGCAAGTTCAGCCACAAGAACAGCACTGCTCTATCAGGTGTCAGGGTTTTGGCACCTTCCCTACTGTACCAGTGATTGGATCCCAAGCCCTCCAGAATCTTCAAATCTTGGGACTGGGCCCAGAAATCAGATTTTCCGAATAGCTCTCAGGTGAGACCCGCAGGCAGCCTGGATAAAGAGTACCTCATTCTGGCACTCTGGTCTCCATAAGGAGGTCGGGGCTCTGAGCTGACTCCTGAAATTATAGAGCAGACACACAGCTTCTGACTACAGGGAGGACTATTCACATTTCCCCTGGGGTTCTAAGGAAGTCCTGTGGAAGCCCAGCATTCAGGGAAACAGTTGAGGTACTCCATCTTGACTGACAACTTGGTGGACTCAGAGTCACCATGGAAACAAATCTCTGGGCCCAGCTGTGAGGGATTCTCTAGATTAGGTTAAGGGGAGAGGATCCATCCTTACTACAGGTGGTACCGTTGCATGGGGTGGGGTCCCGGACTGAATAAAAAGGAGAAAGCAGGCTGAGGGCCAGCATCTGCTCTCCCTGATTCCTGACTGAAGATGTAATGTGGCCTAAAGCTCCTGCTGCCAAGTCCTCCTGGCCATGATGGACTGGATCCTTAAATTGTGAGCCAGAATAAGCCCTTCTCTTTTCAAGTTGCCCTTTTTTTTTGGGGGGGGGTAACTTTTCTCACAGCACTGAGAAAAATAACCAATATACCTTTCAGTTAAAATCCCTCCACCACGAATCCTTAGACACATGGGTCTTGTAAGAGGCTCTCCCTGGAAGTTGTGCTGGGAGCTGTCACCAGAGCCCTGAGAAGGCTGTGGGGGCTGGGGCAACCGAGGCAGCTGCACTTCCTGATGCCAGGCTGATTCATGGGAGGGAGGAAGTCTCCTAATCTGCAGGGCCCCTCAGAGCAACACCTCTTGTGGTGTTTTCTCCTCTCCCAAATTACACAGAACAGAAATCCTAGAGGCGGCTCAGTCAGTCTCTCATCAGACTCTGAGTGAGCAGGCAGAGGGGCTGGATCCTGAGGAGACTCACAGGGCACAGTAGGAGGGGTCTCCAGTTCCTGGGACAGCCCCAGGCCCCACTCACTTCTGTCTACCAAAAGGACCTAAAGATGCTCTGGCCTGTTGCTGGCCTCAGGGGTCCTTCTAGTTCTCTCAGAGCTCATGGTAGCAAATGGAGCTCTGTCTCAGCAAATAACCTTGCTTTTCTGTATTCAGAAGAGCAGAATGAGGGAACTTGCTCAGCATGGCCTTTACAGTTTGTCCCCACAAGGACATGATCCCTCTTTGCACTAGGCTGTTGACTCTCTCACTGGCTCGCTCCCCTCTGCTCGCTCTCTGTGTGTGTGTGGGGGGGGGGATGCCTGTGTGAGTGTGTATGGATGTGCACGTGGCATGTGTGTAGTACCAGGGATTAAAAACCCAGGCCATGTGAGGCATGTGCTCTACCACCGACTTCCAACCCATACCCCAGACCCTGATTATTCTTTTAAAGCTGCAGAAAACTGAACAAAATACCAAGAATCTCCCAAACCCCAAATCCTCCTACACAAACAAAAAATCAAGCTTTGTGAGTGTTCAGCTCTAAATGGGCCTTTATGTCATCATTGTACCCTGTCCCAAGGGCCAGGGAACATCAAGGAGAGAGGAGGAAAAGAACGTAAGAGATGGAGGATGGGCAGAAACGCTGTGAAATGCAGTCTTCTGGACATGCCATGGCGATCGCATGCAAGAACTCACATCCGATGTGGGTACCTACGGATCCTGCACAGGGCCGAGTCATTCAACTTTCCAGCAGTGATGGAAGGGATAGTGGGGGTCCGCGCCTAGCTGAGAAGTCACTGGCAGTTGACGGTGACTGAGGGATGGAAACTTTTCCTTTAGATTGCCTATGCTCTAGTGCCCAGCTCTGCATCCTCGTGTGAACTGGCAACCTTGACGGGTCTCAGCAGGTTACTAAAGGAAGAGGAGACGGAGGTGGGAGGGGCTTGCTGAGTCAGGGAAATAGTGTTTGAATACAATCAGATTATATAAACAAGTCTGAAATTCTCAAGGTATAAATAAAAATCCTATTTAAAAATAATACTTCAGGAGCTAAGTCCTGCATAGTATCTGCAAAGGACTGACTCACAGGCACTCCCCACCTTACGTAGCACCCAGATCTGCAGCTGCTTGAGTCCTCAGCAGTGTATAGAACATGCATGTTGTCTTGGTTACCCTTCAATTGCTGCAAAGAGACACCGTGGCCAAGGCAACTTAGAAAAGAGAACGGTTATTGGAGCCTTCAGTGCCAGAAGGTTAGAGTCTGTGATCGTGACGGTGGGGAACGTGGCAGCAGGCAGGCATGGCATGGGAACAGTAGCTAAGAGCTTACATTTTGATCCACAAAGCAGAAGTGCTCATATAGTCCCCTCAATGGCATGCCTTTCCTTATCAGTCCTAAGGAAACCTGAACTGGTCCCAGTGGTTGCCTTGCTGATGTCTTACAAATAAGGACCCTGCTGCTGAGAACTGTAATAAGCCCTCACCTTCTCACCTTCAAGAGTGGAGTTGGTTCAGTTAACATGTAGCCCTCACAGCAGCAGCTTCCTGAAGATGGACCCAGCCTCAGACAGAGTAGTCAGAGACACCCACTCTGCCTGTCCTGCGTACGTGCACACTGTCCTTTGTGCCCTGGTTCCCTGACAATACCTTGTATCCACAGCATTCACAATGTGGCAGGTGTCACGGCAGTCTAGAGAAGGATAAGGTGTGTGTGAAGATGGGCGTAATGGCTTGAATAAAAACGGCCCCCATGGGCTCCTACGTTTGAATAGCTGGTCCCCAGTCGGCAGAACTATTTGGGCAGGATTACGTGTTGTTGGGTTTTGTTGGAGGAGGTGTGCTCACTGAAGGCGAGCTTTGGGTTTCCAAAGTTCATAGTTTCCACTTAGTCTCTCTTTTTTCTCTCTCTCTCTCTACCTAGTCTTTCTCTCTCTAGTCTCACCCTCCGCTTGTGTGTGTGTGTGTGTGTGTGTGTGTGTGTGTGTAGGAAGCTACACACCCTAGGTCCCTTCTGATCTACACTCTGATTTTAGGTCTCTTTGAGAGAGTGACTTACTTAGCTTTAATTCTCAACCTGACACACTTGTATTGCACATATACAGACACCACACACACGCGCACACGCGCACACGCACACACACACGTGCACACACACACGCACACACACGCGCACACACACACAACTTACTGATGATAAACACATTCATCTTGAATGCGTAGAAAGCTTGCTTCAAAAATCAGGTGATGCTCTTGGGCAAGAGCCACTCTGTATTCATGACCCTCCCACAAGGCCTTGCAAAGTCATGCTGCTTGTAAAAAGATGCTTTCCTAGGTCTCCAGATGACCAGCAGCGTTTTGTCCTTGGTTCCAGCTCTCTCCCATCAACACTTGCAGGGGGTTCATTCTCTGAGGCCAGCAGCTCAGATTTGCGCAGCACAGCTGTGAGACTGGACAGGGGCTCCAGGGAGCGGGGAGCCCAGCATCGCTTTGTAGATGAGATAACATGAACCTAAGTAATTGAAGGAAATAGTGGAGTCGGGATCCTGGGTGCCTCTGTCAACTATGCTGCCCTGAGAGGGCCTAGGAAGCCACCGTTTAGAATTGGACAGCTGCTGATCAAAGCCACCGTCCCAGAGTTCTCATCAGAAGCGGTGTGAAACATGTCCTGGGGCTCTCTGTGGTCAGCGCAGCAGTGCAGGTAGACACATCTGGAGCCGAGCAAGTGACCGCACACACAGTCGGCACATGGCTCACACAAGAGCTACCTTCAGGTCACCCTCGGCTGCAGCCTGAAAGGCTCAGCTGTCAAGCCACAGTCACCCAGAAACCATAGCCCAAGCTCTCAACCAGAAGAAAGGCAGCTTGTGTCCCCATGAGAAAAAAGCCAGGTCACAGAAGCAGGCACAGAACCAACGGTGTGATCACCATTCTTAGTACTGGACGGACTAAGAATACTGTGAGAAAAGAATCACGAAGATAGAAACCGCTCCAACGGACTTGTGTGGAAGTGGGTGCAGACGGGTACACGCTTTCTCTCCCTGAGAGTTATTTTATACGTTTTCATCTTTTGTGAGTTGGCTCAGAATAGACTGACATTCACAAACACTCAAACCTGAAAATTCCAAGACTGGCTGAGTTTATGAACACAAACACCTGTCTACAGAGGGAAGCTGGTTGCCTGATCCCTCCCCCACTGTTCTGTCTCTGTTTCTGGCTCTGGCTCTCTCTTTCTCTCTCACACACATCAAATGGGAAATGAACTTTTGGGACCACCCAGTCTTTGCAACTAACACACAAAACAGCCATTATACCCAGCACACTTACCAATTCCCATCAGTTGAAACTCCTTAGCCTTCCAGAACGAGCTACTTATCCCGTGAGCTGTTCTCCCCATCCTCTCCCGTGGCTCCAGGCAGAACGGGGCAGAAGGCCACACCCCAGACCGCTCAGCATCTCAAGATGGACCCAAGTATCAGGGGCCGAGAAGGCTTCCAGGTGGCACTGCACAAACCCCTTTGAAAACTGTGTCTGCATGATCTGGGGCCATCCTCAACCTCTGGAAGCTTTGGCCCTCACTTGGGGCTAGAATTTGCCCAGCTTTTGTGACAAATATCAATGATTCAAAATTAGTTTCCTTCCTGGTCCACTCACTGCCCATTCTTCCAACAAAACCTCTCTTTGTTGTTATTCTCCTGACTTGAAAAAGACTCACTGCTAGCCATGTCAGGTTTACACACTCAGAGAAGCAAGCAGAATGACAACGGCTATTTCTCCATGTCCTTCAGATGAGTTCTGCTTGCTAAACTTCATCCATCTCATGTCTTCCACATTGGTTCAAAGACAGTTTTCTGAAGGTGGTATTCACAGCCCATGTGGTCACCTGAGCACAGTTAAGAGAACTGACGGGTAGGCCAGAGAGACCACCATTTCTCTCTCAGATAAGAGCATCAGTGGTGGGTGAATCTGCATTGATTCAGAATGCAGATGTCTAACCGCTGCATTGGAAGTGAAAACAATCTCTCACATAGCATGATTGAAAATGTATTCAGATGGAAGAAACCATAGAAATTCTTCTGAAAAT
Source organism: Arvicola amphibius (assembly GCF_903992535.2). Classification (NCBI taxonomy): domain Eukaryota; kingdom Metazoa; phylum Chordata; class Mammalia; order Rodentia; family Cricetidae; genus Arvicola; species Arvicola amphibius. The sequence continues at coordinate 148,935,287 of NC_052052.2, read as the reverse complement.
AAAAAAAAAATAAGCAACCACAGAGATAAAAAGATTATGGGAACTGTGCCCAGCAATTATGATAACAGATTATGGTAATACCATGTATCTACTCTCTGACATGGATGTTTTTAGGATCTATACAAAGGCCTCCAAGATCCAAAACAGAATTAAGTGAGTACCAAGAAATCTATTTCGTCAACAAACTCCTTAAGGACCTTCTTCAGCTCTTAGCATATGTTTTGCCAGACTGAAGAACATCTGTCAGCCTGGAGCAAGACAGGAGATAGCTCCAGGGGGTTAAAAAAAAGAAGAAGAAAAAAATGGAACTGAGAGATAACATGATATATTTTTGACTGTGTGGAAACTTGTGTCAAATGAGGTTTCAGTTTTATGTCATAAGTTGAGAAGAAAATTGTATTAGGTTCTGTGCAAACTAAAAAAAAAAATGCCAAACAAAGTTTTGTCCTAGGGAGAACAGAGGGGACAAGGAAAGAACAAGAAAGGAAATGGCAAGGCACAACGGCCCGCTCTGCTTCTTGTTGCTATGAAAATAATACCTGAAGCCCAGTACTTGGTAGAAGTTTATCAAGTTTGCATTTTTGAGAGCCCAAGATAGGTTGATCCCATCTGTTCTACCGCGGCATGGCCCTGTGAGCCACAGAATGACATGGCAGAAGGTATTCTGGGAGGGGTCACGAGTGAGGAAGAGATCCTATGTAGAGACAGGAGCCAAAGAAATCAGTAGCCTGGCTAGCTGTTTCACTCGGGGTCCCTGAAGAACTGTGTTAATCTTCCTCTGAGGACAATACCCCCACCCCAGTTAGAACCCACTTCTCAAGGGTACAATTGTCTTTCAACACCCACTCTGAGGGTTTAACCCAGGCACACAGACCTTCTCAGGGGCCATAGGCAAACTATTTAAACCACAGACTACCCAAGGGGTCCTAGTGCTTGTAGCTGGTGAGACTGCCAACCCTCAGGGCTACGCAGGAGCACTGGGCAGGGAACACAGTTGAGAAGGACAGTGGACTCTGGCTGGGTCGTCAGAGTGGAGATGCTATGACCAAGAACGGACTCATGAATGGCAGTAAACAGCATCAGTAAACACTTGCTGTAAACTGTTAGACACAAACCACAGACCGATTACCATCAGGAGGTATGGGCATCTGGCTTCCCCACTCCTCATTTTCAGACACACTCTGAAATTGAATCATGAAATAAACTCATTGGTGTGCCTTGCAAGAGGAAAGGAACAGCTTCCAAAATGAAAAGCCTGCTTCTTGGAAGCGGGACTATGGGGCAGAAAGACAGGATGCTGAGTCTGAAGGGGGAAATTTTTCAGTTAAATTAAAATGAAGTAAAAAGACAAAATTAACCCAGGTCACACTAAGACATTTCCATGGCAACGCCACAGGAACTGTCAAGTGCATTCACATGAGGCTGCTCTAGCTAGAACAAAGGTCCATCGGTGAAGCTAAACCTACAGAGAAAGGCGGTAGTAAGCGCCACGGCAGGTATTTCAACACTTCCTATAGGCATGCTGAATCCACCTGTTACCCTAATTGCGCTGAGCCCTTCTCTCTGCACTTGGCACCCAGATCTGCCAACCCGGGAGTCTGTCCTACCTCTCCTAGCTGACCTCCTCCAGCAGGCTCAGTCTTCCCCACACCTGTGTTGCCACCCAAGCCTGAAAGCTGTCCCAGAAGTGTGGGGCACACCACAGCTTCCAGAGTCAGGACTCTATATGGGGGAGCGGGGGTTCCTTTGTTCTTCCCTCCTTGTAGCTCCCCTCTCCCCATCCCAAGCAGCCAGGACAGCATCCCAACTCCCACACGCACCCCAAGTTTCCACGAAATGAAGGACAAAGAGAGGAGCACTCTGGTCTATGAAACTGATGGCAACATAAATGAAATATGCTTTCTTTGCACAGCTTTGATTTTAACCATATTTCATGGTATTTAATATTTAAATAGCTTTATTTTTATTTACTCATTTTTTTTGAGACAGGGCCTCATGCAGCCCAGGCTGGGTTCAAACTGGGAACATACTAACGGATATACTTGGATTTTCGATCCTATCTCCACTTGTCAAGTGCTAGGATTATAAGTCTTTGTTATCACATATGATCTATTTGATATTGGAGATTTCATGCATACTAGACAAGTATTCTATTGACTGACTTACAACCCTTGCTACTCCGTGGTATACTGTTTTCTTTTTAAAAACAATGTCTTCTTTAGTCTAGACTGGTCTCAGTCTTGCTATATAGTCGAGGATGACCTTGAACTCTTGATCCTCCTGCCTTTGACTCTCAAGTGTTATGGTTACAGAAGTATCACCACACCTGCCTACATAATTGATTCTTTTCTAAAAGTTTTTTAATTGTGTGTGTGTGTGTGTGTGTGTGTGTGTGTACATTTGTGCCTAATCACGCAGTGCCTGTGGAGGCCAGTAGGGGGAGCAGAAGCCCCCAGGGCCTGGAGTTACAGATGGTTGTGAGCCTCATTCAGGGTAGACGCTGGGAAAGGCACCCACCCCAGTCCTCTGCAAAAGCAGTTAAGTGTTCTTACCTGAGGAACCACCTCTCTCCCGTAATTGATTCTTAAAAGAAAATATGTATAAAAAAAAAAACTAAAGCCAAAACAAAGAATCCTCAAATAGATCCAAGCTAACATTTTTGTCAAAGTTATAATCAAATGAAAATTATGCCTAAAATATATCAAAATTCGGAAATCTTCATAAAATCCAATCAACCTAGTTATTATTTTAATCCTTATGCAGCGTTTCTGTGTGAAAACCTCTTTTGCCTAGTGTTCAAACACAAGGGTGAAGATTGTGGTGCTGCCTATCCAACTGAGGTAAGCAGCAATTGAATTACATCTTTGTTAGGACTCTGCCTTCTAACATAGAAAGAAAAGAAAATCCAACCTGTGTTTTTTTCCCCCACCCAGTTATCACGACACCAACTCAAAAACAAAGAAAACGGCTAACGGCTGCAGACGAGGGTCAAGGGGCAGCTGGGGTAGCTGGAAACAGGTCCACACAGCGAAAGCTGAGAGACTGTACACTGACTTGGGCAAAGAGAACAAACACAAAGGTTCAATAATAGTGGGAGCAGGAAATCTGTCTTCCAAGAACTGCAGCTGTGGGGGATGACCACGCCCCTTCCTGGAGTGACTTTTGCTCTCTCCCGAAGTCGCAGGATGATGGGAATAAGTCTCTTTGAAACTTTATCCCTAAAGGATGAACCGCCTGTTACTTGGGTGACTAAATGCGTGGACATTTGGTGGACCCTTGCTGTTTCCCGCGCCCCGACAGAGGGGAACTGCCCACTGGGTACTGGAAGGGGTGAGATGTCCTGCTGCAAAAGCACACGATAGTTTATGGAGTCCAATAAGGCCCCAGTCCTTGAGCCCCCGCTATGAAAAACAAGGCTTGTTTTTCCTTCCTAAGTTTTAAGGAACCTCATCGAACGACACCACCTGGTCTAAACTGACAGAAGCTATTTATAGTTGGTATCTATTCCCCTCAGAATACAGACACTTCTGAGTGTGAAGAAAGAAGGGTGCCTGGGATAACAAAACACTGCCCAACAGTGCCAGAGTGGTCACAAGCAGTGGTGTTTCTGTATACAAACACCCTTCGGAATTCTAAATGTAAACCTTAAGTTTTGAAAACTCCTAAATCCCAAACACACCTTGAATGATGAGGGACAGTTTGCTGGGTAAGTTCTACTAAGAAGTCGTTGCTTGAAAATCAAAACCAAACCAGAGGGATAATGCCTACATGTAGAATATTAAATATGGCCCTAAAAGGACCAAAGAACTGTCTCATGCAAGCCTAGCAACAAAATAAAACTTTCCATCAATTTCACCTTCCAGATGTGAAATATGTTTCAACAATATATTCCCCATTTATTATCCTAACTTAAAACATTTTTTTAAAAAAATTTCGTTTTAAGACTTTTAATTTTTTTAATCTGACATATTTAAACATTTCAAATACAGAATACAAATAAATTTCTGTTTGACTGTAAAATTTTCCTAAGTCTATTAAAACCAAATTATTCATTTGGATAGAACAAAATGACTTTGGTAAAATAATCCGAGTGAAAAAAATTGTCACTTAAAACACCTGATATCGTGTATTTAAATATTTTCTACTCAGAGAGAGGGGGGGCGGGATAAGACACCACGGAAAAGAAAAATACCCATCGTCGAGAATTTTACTTAAATTTGAACATAATTTTGGTCAGGCAGGCAAAACTCAAAAAACCCTTCCCAAGAAAAAGGGAAGCTGACAGACCTTCCCAATTCTTTCTACTCCTCGGACTTTGAAAGAAGTGAGTCTCTTTTCAATGACTTTTAGGTGAGGTTAAGTTTTGGGAGCCCTACTGATAAACATTCAAACGTACAATTTAGTGCCCAAAAGAGTCTCCAAGGATTTGGAGAGGCGACTTCACAAAGGAAGTCCGCCAAACAGAGCGAGCTTGTTGGTTTGGGTAGGGGTTCAGAGTTTGGTGAAACTGCTCTTGTCCTCACCTACCGCATTTCAGAGGCTCTGGGACTCTGCATCGCTTCAGGGGCGCGCGCAGTGTCAGTCCCGGGGTTCACCGAGTCGCCCGACGAAGTGCGCAGCCGAGAGGCGGAGCTCCGGGCTCGGCCCCACTGCCAGCCGCGCTCCCTGAGCCACGGGCGCGCGCGCGTGCTCGCCGGAGTCCTGTGCCGCGCGCAGGGGCCGGGTGGGTCCGTGCTCTGCAGCAGCCGGTGGAGCGAAGCCGCGGTCCAGCCTGGGCTAGCCAAGGTCTGTCGCCTAGGGGAGGCCGAGTCCCTGCGCTAAAGCGCGGTGGGGCGGAGTGACTTCCACCTGGGCAGGTGGCCTCGTCCTCCAACTCCTTCTCCTCCTCCCCACTCCTGTTTCTCCTCCTGCTCCTCCTCCCGCCTGGTGCACGCGGGTCCCCGGTTCTCCCCGCCGCCCGGCTCGCCGCTTCTTCCTCCGGGGAACTTCCTCAATGCGCCGAGGTTGCGCCCGGGCAGCGCCCGCGCTTCCTCCGCCGCCCTGAACACCCCGCCCAGAACCCAGCAGAGCTGGGCAGCGCCCCGAACGGAGCCGCGCTAGGAAGTTCCCCAAGATCCAGCGTAGTTAACACCCAAAGCCCGAGCTAGAACGGAACAGCACGCTGAACCGTGCCTGAGACAATTAAGACCCCAAACTTGGACTGGGCAATACCCCTAACCGAGCCTGAGATGAGCAGTACCTTGAACCCAGTCAAGTAGCACCCGAACCTGAAGCCCAGATGCCCAAGCCAAGCTTCAACCGATTATCACCCTGAACCTGAGCTGAGCAGGGAAGCATCACAAACAGAGCTAGTCAGCGCTGTTGATCCTGAGTGGGGCAACATCAGAAACTGAACTGGAGCCAGGCAGCAACCCTAGACAACTGGCCCTCAGTCCCCTGGCACGACATATCCAGAGGAACAGACCATTTTCCAGATCTGGAAGTCCCAGGAACCAAGGCCACTCTTTGCAGAAAGGAGGGTTTCCCAAGCTCAAGCTGGTTCCCCAGACCCCTTCTCCCTCCACCACAGCCCTGCTCATCAAGGCCAAGGCTGAGACTGCTTATGGAATGATGTGTTTAATGTCAAAGGACCAAGATGCTCCTGCCCATATCATTGTGATCCGAAAGGTAGCGTTTGCCTGCAAAAACCCTGTTTCTGAGGGCTTTACCTATTGCCGACAGTCTCCTTAAATCCTGGTCTGCAGTTCTTGACTTGTTTTTGGTTTTGTTTTGTTAGTCTGTTAATAGCATCAGAATGGAAACAGTCACTTTTGTCAAACTCTAACCAACAATAAATAAATACAATGAGTATTTAGATAAAGTAAATAAACAAACACAATGAGATAAAAGATGCTGTTTGTGGGGAATTGAAAAGAACAGCATCCTGTCGAAGATTTCCTGGAAGCACTGATTATTTAAGTGCCTATGTTAAAAGCTGTTCCCTAAGTCCAAGCAAAGACATCTAGGCAGTGTATTCGACTGTGATCACCATCAAAGAAAATGAAGGGATGTGGGCTGTTTATACTCACTGGGAGCCCCTCTGCCCTTTGCGCTTAAAATGTGCCTGGGTTTCCATTTCTATTCACTTTTCACCTTTAAATATTTTAACCTGCAGTCAAATGGTCTACAAGAGCTAGTTCCAGGACAGGCTCCAAAGCTACAGAGAAACCCTGTCTCGAAAAACAAAACAAAACAAAACAAAAAAAATATTTTAACCTGAATGGAGGATTTTTGTTGCTCATCATTTATTACGGTTAATAATTTGTCAGTCATTAGACTTAATTTTGTTTCAGTCAACCAGCAGAATAGCCATTTCTCTTGAAGGAGGCTGCAGAGTCCATAGGTGTTTGCAAGGGTATGGATTTTTAATGACAGCTCTCTAGGGAGAGATGAACAAACATCTACTCGCCCTAGATAGGGAATCAATAGACCCAAACAGCCATACCATCGAAATCCAGTTTGGTGAACCAGTTGTTTATTGGGGTTACTTTTACAGGTAGACAGGATCAGTAATGAATCAAAGGCAGCTTCATAATAGAGAGCCCAGCCCAAGAAGCTAAAACTCCGCAGCTTACTTTATGACTGACCTGTAGCTCAGCAAGTCCAAGAGTCTCTCTTCTAGGCAACTTGTCTGGTCTGCAAGTGTCTTGCAACACTCCTTGTTGCTTATATAACCTTGCAGGGAGGGGAGGGAACAAGTGTATCTGGTCAGTTTCAGGAACTTCTTGAGGATTCTGAATTTGCTTCCCAAGTCTTAGTGAGCTTCCCTTTAGGACACTATGCATCTTGATTAACTTCCCTCAAAGACTAGATGTTTTAGCTCAGAGGACTTTGCTGCACAACAGTAAAAAGGTGGGACATGGGACTTGGATCTGTGCGTGCAGAATAAATCCAATCTTTTTCAACTGGCCGTGTCTCTCTGGAGTTTCACTGAGAGGACAGACAAGGTGACATAAGGGTCCTTCCGCCTTCTGAGTCTTCTTCAGTGTTAACTGCCACTGAAGTCAATCACACAAATACCTAAAAAAAAAACCTTCTTGACAGTCAACCTGTTCCCCAGTGTTCCTACACCTCACATGGCATATTCTTCTGAAGACTGCCCAATAGGCTTCCCCCTTACACACCTGCATCCTTGTTGTGACAGTATGCTAGCCCTGAAAGCCCTCTGCTAATCTCTGCACCCGGGACTTCCCAGCACAGTGACTTAAAAAAATCATCTGTTTTTTGACTTTAGGTCTTTAATAAAACTTTCAAAATAGCACATGTAGTATAGCTGTTTTCAATGCTAATTCTGACTCATGAAGTCTTTCCATGTCTGGTTATTTTGTGTGAGTATTTCTGCTGTTTCTTGCTCACCGCACCTCCCCTTCTTGTGATCTCAGTGGCGTTTGATGGTGAGCTACTCATCACCCCTGAAAAATTGTTTGCGGGAAATGGTGAAGCCAGGAAGAAGGCATTTTCATTCAATAAGAAAGAGCTTTTGTCTCTGACAGAAACCTACCTTCTTACTAGTCCCTGAACAGTTTTAGGGTACATGTTCATCTTACGTGTTTTTAGTAGGCAGGCGATAAGACTTTGGATGGTAAATCTGAGAACAATTTCCTTTGACTTATAGGCTACAGTTTCTCTGAAAGCGATTTGTTATTTATTTATTTATTTATTTATTTATTTATTTATTTATTGAGGCAGGGTTTTTCTGTGTAGTTCTGGCTGTCCTGGAACTCACTCTGTAGATCAGGCTGGCCTTGAACTCACAGAGATCTGCCTGTCTCTGCCTCCCAAGTGCTGTAATTAAAGATGTGCATCACCACTGCCTTGGATGCACTAGGCCTTACAAGTTCATATTTCTGTCTTTCCAACTGTGGTGACAGATGTTAATTTGTTTAGTTATGGCAATTACTTCAGAAACACCACATTGCGCACTGAAAATGTACATCATTTTTGTCAATTACACTTCAATAAACCTGAAAATTTTTTAAATAAAATTTCACAGACAAAATTTAACCTTTAAGTGCCGGAGAGACAGTTTGGCAGTTAAGAATGCTTGCTGTTCACGTCAGAGGACCAGTGTTTGGGTTCCCAGCACCTACACCATGACTTACAACAGTCTCTAGCTCTAGTTCCAGAGGTCTCTATGGGTACTGCATGCAAGCAAAAGACCCATACACATTAAAAGCAATCTAAAAATAATTTAACCTTCCCATAAAAGTAAAGTAAACAAAATGCCTTGCCCAATTAGTCTTTCATTTCCTTCTAATAGTTCTTTTTATATTTTGATCCTTCTTCCTTGAGATTTATTTTAATTTAACTTGGTATATGATATGATGTGATTGATATGATATGATATGATATGTAAAACTAGCAGTTGTCTTCCAAATGAAGAAATAATGAAACCATTTGTTTTTTACCTCCCCTTTCTCATGTGTGTGTGTGTGTGTGTGTGTGTGTGTCTGTGAGAGAGAGAGAGAGAAATGATGTGTTCATGGGCATGTGCACACACAGTGTATATGTGGGATCAATTCTCTCCTTCCACTTGTATTGTTTGGGGGATGTAACTCAGGACATCAGACATGTGGGGCAAGTGCCAAGTGCTTTTACACACCGAGTTTTCTCACGGGCCCAATGATACCAGTTGTAATCAACAATCCTGCCCTGAGCTGTGGATGCTGGTTTTCCCCCCACACAAACTTTAGTATTCCTACACTGAGTCTATTTCTAGGTTTGTTGCATTGGTCAATCAATTTTTTTTAATAAAAATGCATGGTTTCTAAAATAGTTACTTGTTGAAAGACAGCATCAAGAGAACGAGAGGAGAAACAAACCAGGAACAAGATCCAAAAAAGACAAGAGCAGACGGTGCTGCTGTGCAAAATGCACAAAGATCTGAAGACGTTGGTAGGCAGAAGTTTCTGTGCTGCCCACTAGTTCCCAAATAACCGACACAGAGGCTTAATATTAATTATAAATACTTGATTTATAGTTCAGGCTTATTACTAACTCTTATAATTTAAATCAATCCATTTCTATTAATCTACATTCTCTCACATGGATTTTACTTCTATCCCATTTTTGTGTGTCTTACTTGTTCTGCTTCTGATTGGCGACTCATCTGACTCCGCCCTTCTTCATTTCGACCTCCTTAGTTTGGTTGTCCTGCCTGTGCTTTCTTCCTGGCTACTGGCCAATCAGCTTTTTATTAAACCAATCTGAGCGACAAATCTTCAGTGTACAAAAGGATTATTCCACAGCACACAACAGTAAACTCGGACTCTGATTTCAAAGGGTCAGGAAAACTTCAGTCACCTCACCAAGGAAGATGTAGAGATGAAGAAGAAGAAAATGGGAAGATGCTCCCCTCATTTGTAAACACAGATGTGGAGTAAGGCAGTAATGAGCATCCGCTGTGGGGCTATTGGACTGTCCAAAATGCAGATGCTCACACTACCAAATGGTGGCAGGGTGTGAAGCCACAGGAGCTCTGTCAGTGCTGGTGAGAGAAAACTGGTGAAGTCATTTTGGGGACAGATTTTATTTGCCTGTATGTCAGTTTTTCTGAGTGCCTAGAACTCCTCAAAAAGTTGCCTCCAGTTTTGCTAGAATGCCTGAAGTAAACAAAAGTACAGAGAAGATAGGAAGAATCCAGACTCAAGACATTTACCTAGGTGACTATTGCAGTTTGTTCTCAAAAGCTTGTGTTTGAATACTTGGTCTCCAGCCCATGCCCTGTTTAGGAAGTTAGGAGGTAGAGCCTCCCTAGAGTGGGTCCTTTACTGTGTGGTAGGGGAAGTGGGGAGGGGAATGAAGGGGGGCAGGCTTGAGGACTTAGAGCTGGGACTTCTTTTTGTCTTCTCTCTGCTTCCTGGTCACTTCACACTCCTGTCACCACAGCCACAGGCCATTCTTGCTGTCACACCTTCCCCAACACATTGATCTGTAGCTTCTCTTGAGTCAGAATGAACCCTTCTCCCTTCAACTGCTCTTGTCTGCGTTCACTTCAGGGTCTTTCCACCAGTGTCTCTGTGAGGAGTTAGCAGGGAATAAATAGGCAGCTGAGGAAGAGACTGGAGGGAGAGATAAGATTCCCACACAGCAGCTAGGCTGTGAAAAGAGATGACACCCCCCCCTTGCCACTCTCTAGTCTCCTTACTCACTGTGGTTATCTTCCTGGGCCAAGGACAGTCTGAAGGAGGAGGTGACAGAATGGAAGAGAAGAGGAGGGGAAGTGAGAAGGAAAAGAGGGGATAGAAGAGAGGGGGGACCAGCCTAGGCCACTAGTTCACTGGTCTGCCAGTTCTGGGGACCCCACACTTCCTAATGGGGTCATTTCTGCTTCAGTAAATGCCTGTTGTCACCTTTTCTGGGCCTTGACTTCCATTGTCTCTGGGTGTCCAATTCTTTTTGTCCACCTCTAGGAAGAACCCTAACTTCTGGGCAGCCACTCCACAGCCCTAACACTCATGATACAGTAATTCCCATGTCTAATCTCCTTATCTGTTCCACCACTGATCCCACCTTGGATGCGCCAATCTTCTCAGGTTTCAGGGTGCTGGTGTGCTGCCATCCGTGTGAGAAGGAATGGCAGCAAAGGCGGGACTGACTGAGTCCCTTGTTCTGAGCTTGGAACACTGAGTGTTGCTTTGAAGAAAGCTGAAAATAACCAGTCTCCTAATTTCTTACAACTTGCTTTTGCATTCTGTTTTCTGCCAGTGTAACCAGATACCTAAGACTGGGAAATTACTTGATAAATTGTTTAGTTATTTATTTGTTTTGAGACAACCTGACCTCAAACTCATTGTCCCCCTGCTTCAGCCTGAGTCCTGAAATTATAGCGGTGCACCACCACACCCCATGAAAATAGTTGTATTTGCTCATATTTTTGGAGACTGGAAGTCCCACTGGTCCAGCCTTGGAAAAAGGCCTCATGGAATCACAACTGTGGTAGGGTATACACAAGAAAGGCAGAGACAGGAACCCAGAGAGAGGCTTGAAGCCAGGCTTGCCCTTTCCATAATATTCTGCTCTCATAAGGACTAACCAGACTCATAGAGACTTTATTAATCCCTTCTGATGGCCGCTTTCCAATGACCTAACCATTCCCTCCTCTACAAGGCTGCACCAACTCAGTGCCTTTGGGGGCTGGGCTTCTGGCACATGGACCTTTGAAGAGCATATGAAGGACACGCAAGCCAGTGCAGGTGTGATGGCTGGTACTCTCTCTTTACACACATCTGAGCAGCTGCCATTTTACTGTCTGCCGTCAGAAACGGTAAGGGCAGGAACAAGCCACAGCTTCGTGGCTGTTCTCAGGGTTTGAGTGAGATGAAATGCTGGGCTCACAGAAGAGGGTGGGAAGCCATCTGACCTCACCCTATCCTCCCATACTTCTCCTTTTCATGGGAGCTGCGGACTTCAAGCTATAACTCGCTGACGCTTCTCGTTGGCTTATTTCTCCATTCTCCTTCTTTTCATGGGGTAGATAATTAGAAAAGGGAGGGAGTTCTTCATGGTGCTCTATGACTATTTTGCTACTTTTTTTTTTTTTTTTGGTTTTTCGAGACAGGGTTTCTCTGTGGCTTTGGAGCCTGTCCTGGAACTAGCTCTTGTAGACCAGGCTGGTCTCGAACTCACAGAGATCCGCCTGCCTCTGCCTCCCGAGTGCTGGGATTAAAGGCGTGCGCCACCACCGCCCGGCTTATTTTGCTACTCTTATCCAGAATTTAACGTCATGTGTTTTTACTATGGGGTCCCACTGGATATTTTATCTCTTCTCTCTCTCTCTCTCTCTCTCTCTCTCTCTTTCTCTCTCTCTCTCTCTCTCTCTCTCTCTCTCTGTGTGTGTGTGTGTGTGTGTGTGTGTGTGTGTGTGTGTGTGTGTGCAGGTGCATGCATGCCATTGTCTGACTTGTCTCTCACCTCACCTTTGTCTTGAGGCAGAGTCTCTCCTGTGTCTGACGCCAGGTGGTGTAGCCCCCACTAGCTGGCCAGCAAGCTTTGAGGGAGCAGTCCGCACAGCTTGCTGCTGGGCAGTCAGGACATCCCTGTAGTTCCACAGCTCAGTCTTCTCCAGCTGCCGTCTACTCCTTTTCACGCTAATTAGGAGGAGCTGTGAGACACTTTCAAGTCTGGGCTCTCACAGACCTGCACCCTTTTGTTTGTGCCTGCCCTCCTGTCATAGCTCACCGCCATTCTGCTCCCCCTTCACCTTTGCCTCTGCATTACTGCTCTCTCTTCAGGTGTATTTCCCATAGTATACCAGAGAAAAACCAGGAAAAAAGGGATATGACTCACAAATAAATGTTGTGTGTTGGGGGGAGGGTGTTAGAGAGATGGTTCAGCGGTTAAGAGCACTCACTGATCTTCAGAGGCCTTAAGTTCAGTTCCTTGCACCCACACAGAGCTCACAACTTTCTTTAACTCCAGTTCCGGAAGTTTTGATGCCCTTTTCTGGCCTCCAAGGGCACTGTATACATGTGGTATACAGATATATAGGCGAAACACCTATACACAGAAGATGAAAAATGTGGATATGAGCAGGGGATTTGCATAGAGAGTGAAACTTGATATGTTGAGTCACCGCGATGGGTCCTAGTTTTATAAGCAACTGGGTCATGTTTTTACAGTGCACACTGAGAAATTTTTGATGAACTCCTGCTTAGATATTGCTTTAAAATACTGACAAAGAAGAGCGTATGTGCGAGAGTGTGTGTGCACGTGCATGTGTGTGTGTGTGCGTGTGAGAGTGTGTGTCTGTGTGTGCGTACATGTGTGTGTGTGTGTCTGTATGTGTGTGTATGCATGTGTATGAGTGTATGTGTGCCTGTGTGTGTGTGTGTGTGTGTGAGCTTGTGTGCGTGCATGCATGCATATGTGACGGCCAGCAATAGACACTGAATGTCTTCCTCAATTGCTCTCCACCTTATTATTGGCTCTGGTGATCCTCACTCAGGTCCTTATGAGTTGGCAGTGAGTACTTCACCTAGGAAGTTATGTCTCCAGCCCTGACAGGCAGACATTAAAATTAGGTTTTATGGGTGTTGTTAACTGTTCATTCTGGGAATGGGGACATGGATATTCATTTTATAGATCACACACAACATAAGGTACTGTTAATCCCACTGGGTGAGAATAAGACCATTGCCACAATTTTTGAGCCACATATAAGCATGCTTCATTGAATACTGGCCAGAATGACGGATACTAGCCAGGTCCATACCTGGGATTCTCAAGAATGGCCACAAGCTATTTAGTCAGATGCTTATAAAGGCAAAACCCACAAGGCTATGTACTTCCTGCCTTCGTCCAATCAGAGCAAGCATACATCCTGACGTACTTCCTGCCTATGCATCTCCCTCCTGTGGTCAAGCACATCCTGTGCAGCTGGGCAACCCACCTTGTTTACAGAAGTGAAGACACTGGGTTTATTATCTTACCTGAGCATCAGCCCCCAACATTGCAGGAAGTTACCTGTCGTGGGCAAGTGGGGCTCACAGGCTAGAGGCGTTTTTGTTTTATAGCTCTCTTAAGCACAGTAATTAAAACTTAAAGCATAACTTTAGCCCTCACAGTATTTCAACACGTTTGTTTGGGGCCAGATAGATGGCTCGATGGTAGCCAAGTCTGAGGACTGATTTTAATCCCTGGGTTCCACATGGTGGGAAGAGAGAACCAACTTCCCAAAGGTATTCTCTGCACCCATGCAGTAGCATGCCCGCCCTTGCATTCATGTGGACCTGCTCACGCACACATAAATAAATGTAATTTTAAGATTTAAATGGATGTTTTGAGGCACTGGGATTGGGAGTGGAGTCTCACAAGACACCCAAGAATAAACAAGTCAGACCGCAGTAATAAGTGCAGTAATGTGCAGGTACTCTTCGGCTAGATGTACATGTGGGTCTTGGTCCAAAAGCCAAGATTAAATGTCTATGGAACATTTTTCTTTTATCAACTTGTCCTGCTTTCGTTTGCTGTGTATGTCCTTCCAAGTGTGCATACAAATCGCTGGCATGGACTTTATGGCCCATCTTTGCATGTCATTGCCTACACTGTGTTCACACACAGAGAGAAATAGGGCAGCATCTAACTTGTACTCAGAATCTCCATGATTGCAGTTTGTGTTTTGAGGCTCCAGGGTGCATGGGTGTTTCGTTCTTTCCAGAGCAATGGACACGCCCCACAGCACTAGCTTTACCTTGAGTTTTGTTTTGTGAGCCAATGGGTTTACTAGTTGTTCATAGACTCATGGGTGAGGGGTTACCTCTAGGAGCATAGGTGTCACTGGGGATGGGCTTGGAGGTTTCAGGAGTTCAAGCCAGGCCTGGTGTCACTCTCTATAGCTGCTGCCTGCCCATCAAGATGGAGAACTCTCAGCTACCTCTCCAGCATCATGTCTGCCTGTGTGCTGCCGTGTTCCCCATGATGATGGTAATGAGCAAAACTTCTTAACTGTAAGCTAGCCCCATTTAAATATAAGACTTGCCATAGTCATGGTTTCTCTTCGCAGCAATAAAACCTTAACTAACAAATGGGTGAGGAATAACTCCATAGGAGTGTGGATGAGGGACTACAGAGACATGGGTGAGAGGTAACTCACAGGGGCGTGGATGAGGGGTTCCAGGGACATGGGTGAGCGGTTCAAGGGGCATGGATGAGAGATAACTCACGGGAGCATGGATGAGGGGTTCCAGGGGTGTGGATGAGGGGTTACTGGGGCTTGGGTGAGGGATTCCAGGGCTGTGGGTGAGAGGTATCTCACAGGGGCACGGATGAGAAGTTCCAGGGGCATGGATGAGGGATTTCAGGGCCATGGGTGAGGGGTTCCAGGGACGTGGGTGAGGTTAGTGGGGCATGGACTTCCCCCTCTGGCCACTGAGAGCACCCGACAAACACCATCTCACATTTTGTTTTTTGCGCTAAGGGTCACAATTCAAGGGCGACCCCTGCCAGCAATGAGTATCCGCTAAACTCAGTTCCTCCTTTCAGGGCTCAGTTCCCCTTTCCCAGCTTAACTGGCAGCGTACTTCCCTCTTTCTTCTGTGTAGAGCCTCCAGCAGACTTTGCTCGGAAGAAACACTAAGTAGACATTCATGAGAGCTCCAAACACCTTTATTTAATTCCTTTACCTGGATAACCTGGTTTTCTCTGGTACTGGTCTGTGAAGTAGGAACTGTTACCCTGTCTGTTTTACAGGTGGAGGAGCCAAGGGAGAAGATGTTCCGTGTCCTGAGTCACACAGGAAGTTAGAGAATCATGATTTGAACCCAGCTCTCCAGGTTTTTAGAGCCCTGGACTTCAGGATGCTCTACTATTCCTGAGAGTGTAGACACATGTCACAGCAGTCCTGTGAAAAGTCTCCAGGTACATGCATATATATTTTTAGACTAGCCACATGCCGGCCCAATATATAATAAGATTGTCACTGTCCTTTCAAAACAATAAGAAGAGAGAAAAGAATACAACCAGGAGCCTGTGACCACACTTGCTGTTGCTAAATGCTCAGAGTCTACTGTTGTTGGGGAGTTGGCCAACTGGGAAACACCCTGGTTCAGTGGATGCCAGGCAGCCAGATCATAACCTTCTTTGACCCGGTGCAGGAACCAGAAATGATCCTTGGGCCCCGGAGGGTGTGGTACAAGAGTAACTGCAAGAAGAGAGATGATTCTTCTCAGGGGCATTAGAGAAATTCAGACTCAAAATGATTTCCATGCTATTCTCTCATGCTCCACAGCTGCTTCCATGGAGCTGCACAGAAACCGAGCCAGGAAACCGGTTTTCTGATGCACCCTCTAAGCCTGGAGGCGCCATCTCTGCAGTGGGGTACTCACGCTCCTGACAGGCTATTGTTCTCAGTGTCATCTGTAACCTTGTTTGCTGAGTGTTCCTGATCCTCTAGCTATTGAGCTGAGATTAAATGGTATCAGACAATCTACTGGCTAAATTTTCTAGATAAACCCATGTCAATCAAACACTTTTAATTTCGTTCATGTATTTAGATCCTGGGTCTCACTGTGTATCTCGGGCTATCCTGGAGCTCATTGCAATCTGCCTGCCTCTGCCTCACAAGTGCTGGGATTAAAGATCGGCTCTGTCGTGCCTTGAGTTTTTGTTTTTGCTTTTTTAAAAATCTTTTTGCTTTTTATTTTTAAATCTTTAGTAAAAAAATTTCAAGTGCAGCTGATCTTCAGTACAACCAAGGCTCATTTATCTTAATATAGAAGAATTAGAAGTTCAAGGTCACGCTCAGCTGCAGAGAGTTTGAGACCAGACCTGGATACTTGAGACCCTATAAAGAAATAAATAAATAATAAATATATAAAGAAAAAAAGGAAGAAAGGAAAGAAGGAAGGAAGGAAGGGAGAGAGGGAGGAAGGAAGGAAGGAAGGAAGAAAGGAAGGAAGGAAGAAAGGAAGAAAGAAAGAAAGTTAGTTGGAGGTGATGCTGTTTATTTGACCATTTTTTTTTTTTTTTTTGTCAAAAATGGCAGCCAGAGAGAGATGCTCTCTTGGGCAGAAGGTTGCAGAGGCAGAGCGAACCATGGAATGTCATAAGCACTAAGTTACTCTTAGGGACACAACTTCACAATTTTGAGAGAAGAAACTTCTAGTTGAAAATACCAAACTGGAAAAAAGTGAGGAACTCTCAAAGCAGAGAGAAACCCATGCTGCTCTCACCTGGCACTCATTGCAAGGTTACTGAGTCCACACTACCAGCAGCTTTCTCCACTAGCCCCAGACAAGGGATTAAAGGGATGGAAGGAGGAGGAAGGCAGGTGAAGTAGAGAGTGGAAAAAGCAGGAGGTGGGGGAGACACCTCGCCATCATCAGCACTGAGCGCGGAGAGGTTTGGCGCATGGGGTCTGGATCTTTGAGCTGATCACCTCGTTCCACCCCATGGCAGATTCTCTGCATATAGAAGTGGGTGTCAAAAAAGCTGCTCTGAGAACAGTTGTCGCTGGGCTGGTGAACGGTGTTCCCACGGACCAGATGCAAAATCAGATGGTGAATTACTCAGTTACCCAAAACCTGCAAAGGTGTGGCAGCCATGTGCTGACAGGGGAAGTAGAAATCCTGGCTCCTCCTATGGGCTTGTCTTCCTTGGGACAGATGGCCTCTGACTCTTTTCCTGGAGAGCCTGACGAGATGATGAAGCCCAAGAAAATCTTGAGCTGATCAACCAGGCCTGTGCACGAAGAAAAAAGTGTGTGGCTGCATACAAAGGGGCTCTTTGGAGGTTGGAAGGGCGGGGAGTTGGCAGGACTCAAACCACAACCAACAGCAGAAGAAAGCAAGAAGAAACACTTCGGAAGGGAAGTGTATTGGAGAAAGCTTCAAAAACGAGTTTTTAAAAGAACCTTGTTTTTTACATATCAAAAGAAGAAACTCCCTGTAGGGAATCAGGTCTGCTTGCAAAAATTTATATCAAAAGTTTTGTAAAATCCAAACTTCAGAACATCATACTACATGGTAACAAGCAATGAGAAGCTGACCCTACATCCTTTGCCAGGAGTATTACCAATCAACCTGTTCTACCTGTGTAGCGACTGCAGACCTCATGCTGTGTTAAACCTTGGGGCTACCATCCAGAAGGTCTCTGTCCTTCTGACGCTGGCTGCCTGGTGGGCAGTGGGGCAACCCACCATGGCTTTTCAGGTAGAGTTAACCCTGCGAAGGACCATGGCGTGAGAATGGCAAGCAGACAAGGTAGAAGAAAACACAGCTTTGATGTGAAGGTGTGGAAAGGCTAATACGTTAGCGACCCTCAGAAAGCTATGGAAAGAGAATATTCCAGAGAGAAGGCTGGCTTCCAATGGCTGCTGATATGATCAGTCGTCTGTAAGTGATATAAAAGAAGCAAAATCAATCTGCCCGCACAACTCCCTTTAATGAGGTTTATTGCAAGGAAGCAATCTCATGGCCACGATTGGGCATCAAGGTCAGAGGGAGAGCTATAGACAGAGGCACACAATATACAATGATCTTAGCAAGGTGGAGCCTTGAGGGAGGAACAAGCTTCCATTTAAGTCTGGGGGGGGGGGCTTCATTAAGAGTGAGAATAGAGAGCTGTGTGGTGGGGTTAGAACTTCTTCAGAGAGCCCGCCTAAACAGCTCTCCGCAAGGATACTTCAGACCCAAATCCCCCGAACAAGGAAATATCCGACTCTTAGGAGCTTTCAGTGTTGGCAGGAAGTGTAATATCACATGATTTAGACCCCATAGTAAACCTGGCAAAGGGCATGGAAGGGCAAGGTTCCATGGTTGAGGGCTGTCCAGTTCCAGCACAGAAGCACAGACAGCTTCTTAATTCTGTCCAAGAGAGCTTTAGCGAGGTGTGGTCCAATTCAGAGTGTGGGATCTATCCTAAAGGTGCAGGCCTTCCCTTGCTAGCAGTAAGGGGACCTCTGTGGACCTCTCAAGGCCAGGGTTTGGAGCATTTCTGGGTTAGTGAGCATGTGGACGATAGTGACCAACCTGAGACCTCCACTGTCTTCTATACACCTCTGGCTGCTCAGCTATGTAACAAATTTCAAAATAAATGCCAAATGCTTCCCAGAGTTCTGTGATTTACCCTTTTCAGTCATGCAACTCAAGCTGAGGTGTGATGGCAGGGACTCATTTTGTAGTAAATTGATCAGAAGTGTAGGTCCCAACATAAGGTTTATGAGTCAGTCTCCAGGGATGCTGCCCCGACCTGTGGGATATGTCTTTAGGTAGCTAGTGTTGAATAAATTGAACTGTAAGATACCTGGCTTGGTATGGGACACTGTTCCCACATATGGACACATGTTGAGTTGTTAAGTTTGCTTGTTTTTCTATTGCAGTTGTGTGTGTGTGCTGAGTCTGTGAATGTGTTTGTGTATTGTGCATATATTTGTGTATTGTATGTATGTATGCAGTGCATTGTGATTAATCTATGTTTGTGTCTTTGTGCATGTGTTTATGTGTGTGGTACATGTTATACTTTGTATGTGTCTATGCATGTGCTTGTGTATTGCATGTATATTATGTATATGTTGTGTGTAATGTGTATGTGTTGTGCATGTTGTGTGCATGTGTATACACATTGTTCATCCATCTGTGTTGGAGCCGCTTCTTAATTAAGGAGTGGGAGTGAAGCTAGTGTGAGCATTCTTACATGGATCTTATGAACGTGCTGCAACATTTCTCTTGGTTGAGAGCCTGGGATGTGCAAACACACCTGCTGAGTCACAGGAAACTGCCCAAGGCTCCAAAGGGCTTGCACCAGCTCCTGGTCAGGAACTGCAGAGCAGGAGGGCCCAGCACTTCCTGTCCCAGCCTCTATTAGCAGGAGGGCCAGCCCTTCCTGTCCTTCCTCCATCTTCAGCTGTTCTATTTAGGTTGGAGTGCCACCACACTGAGGTGTGGGTTGCCTTGATGGCCATTTGAGCTGAACATATCCTGTATACTTACTGAGTTGTCTATTCTTTTTACAGAGCCTATCGAATGGTGTGGGAGGTCCTTTTGTCTATGTGTTGCTTTTATTGGTTAATAAATAAAGAGACTGCTTTGGGCCTATAGCAGAGCTATAGGGGAACAGAGCTAGGTGGGGGAAAACTAAATGGAATGCTGGGAGGAAGAAGGCAGAGTCGGAGAGACGCCATGGAGCCGCCACCAGAGTCAGACATGCCAACACTTTGCCGGTAAGCCACTGCCATGTGGTGATACACAGATTAATGGAGATTAGTTAAATTAAAATGTAAGAGCTAGCCAATAAGAAGTTAGAACTGATAGGCCAAGCTGTGTTTTAATTAATACGGTTTCTGTGTGATTATTTTCGGTCTAAGCTAGCTGGGTGGCTGGGAACCAACAAGCGGGCCTTCCTCCAACAATCTAATATGCTGCCCAATATTTTCCTCACTAATTCCTATAAAAATTATCCTTGGGTTTTGGGTTTTGACTTGTGTTTGTCTACATTGAATTATCTTTTGGTTATTACTAGTTTTGGAGCTGCAGGCTAGATCAAAGCCTGTTGTCAGGCACACAGGGCAAGTGTTTCCTCCCAAGTCTTTGCTCTTGTCTTATTCTTGCCTTTTAATGAGCAGAGCTTTAAATTCAGTGAAAAATGAGAAAGGAATGGTAGTGGTCATGACTTTGTGACTTCACTTTTTTAGTTCTTTTAAAGAGCCCATTTGTCCATTGTAATAAAACGAGTATATGTTCTTCCTTCCTTTTCTATATTAGGCTAAATATTTAATGAATAGAAAGTAATTAGTATGACTTTTTTTGAGACAGGGTTTCTTTGTAGCTTGGGAGTCTGTCCTGGAACTAGCTCTAGTAGACCAGAACTCACAGAGATCTGCCAGCCTCTGCCTCCTGAGTGCTGGGATTAAAGACGTGTACCACCACCACCTGACTTTAGTATGAATATTTTTACATGCATTCCTGTGTGTGTGTGAAGTGAACTACACAGAGTCCATTGCATGGGTTTCCATTAACTGTGAAATACCAATGGCCACCGTTCATATAACAGCCATGGTCTTTATCTCTACTACTATCCCTAATTTTTCCAACAGTTCACAAACTTTGTGCTCCTGTTCCCAAGGTCCAAGGAAGACTGATGGGCAGATTCTCTTAAGAG
The DNA here is from genome assembly GCF_903992535.2 of Arvicola amphibius. Lineage (NCBI taxonomy): Eukaryota > Metazoa > Chordata > Mammalia > Rodentia > Cricetidae > Arvicola > Arvicola amphibius. The sequence goes on along the minus strand of NC_052052.2, from coordinate 148,914,653 downwards.
ACGCAAGGCAGTGTGAGGGCCAAACTTCAGTTGTTCTGGAGTTCCACCAGCAATGGTGATACGGATCTGTACCTCCCTGGCGCTGTGTGGTGATGCCTCCACATTCTACACCAGAGACATCAGAGGGGTCGCCACTGGTGCCCCCCCAGAACATGTCGTCCCCTTCAGAACGTATGGATGTTGCTGACCAGAAGCTCTCAGTGTGGGCCTTCCACCTGCTCAAACTGTTTACTGGAGGGACTGCATGTTCGGCAAGGTCTTCTGGAAACGCCTTTGCATGGCTTTGGTCACAGCCTTGGGAGCGTGACAAACCTCAAGAAAGAGGAACAGGTCCACCCAGCAGGTGCTAGAGGGTATGACAGCCTGACAGGGGCCAGAGGCCACTGACAGACAGGGGCCAGAGGTCACATACTTTGCTCTTCTTCAGCATGGGGGTCAAGAGGTTATGCTCAGTCTGTGCAATGCCCAGTAACTACTTGGGAATGAGTGAACAAATGGAGAAGAATGAATGAATGAATGAATGAATGAATGAACTTCCAGTAATATGCTTTTTAGCTCATGGGTTCATAGCTTCTCTGCTGGGACCTCTGGTCCCTGACTGGCCTGCTACCTCTCTGCTGGTATCAGAATGATTTTTTCCCCTACTTTGAAAGCTCCTGGATCTACATTCTGTTCCTGGCCCCTTTCTGATAAACTGCTCTGCCAGGGAGAGCATTAGGCCCAGTCCAAGTTACCTGGTGTAAGGATATTGGGATTAGTCAGCCAAAAGACCCAGCTGAAGGCTCCTCTGTGATGAGCACCGGCTTGGGACAAGGGTTAGGGAAGTTCTTCAGAAGCCAGGACACCCAGGGCAAAGTAGAGACTGCAGCCTGGGGTTTATCCCTTCTCTAACCCTGAACAGACCTTGACTCCCTTACCTGAGGTTTTCAGCCTCTGCAGCTTTAAGATGGAGGTTGGAGAAATGATGGTGACCAGCGTTTGTTGAAGACTATCTTAGTTAGTGTTCTATTGCTGTGAAGAGACACCATGACCACAGCAACTTTTATAAAGGAAAGCATTTCATTGGGGCTGGCTTACAGTGAGAGGTTGGGTCCATTATCATCATGGTGGGAAGTGTGGCAGCAGGCAGACATAGTGCTGGAGATGTAGCTGAGTGTCCCATATCTTGATCTGCAGACAGCAGAAGTGACTATGGACCGTATTGAGCAGAGTCTGAGTATAGACTATATGAGACCTGAAAGCCCACCCCCATAGTAACATGCCAACAAGGCCACACCTCCTTAATAGTGTCATTCTCTATGAGCCAAGCATTCAAACACATGAGTCTATGGGGGCCGTTCCTATTCAAACCACCACAATGGCTAAGTGAAACACTGTCAAGAACTTACATGAATTCCCTTTTATAATCTTCGAGTCTCCAACCCTTTAAATAGACAGGGCTGGGCCTGTAAGCCTGGGGCCTCTATCTGAACTCTTTATACCTTTATACTCCATGGTCTCTACTCTATCTCCAACTTCAAATGTCTTCAGATATCCCAGGTTTGTCTCCAGATAGTTAGTTGTTTGTTTGTTTGTTTTTTAACTGTAACAGGCTTACTTGTCTGCCCATGCAGGTCTCTTCATAATTCTCATAAGCTTTATTTAAAATGAGTGATCCAGGTTGGGGGAACAGATCAGTGTACAGAGAGAGCTTGCCACACACGGACGTGGACTTGAGTTCAGTCCCTGTGCAAAAACGCAGGTATGACCACACAGGCTTGTAATTCCAGAACCAGGGAGATGGAGATGAAGATGGAGACCGGTGGATTCCAGGAGTACCAAGCCTGCTTGGCAAAGAGCTGGCCCGAGAGAGACCCTACTTCAAACAAAAGGGCAGGAGGCATTTGAGAAATGACATTGGAGGGTTTGCTCTGACTTTACATGCATGTGCACACATGTACACACATACACTTGCACACACGTGTGTGTGTGTGTGTGTGTGTGTGTGTGTGTGAGAGAGAGAGAGAGAGAGAGAGAGAGACTAACCCTAGATTTTTTTTGCCTGACCTGACTTTTGATGTCCAGCAGAGGGCAGCACAGTGCCAGCCAGACAACCTCCTTCTAAGTGAGAAAATCTGACAAAAATCTAACAGCTTCTAGCCAAAACCAGCCTCAGCTGGACCAGGGCTAGTCCCTTCAGAAAGGAAGTTAAGAAGGCACAACAAGGACTTGGTTGAAATCCAATCCCAGGTAGAGCCAGCCTGGATGCTGTTCCTCGGAAGGCATCACAGAGGTCTGGTGTTCTTTAACACAGAGTCCTCCTTGCATTTCACGCATGAAGAGACATGGTAACAGTTTTTCATCCACGCCCCGCCTCTATTTATAGCAGTTATTAATGTGCCTGTAATGGAAGCTCTTCTGCCCTTGGGGACCTGACTTGAGGCTAAATGACAGCGTGATGACACCCTTTGCCAAGCATTAGGCATGGCCTGCTGCCTTAGAAACTACCCATTTAGAGAGCGTGCATGTCACAGGTTGGTTTTAAAATCCTTAGGAAAAAAAAATGTATAGCCACAATTGCTAGGATTTAGACATGAGTGTCAACCATCATAATGGTCTAGTAGGGATTCCTGCTTGTCCCAGGGTTAGACCCTTCTTCATTCTGAAGGTGACCTCCACGTCAAGTCATTAACTTTACCTGGTTTTCTGAAGTGGCCTCTGTGCACAGTCACTGTGGGAGTTTCCCCATTTACTCTAGCTCTAGTGGATAAGCTATTGTCAAAGGCTTCCCAGCACCCAGTACTTTATGGCATTTTATGGGGTGGGGAGCTGTTTATAGGCTAAGACTGGGACTGTGGCTCAATAATGTGCTGTGGAGGGGTGCACACCTGTAATCTCAGCCCCCAGAAGGTGGAGGCAGATGGATCAGAAGCTCCAGGTCATCGCTGGCTACACAGTCTTGAGGTTAAAACAAAAGCAATTGGATAAAAGTGAGCAGTGTGGGCTGGATGTTTTTAAGCACACCTCCATGTGAGCGCACAAACTGTCCATAATAGGACACCTAACACGGGAGGAGCTGGAGAGGGTGCCCTTCTCAGTCCCTTCCCTGACACACCTGTGCTGGCAATTAGCAGCAACAAGCTTGAAAAACTGGTTATTTGGAGAGGCAGGTTTAGGCTGACTGTCCTCTGGGCCAAGAGATTTGCATCCATCTGCTTACATAAGCAGAGGAAGGACGCAGATAGGAGCTAGTTCTGTGTAATCTCCCTTTTCTGTGTAGCAAGGACTGACCACAAAGATGGCCATCATACCTTCTACCTAAGTGACATCAACTATATCATAGGACAACCCTGGCTGGCTGTGCCCCTTACTTAGCCTCTACTGCCCCATCCACCAGTCCTTTGTCATGTTCTGTGTGAGGGTTGACTGTCTTGCCCCTCTCTGAGTCTTGAGATAAATGTGGTCGGCTTTGGTACCATCAGAAAAGATCATACCTGTGTTAAACATTTTCCACAGTTTACTGATTGGGGCCTGAGGGGCTTGACGGTTACAGGCTAAAAGCAAGATGAACTTTGGCCGACTAGGCCCTTATCTCACTGTGTGTTGCCCATCACTGGGGGGTATAACTGGACCCTGCCAGCTGGACTGGATGAGGAGGAACTCTTCTGAGAAACTGCTACTTAGATGCAGTTGAGATCTGAGTTCCGCTGCGGAAAGGAATTTTAGGATGAGTCAGTGAATTGAAGATGGAATGTATTCAAATAAGAATACAGCACGCTTATGTTACTGGATGCTCTCCAGAGGCGACCACCCAGACAGTTATAGCCAACTGAAGGTCTTTATTCCAGTTGGCTGGGGCTACACTCAGGGAGTTGGGGACCCACCTGTATCCCTGAGCATTTAGACCAAGGGGCTTTTAAAGGCCAAAACTACACCCTGGGATCTCACTCTGTAGCTGCAGGGGAGGTGTGCGCAAGCAGCCTGTTTAACAGAAGCTAAGCTGTATCTTGACTTGGGTTCTTAGGATAGGACTGTGTCATTTCCCACGGGAGTTTTCAAGGGGAGCAAATTTTGTGAAACCTGAAATGGTATCAAGAAGAACACAGATAGCCAGGCGGTGGTGGCACACGCCTTTAATCCCAGCACTCGGGAGGCAGAGGCAGGCGGATCTCTGTGAGTTCGAGGCCAGCCTGGTCTACAAGAGCTAGTTCCAGGCCAGGCTCTAAAAAAGCTGCAGAGAAACCCTGTCTCGAAAAACCAAAAAGAAAAAAGAAAAAAAAAAAGAACACAGATGTAAATGGAGACTACATTTTCATTTTCCCGCCAACCGAACCTGAGTAATTTTCATTTTCTATCCACTTTGATGCAAAAATTATATTAATTACAACACTCTTTAGCCAACAGCTCAGGTGTATTCCTAGATAGCTCTTACATCTTAAATTGACCTGTTTCTATTATTTTGCACTTTGCCACAAGGCTCATGGCTTGTTACCTCACATCTTGCTTCTTGGGTAGCTCCATGGCATCTGCCTGACTCTGCCTTCTTTCTCCGTGCATTCAGTTTAGTTTTCCCGCCTGGCTATATTCTGCTCTGTCATAGGCCAAAGGAGCTTCTTTATCAAGCATTGGTAATAAAACATATTCATAGCATACAAAGGGGAATCCCATATCACACAGATGGAGAAACCCATGCACTGTCTTGCCCTGTCACACTCAGACATACATGATGTAATCACGTGCATGGAGAGAGGGGGTGGGGAGAAAAATAGGCTTAGAAATAGCTCTCTGTATTATTTAGAGGCTTTTGAAGTTACAGTGGTCAGCAGAGGTAATTTATATCCAAGTTTAAAAAATTAAGTAAAAATATTTTGGTATAATATTAAGACAGTCTTTTTGTACACTGTGTGAAGATGTGTCTATGTCCTTCCTCACTTGCCTAAGACATCTTATGATTGGTTTAGTAAAAAGCTGAGTGATCAAAAATAGCAAAGCAAGAGGGAAGTTGCCCACTGCTCAAGTCACCACCTAAGCGCTCGGCTTTTGGCCGTACTTGGACACAATGCAGCTTGTGCAGGACATGTCACCTCCCCTCGCTACAAACCATAAAATATCCCAGCTGTTGTTTGGGGTATGACTTCTTTGACATAGATCTCTGGAACTGGAGAACCCACCTCGGAGTTACTTTGCTCAGTATACCTGTTCTTATACTTTTTCAATTCGACTTGATCTGGCTTTCTGTGTTGTCAGAGAGGGTGGGCAGAAAACCTGTTAAGATGATAAGGTGGTTCTTTGTATAGGTTTATACATAACAAAAGAGTGCTAATGAGATAAAAGCATAGGTCCCATATTGTCAAATGGCCTTCTAAATATTTATTTATGTGCATGGATCAATGCCTTTTCTAAGAAGCCTCTTTCTGCTCTGTGCCATGGCTATGTAATGATTACCTTGAGAGCAGAAATCCTGTGAAGGCAAAATCTCATTAAAGAGATAATTATTACTCTCATCTCCTTAACATAGCTTATGCAGAGTCAGCCTTCCTGAGGCGCGGTCCCTCGGCCGGATGAATGACAGCACAAATGGATTAATTCTTGAGGGTGGAGGCAATGACTGTCTCTGCCCAGAGGTAGAGTCCCTTCTTGTCCTTTACACTTGATCTTAGCCAAAAGGCTGAGAAGCGGTTATAGACGTCCTTTAAGAGTCCTTCAGTGCTGCCATAACACCAGCCTAGTCACTGTAGTCAGTGGGACTTTTGCATTAAAAACTTTTGGGACTAAATCCCCAAACTAATCTAGGAAACTACATTGCTTCTAAAAAGCAAAGCAATGACTCAGTCTGGCCCAGACGTGTGAGTAGCTCCTAATTAACTGACGATAGGAAGTGCCCCTGCCAGCTGATCCCTAGCAGCTATATTCATACTCCAGGGGAGCTGGCAGAACAATTCTGCATTGTTATGATAATAGCAAGGCTGCCATTCCTTTGCTATGCAAATTGTACACATTTTGGCCGAGTAAATACTTCCTGTCTGCCTGCAGCATTGATTTGAATGACAAAAATATGAGAAGTTAAGAGTGGGCTTCTGTGGTTAGAAAGAGCTTTAGATAAAGAGCAGGCTCTCTCTGCAAGTGGCTTACCAGCTGCCACAGTCGGGTAGACTTAGATGAAGCTTGGATCCCTTGTAACAAAATCCAATTTTCACGTTTGACTGACAGAGGAAACTTGGGAATTCAACTCTGAAATTCTTCCTCTCTGCTTCCTCCTCTTCCTCCTCTTCCTAGTTTTAGTAAAACATAGGCTCTATTTACTGAAAGGTTTTGGGTTTTAGCATTCACCGGGGACAACTGAGACAAATTATCCTTTGGGCAAGAGACTTATTAGAATTATTGTTGTCATAGATAGTCCGGCAGACAGCATGGCAGGGGGTCGAAGGAGAGTTATGTTCAATTGGCAGAGTAGAAATTCCTTCTAGTAGGTTTTGTAGGAATAGTGTGGGAAGGGAGAAGGGTGGGAGGGGGAGGGTGGGAAGGAAGTGGTGAGCTAAAGAATATCAAGTGATGGGCCAGTACCTCTCTTGGCTTCCTTTATTGGGGCTTGATTGTAGAAAGGGCAGGGATTATAGAGAAATGAGTTTCTTATGTTCTGGGAACCAAATTACGTTTATTTTGTGAATTGTTGCAGTTCAACCAAAACAGAGGAACTTTACATAATGGCATGGCCCTGGCTGGCACCCACCCCCAGCCCTGGCACATGTGAACGTGTATGGAAATCAAAAGCCCTGCTCATTGGCACCAATGGTCACCTTACCAGCAGATTAAAGCCAAGGGGTTCATCTACGCCTTGAGTATTCAGGGGTGACAGAAAATGAGAAAGTGTAAAATGCTTTGTGTTAGTCAAATGCCTATAAATGATGTGCATTAAAACCCTGCCGTGAGTTTCTTTTCCAAGGGCATTGTTACATTAAATGTAAACATTAGCTATGAGCTCTCTAGTAAGGCAGCAATATTGATGAAATGACGGATATATATGCTTGTCAGAGATCTTTAGGATACGTTTCCTTTTCCCATAATGGGAATTCAGGACATTTTTACCCTGCATAAAACAGTACCCTTAAGGATCTGTGCCAGCTTTTATTATGCTGTAAGCCATAAACCAAAACCAGCACCTGAAAAGTTCAAAGTTTAGGATTTGAGGGGGACTCTGAGGTGGATTGTCCTGCTAGGGAAAAGGTTTGTTGGAAAAGTTACTGATACCACAAAGAGATGGACAAGCAATCGCAAGGAAGGGGTGCGAGGAGATGCAGCTTTGGTGAATTGTGAGCCAGTCTGGGTGGGCTTTTTGGTGATAAAGCTGTCTTGAAGTGACCCAAGTTGAACTTCAGTGACTTCTCTCTTGGTCTGTTGTTGGGGGATGTAGTTTGCTGGTATCTGCAACACCCTCCTTCCTTCTTTCTTTTGTTTTTCTTTTCTGAGACAGGGTTTTGTTCTATGTATCTCAGGCTGATGTAAACGCACTATGTGATGTGGGATTCCCCTCTGTTCGTTATGAATATCATTGGTTAATAAAGGAACTGCTTTGGGCCTATAGCAGGGGTATAGGGGAACAGAGCTAGGAGGGGAAAACTAAATGGAATGCTGGGAAAAAGGAGGCTGAGTCAGAGAGAAGCCATGTAGCCCGCTGGAGTCAGACGGAATTTTTTCCGGTAAGCCACAGCCACGTGGTGATACACAGATTAATAGAAATGGGTTGAATTAATATATAAGAGTTAGCCAATAAGAAGCTAAAGCTAATGGTCCAAGCAGTGATTTAATTAATACAGTTTCTGTGTGATTATTTCGGGGCTAAGTGTCCAGGAACCAACAAGCAGCCCCCTCTTTACAACAACTGTGTGTCCCAGGTGCTCTTGCTTCCATCTCCTCAGTGCTAAGGTTGCAGGCATGTGTTATTTACCCCATCTGCCTATGCTGTACATTTCCACCTAGGTATCCTGTGTGTTTTTAAACGCAGTATGTCTGAGAACCCGGTCCACACGAAGAAACTGAAGATGTAATCTCAAGACCTTGGTGCCCAATGGCAGCTTTAAAGGAGAGCAGAAGTTCTTAGGAAAAGCTCCATCCAGCACTACAAAATGTTTAGCTAGCATAGAGGCCTTGCCGGCTGTGCAGTGATGGTCTCTGAGACCATGTAGGGTTGTTGGTCCAGGAGAGATGGTGGCTCATGAGGCACAAGTTCCTGGGGCCGCTCCATCCATTCATGCTTGGACCTCCCTCCTGAAATCTTATCTGAGTAAAAATAAGTGCTTGGGATAACACTTCATTTCGATATTTGATAATTTGTTGATCCTAGTAGCTGTAACTCTCCTCCCGTTAGCAACCCAGCCTTCCTTCTATTGTCTGTATATTGAGAACATATGACGTTCATTAGCCTTCCTTGCAGCAGAGAGAGGCAGGCTACTCATTGGGCACCTCCTGGTTGTTTTGTGTGACTTGTTTGAGAACAACTATCTTACAGTGCTTCCCATCAGTCTTTCAGTCTCCTGATGGGAACATGTGTAGGCAGTCAGGAACTCTGTGAAGGCCCACCTGGCCAAGACCCTGAGCCATGACCTCGTCAGCAACAAGGGCACCGTGCTTCAGCCCCGGATTGTCTAGAGGTTGTCGGAGTTTTGTCTGCCTTTTGTGGCCATGAGTAAAGAAAATCACCATTCCTTTCACTTAGGACAGTCTGATATTTCTATCAATCTAGAGCCTTAAAGGGCTCCAAAAGCCTCACGTTTGAGCGCCAGGTGATGGGTGCGGTCGATCGAAAAGCTAGAATTAACCAGACCAGCTCAACACAATAGATTTAGTTTAATAATTGGAAAAAAGGGAAATTCACACAATCAAGGGTCCAGCGAACATCAGGAACACAGAGAGAACAAAAAGAGGGGGGCGAGCTCACCTGGATGTTTTTATCTTTTTTTTCTTGGCCTCAGGGGGACACACCCTAAGCAAAATGTGATTGGCTAAACTTCCCCATCATGTCAAAAACTGCCAAACCAAATAATTCTAACAGATACAGCACTCATGACAATTGGCATCAATAGACCAGTTGCCGAACAACTCAAAGAGTAACATTTTATTCATCTGTGCCCTAGAAACTTACAGAGGTATGTGCCAAAAGCTGTTCTTTGCAGCCCTGTTGGTCAAAGTTAAGCCATATCCCCATGTCTGGAAAGAATAAATCCACCCAGGAGAGGTAGTAGTGACACTCGATCTAAGCCCAAAGGAGAGCAGCACCCCTCACAATGACACACTACGTGCAGATATTGAAGGAAAGATCACACCTACCTGGTAGGAAGAGTCCTCTGACACAACAGCCCACGAGAAAAACAGTGCAGAAGTTTGCGTAATGGCATGCCCTTTAAAGTTACATTTGCTGACATGCTTTTAAGTGTGTGTTCTGTGGAGCTGGAGAGATGCTCAGTGGTTAAAGGCACTTGCTGCTCTCACAGAGGACCTGAGTTCAGGTGATGGAAGAGTGTCTATGTGTTACTTTCATTGATTAATAAAAAACTGCTTTGGCCCTTTAAGAGGACAGAAAATTAGGTAGGCGGAGTAGACAGAACAGAATTGTGGGAGAAAGGAAGCAGAGTCGGAGAGACGTTTCAGGCAGTTGCCATAGTTAGTCGCCATAGTTAGTCGCCATGCTTCTCCTCTCCGAGATGGACGCAGGTTAAGATCTCTCCTGGTAAGCGACCACCTCGTGGTGCTACACAGATTACTAAATATGGGTTAAAGCAAGATGTGAGAATTAGACAATAAGAGGCTGAAACTAATGGGCCAGGCGGTGTTTAAAAGAATACAGTTTCCGTGTAATTATTTTGGGTAAAGTTAGCCGGTGGCCGGGAGCCAGGAGGCGGGAAGCCGGCCCACAGCTCATCACTACATTCAGGTCCCAGCACCCATGCAGGGTGACCTTCAACTACAACTGCCTGTAAAATCCATCCCCAAGGGGATCTGATGTCCTCTTCTGGCCTCCATAGGTTCCTGAACCTATGTATACATACACACACACACACACACACACACACAGAGACACACACATATAATTAAGAATAAAATTAAAACTTTAAAAAATGTGTGTTCTATGTGCATTTTGTTATTGTATATAAGAAAACGTTCTTTTCCATAAAGGCAGGCAGAAAATTACTCATGTAAATAAACTGGTTGAACAAAAATTTCAGGTTACTTTTTATTGTTAAGTGACAATGTGGACTTTTACATAAATTCCAACAAGGAGGAATACTGTTTTTATTTTAAAAGACAGTTATAGCATAACAGCAGCTGTCTTGACTGTACTGTGCCTCCACTGGTCTGTTATTTCTTCATTTATACAGTGGCCAAATGTAGTTCAAGTTTGTGAAGAGCTCCTGCTCTCCAGGGCTCTCCTGTACCACGAGGGCTGCCTGTGGAGTCAGAAGCTGAGGTATGGCAAGACCGAGGGTGCAACCACTTGGGGGACACAGGTGCTTGGAATACCATACATGTAGCATTATGCACATGGAGCACACATGGCACATTAATGGCTCATATGGAATATACATCATGTATATATAGCTCATATCTGTTGTATACATATATGGCATACACATGGCACATATATAGTGCATGTGTGCTATATAATCATACATGTTAGATATGTATAATATACATATGATAAAACCTATTATATATATATAGATGGCACTTGTGGCATATACATGGTGTACACAAAATACACACTTAGCACATGCGTGGTGCACAATGTTATTAGAAAGGCACACATAGTAGTCACATGTACACAAGGTAGTAATACACTGTACACACAAATACACAGAGTATACACATGGCACACATAGTACATATGCAGTACATATGTGGTATGCCTCTGGGATATAGGTGTGGTGTGGGTGACATGAATTTGGGGGCTTAGGGCTTGAGACAAATCAAGTAAGGAATGAAGAGAGTCTGCTATACTTCTAGAAACTGAGCCAACCCTCCAGCTTCTCTTCTTCATCTTTCCCCCTCCTTTTCCTCTTCCCATTTTTTAAATAAAAGTAAGTCTTAAGAAGTCAGTCAGAAGCCGGGCGGTGGTGGCGCATGCCTGTAGTCCCAGCACTCGGGAGGCAGAGGCAGGCGGATCTCTGCGAGTTCGAGGCCAGCCTGGTCTACAAGAGCTAGTTCCAGGACAGGCTCTAGAAACTACAGGGAAACCCTGTCTCGAAAAACCAAAAAAAAAAAAAAAAAGAAGTCAGTCAGAGCTCTAGCTGTCTCTCCCTCTGTTGGAGCAAGAGCACCTGTTGTCCAGGCTCAGACCCTGGGAGGATAATAAGCTTTCCTTCACATGCCTATATTCTGACCACTCTCTCTCACAGTGGCTTCTCTCGCTACGGAGAAGGTCATGGAAATGCTTTTGTCTATGGACTTTGCATTCAGGGTGGGTGTGGCAGAACTCAGAAGTCACTGTGAATGTTGGGCTCTGTTCTCAATTTTGTTCATCCTCCCTTCACGTCAATGTGGTCTAGAAAGTTTGGCTCATTTGAGAACGACTTTGCAGTTGGTCTATGTGCCTTCCTCTAGCAAGCTATAGCAAGTGGCTCTACTTTCTTTCTTTTTAGGTATCTTATATGCACACATATATCCCTTTATGTTTGAGCATACCTGTGCAGGCATTTGTATGCATGTGGTTACTTAGATGAACCTGATTATCTTTTCCTTACCTTGTATGCATATCTTCCTCATCTGTTCAGACTCCATGCCATTCCCTCTCCTTCTTCTTGTCTTTTCTTTCCATGATATTAATTTTCATAATGACTCAAAGTGCATCCTTGTTTCCCAACAATGAAAGCTCTGAACACCTTGGCCTTTGAGTGGTATTTACTCGTCTGTCTGTCAATATCCTCCATCGATGCCTTTCATGGACTCTGTGTGCCAAACCACTCAGGGCATTGATTTCTAGTTTTTCTTTTCATTTGCTCATTTATTTTAATTGTCCTCATTTTATGAGGCACACACCTCCATTTCTGCTAATGGAGCAGTCTGGGGAATCATAGAGCTTTCCCCTCATCCAGAAAATGCTTGGTAATGTCTAGGCAAGCCTTTTAAAACTATGGTTTAAAGAAGTATATGGATTATCTAGCAGAATAAGAGAACTGGTTAAGAAGAGAGAAAAAAGTGAAAATTCTCTAGGCAGACATTCACAGGTGCCAGAACCTTCCTTGGGGCATAGATCAGTCTTTGTTCTCTCTCTTGTTTTTTTTTTAATTTACATTTACACATGTTCTCTGTATAGAGTAATGGCTGGAATGGAGGTTTAGGGCCACACATATTGCCAGGTTATAATCTTGGGTTCTCACAGGCTGGAAGTGTTTGCAGAGGATGGGGCCAGACCTGGGTGATCCCAGGGTCTTGACAGTATTAGTCACTTTCTATTTTTTCTTTATTTTTTCTTTATTTTATTTTATTTTTTCTTTATTTTTTCTTTATTTTTTCTTTATATTGTTTCTGTGAGAAAACAACAAGACCAAGGTAACTAATAAAAGAAAGCATTTAATGGGGCTCACCATTCCAGAGTGTTCGAGTCCATGATGGCATCAGCCCAAACAGCTGGGAGGGAGCTCACACCTCCAGCTGCAAACAGAGGGCAGAGAGCACGCTGGGAGCAGTTCAAATCTTTTGAAATGTCAGAGCTCACTCCGGTGACACACCTCCTCCTACAAAGCCACACCTCCTAATCCCTCTCAAATAGTTTCACTAACTATGGACAGAGTCTTTAAACATATGATCTCTTGAGGGCCACTCTGATCCAAACCACCGCACTGGACTCTGACTAAAAGAGCTGAGCAAGGGTGGTCAATATGTGAGATGGAACAAGGCAATCTTACTCAGAAGTAAAGCGAACAGAGCAGAAGGGCATGTACTCGGGTCGCGGTGACCACGTGGATGGGGACCTCCAAGCCCCAGTGTTACTTGGAGTTTTCTTCTATGGGTTCAAGAGAAGGAGGAGTTGGCTACTAAGGGAGAAGTTTGGGCTATAGTTTGATTGATAGGTTACGCTGGATGTCCTAGTTAGGGTTTTATTGCTGTGAAGAGATGCCATAACCATGGTAACTCTTAAAAAGGCAAACATTTCATTGAGGCCGGCTTAGCACGCACAGGTTTAGTGTATTATTATCATGGGAAGGGACATGGCAGGGGCAGGCAGATATGGTATGGAGAGGTAGCTGAGAGCCTCTCATCTGCATTGGTAGGCAGCAGGAAAAGAATGCCACACTCAACCTGGCTTGAGCTTCTGAGATCTCAAATTCTACCCCAGTGACCCGTTTCCTCCAACAAGGCCACACCTAATCCAATGAGGCCACACCTCTTAATAGTGTCACTCCCTATGGGCCTACGGGGGACATTTTTTTTTTTATTAAACCACCACACTGTATATTCATTTTTCCTAACATGAATGTCTTTTTTCATAAAGCATCTGATTTTGATCAGGTGCATGCCCAATTAGGTGTAAGCATGGGGGTCTTCCTTAAAGTTCTCTTGAAGAACAGTTTTGTCTTACTGCATATCCACCCCAAACAAGTTCAGACTGGATCATCATTTTTATTCCCTATGTCCAGGTAGGTTGTGAATATACTTGAATATGAACTGTCTAAATATAGATGTTGTTAGGGACAGGGAAATCTATATTTGTGTGCTGTGGGACAATGGTCTTGTACCCTGTAAAGATTTGTTACTTGTATTTTAATAAAATACTGATTGGCCAGTAGCCAGACAGGGAGTATAGAGGTGACGACAAGAACAAGAGAATTCTGGGAAGAGGAAAGGGTCAGTTTGCAGTCGTAACCCAGACACAGAAGAAGCAATATGAGAATACTTCACTGATAAAAGGTACCTAGCCATGTGGCTAACATAGACAAGAATTATGGGTTAAGATGCAAGATATAATAGTTGGTAAGAATCCTGAGCTAATAGGCCAAGCAGTTTATAATTAATGTAGACCTCTGTGTGTTTCTTTGGGACTGAACGGCTATGGCACCTGGCAGGACAGATCTTTGTCAACACTAGTGTTGAGAGAGAGAGAGAGAGAGAGAGAGAGAGAGAGAGAGACCAATATGTGTTTAGTCCAAGGCAGATGGGGGTTCTAAGATTGCTAGGGGTATTGTTTGAGAGAGATGTGTGTTAATTGTCCTTTTGGGTGATGGAATTAATCTGTCAAGTGCATTATTCTCAGCAGGGTTGGATATAAGAAAACTCAAATGGGGTCTCAGATAACTAAACTGTCTGCTGTATTTGTCTGCATCAGGAGGGACAATTCACCCACAAATCAAAAGCTCCTGTGCTGATACCTGTTCCAGGTGAATACAAGATGCACTGCCTTTCCTGGATGTCAGATGTGTGTACATCATGCCTGCCTTGATTCTGCACTGGAGGAGGAAGGGAATGAGAGCTGTGTTTGAGGGCTCCTGACATAAACTCTTTATGTGGGTTTGGGACTTGTCTTTACAAGGCCTGCCTGAAAAATCTCAAGGGAAACAAAAAGATTATAGTCAAGCTTCTGGTATTCCAGGTGCCTAGCAACAAATGAAACTCTCTTCAGAAGAATGGATTTCAATTCAAGCCTTGAGGAATTCCAGCCCCAAGAGCCCCCCACAGCCAAGACACACAGATTAGGGAGTGGATAAGAGCTGGGGAAGGGAGGCACCCCGAGGAGGATCAGCCTAGCGGCACAGATACACTCAGCCATGAGGGCAGGTGCTGGAATGGCTGTGTGGGAAACACAATGACGTGGGATTAAAATTATTGAAGGAGCAAATGGAAAATGACAAAGTGGAGAGCTAGGGATATTGTACGTCAAGCAAAGTGTTCGCCATGCAGATGTGAGGTTCTGAATGTTTATTCCCAGAAACTTCACAGATAGGGGTTGCAAGCATGTGTAATCCTCTATGGGGAAGGAGGAGACAGTGGACCCCTGGGTCCAGCTGGCCTAGCCTGATGGGTGAGGACCAGGCTAAAAAACCAATGTGAACAGTCACTCAAGCATGACATCTGAGAGTGTCATCTGACCTCCACACACATTTGTCCATACACATGCATGGACCTGCGCATGTGCATGCACGTGTGCGCACACACACACACACACACACACACACGTGTACACCAAACATGCAAATCACAAAGAGAGACCATGAAAACAGCAAGGGAGGGAAGAACCAATTAGATGTGGCTGAACATACCAACTGCTCCCATGAAAATTTTGAAAAGTGAAGAGGAATGGGGGCCAAAGCGAATAATAAACACACAACCCATGTAAATAAATATACCAATAAAAGCAGATAAAGAAACCGAGACAGATGGTGAACCAACAATACAAGTCCATGGGTATATTGCAACTCGAAAACCCTAAGATCTTTGTGCCATTTGGGAGGGTGGAGTTGGTGTTGATGGGCTGTGGAATGCAAGACAACTCACTGAAAAAATGAGACAACCCACTTACGAACTCCAAACCAGCCAAGGGAGAGAAAAGGAGGAATGAGTGGGTGAAATGCCATCTACCCAAAGGAGAAAAGAAGAAAGGAGAGAGGAGAAACAAAGAAATAAACAGAAAATGCACAATAAGATGGCCCAGTGAAAGAATCTAAATAAATATGAGAAGATCATCAGTTGTTGGGAATGAGAGGGAAGGCACTGTTTGGGGGTGGTGGTTTGGATGGGGAATGTTCCCCAGAGGCTCATGTGTTTGGACACCTTGTCTCCAGTTGGTGACACTGTGTGTGGACTTGGGGGACCTTTAGGAGGTTGCAGTCTTGAATGAGGATTGCAGTGGGGGCAGGTTGTAAGGGTTTAGAGCCTGTCTTGGGTTCAGGTCCTCCTCCAGAGCCTGCCTTGGGTTCGGGACATCCTCTAGAGCCTGTCTTGGGTTTGAGTCATCCTCCAGAGCCTGCTTTGGGTTCAAGTCCTCCTCCAGAGCCTGCCTTGGGTTCAGGTCCTCCTCCAGAGCCTGCCTTGGGTTCAGGTCCTCCTCCAGAGCCTGCCTTGGGTTCAGGTTCTCTCAGCACCATGAACCACTGTGCCTACCAGGCAAGAAAACTATTTTCAAGGCTGCAGGCCTCTGCAGCACGGCAGGAGATTTCTCAGTACCTGCCACAGGCCTGTGGCTTCCGCACTTCCTCCCTCTGCAGATCCCTTTTCTGAGAAGCTGTGATGTGAATGGCTCTTCTGCCTCACAGGTCAGTTTCTTATCTCTGGATGCCAGCAAGGCTACCTACCATTGTCACAGCCCGGTTCCGCCTGAGTGAGTCCATTTGATCCCGCTGCAGGGAAGGTGGCCTGTTCTGATGTTATTTACATCTCTGTAAGAATGGGATGTTGAATTCAGCTGCTTTTCAGGCTATTGCTCTGGTGGCAGCCCCTCCCCTCTCACAGACCTGGGTCTGGCTCCCACTAAATCACTGTGAAATCTCAATCTAACAGATTTGTAGGTGCCTAGATTTCTTACCACACACCCTGCTTCCCACCCCTTTCCATGTCTCCTTCTTGGTAATCAGAGAGCCTGACTGAAGGCTTATGCTATGAAACCACCTCTGGGCTGGCTAATTTTTTCCTCCACTTGACACAATCTGAGAGGAGGGAACCTCAAGTGAGAAAAATCTTTCCATAATCTTGGCCTGTAAATAAGCCTATGGGACATTTTCTTAATTAACAAGGGGCATTTAATTGATCAATAATTGATGTGGGAGGGCCCAGCCCACTCTGGTGGTGTATAAGAAAGCAAACCGAACAAGCCTAGGGAGTTAGCCAGTAAACAGCTTTCCTTCCTGGTCTCTGTTTCAGTTCTTGCCTTCAGGCTCCTGCCTTGAGTTCTCCATCAACCCTTCCTTTAGTAATACAACCTGGGAGGTGTGTGTGTAATACACACACACACACACACACACACACATATATGATATAATTAACTCTTTCTTCCCCAAGTTGCTTTTGGTTATGGTGTTCTAACACAGCAATAGAAAACCCGACTACCTCCTCCCCAGGAAGCTGGAAGACCCCAACTCTGCCAGGAAGGATGGATTCTGCTTCAGAGTCCCCGCCATGCTGCCTCTGGTGCTAGGACCTGAACCCTCCTTAAAACCATTACGCTGTTGTCAGTTTGTCTGTCTGTGGCATTAAATCAACTCCTTAATCCCCAACAGTCCATTTCTGTGTTCCTGAGGAATCCCACATCTGAGCCTTACATTTATTTATGTGTGAGTGTGGGGGGGGGGGACATGTGTGCCACAGTATGTACATGGAAGTCAGAGGACAGCGTGCAGGGGTTGGTCCTCTCCTTTTACCCCATGGGGTCATAAGGTAGATCAAGGAAGAAAGGAAATGAGGAAAAACTGATATTGTGAGCAGTCAAGATGACATGCTTGGTTTGGCAGACTCCACCAAGCCGTGCTGATGCAGCAGGAGAGAGTTATTCCTCATTTCATCCACCCTGGACTTTTGAGTTATCATTACAAATATCTCCTACTCACTTTGATAATTATGATGTGTTGCTTCCACTCTACGTCATGGGGGCTCAGGTTGCCAGACTCTGGGGAGTCAAGGGGTTAGTGTTGCAATGGGTACCCTTTAACTAGATGTGCCTTCCCCAGACTCCCTCTCCTTCGCCTGCAGCCCAGGAATCAGAGATAGCCTGACTGCAAAAGGGTCCTACAGAGTCAACAGCTGCAAGTTTACCTTCACCCCACTGTCTCCGTTTTAAGGAGGTGGACCTTCAATTCTAACAGCTGACATCATTTGAAAACACAGACATTCATGGGTATCATATGAGGCTCATGCCACACAATGCAAGACTGATAAAAATAGATTTATTGAAAATACTAAGCATGAAGCTCGTCAGGAGAGAGATCTGCAGCTTTGTCTTCACTGGCTCAGGTTTGTTTTCTCATCTCGGTGAGGAGTCACTTCTACTGCAGGAACTGAGCTCAGCCACCATCACAGAGCAAAGGAATGGGAGGATGCCCGTTTCTGTGGGTTGTGCTCATCCAAAAGGATCCTCCCAAGATGTCGCTCAGTCTTGATATTTGCACATCCATGCTTATTGCTGCTCTATTTATGATACCAAGGAAACTGAACCAACCTTAGATGTCCATCAACAGACTAGACTATCTAGTGAGAATGTGGTAGAGAGACGGAGCGGAATACTATTAAGCTGTGAAAGTTGGAGTCACGGAATTTGCAGGGAGAGGATGAACATGGACAGTCTGTTGCTAAGCGAGGTCTCGGATGCGGATTCTGCTTCTAACGCATGTATATAAAGATGCAAGCGTGGCTGTAGAGCGACATCCAGAAAGGAGACCAAGGGAGGGTAACGTCAGGTGATGAGGGAAGATGGGATGCAGGCAAAGGGACGTACGTCCTGACAGGAGATGCGGTGCTTTTTGCTTTCTAGTGTCTGCTCTGTCATGGCTTCTTTTTTTCTTTATGTGTGGGTGAACAAGTGAACAAAGATGAAGTTGACTGTAAAGGTGCAAAATTCTAAGCAAAGCTCCACAGCTTCCGAATGGCCGTTCTAACTGTATGGGTGTTCACCGAGACGGTTAGGACCTGGGACTGGGCGTGTGCTTGAGGGGCTTCCTTAGACCGGCTGTGATGGAAAGTGTCTCTCCATCTTACATGCAGGAGGGATGTCTAAAGAAGCGAGAGGCAAGGCGATGCCGGAGCACATCTGTCTTATTGTCACACCGGCACAGGGTGACGAGAGCAAATGCAATCCCATTGGAGATAAAAAAAAAAAACCCACTTTTCAAGAGAAGATGAAGCAATTAATTATTCAAGGGCAGTGGCTTCTCCTTCCTTCATTTCCACAGACTGCATTTCCCTCAGCTGTTGAAGGAAGAACTAGACAGCATACTTAGCGGCTTGCACTTGCTTCAGTAAGGAACCCACCGCCATTCCATTCACCATGCATTAATTTAAGTATCCCTGATTCTAAAAGGACTGTCCTAGGCCAGGGGAGACACCTGGGTGCCTGCCTTTTGATGCCAATGGTGGGACCTGCTTCAGTCCTGCAAGGTCTGGGGACAGACAGTGGTTTCAGCCCTCGGGGTCCCAGTAAATGGATGCCATCTCCCCTTGTTATTTTTCGGAACCACCATGGTTCTGAGGCCCTGGGTATTCTGCCTGAAGACAGGATTCTTTTCGTTATCTGAAAACCGAACCCCAAATCTCATGTTTTAGGCAAATTGTTTTGTCACCGAGTTGTATCCACAGCCTCTACCAGACTCCGTTAGCTGGGTCCTTCTTCCTGCCCGCTGATGCAGTATCTGAGTGGGTTAGCTGGGACCCTAGGGTTCCCTTGATGCTGTCTAGACACCACTGAACTCTGGGAAGGCATGGGATCTTCCACACATTTTCTAGGGCTTTTTGTCACAGAACTGTGCTAGGTAAGTGCATGTGTGTGTGCATGTGTGCACACATGCCAGTGCCTGTGCATACCTGCACATATATGTGGCGGCCAGAGGACAACCTCGGGTGTCATTTGTCAGGTACCACCCACCATTTGTGTTTTGAGGCAGTGTCTCTCACTGGCCTGGATCTCAACACACAGCCTTGACTGACTAGCCAGCAGGTTCAGTGTACCCACCCTGTCTCTGCCTCCCTGGTGCTGGGAGTAGAAGCGCTTGACACAATTTCTGTTTGCTTGTTTTGTTTTGTTTATTAACATGGGTTCTAGAGATCAGACTCGGGTCTTTAAGCGCTTTGCCAGTTGAGTTCCCTCCCCAGTCTCATTTGGTTAGAAAATTCTTTCACTTTTTTTTAGTCCCAAATGCAGATCTACACTGATTGTAAAGCACAGACCTCTGTGTTAGTGAAGCAGAGGAGACGACCAGGCTGTACTCCCTGGGATGAAGAAGAGACCAGGTTATACTCACAGGGATAAAGGGGGAGACTAGGCTGTACTCCCTGGGATGAAGGGGAACCAGTCTGTACTCCCTGGATTGAAAGGGAGATCAGGCTGTACTCAAGGGAATGAAGGGAGAGACCAGGCTGTACTCCCTGGGATGAAGAAGAGACCAGCCTGTACTCCTGGGATGAAGAAGAGACCGGGCTATACTCACAGGGATAAAGGGGAGAGCAGGCTGTACTTCTTGGGATGAAGAGGGAGACCAAGCTGTACTACCTGGGATGAAGGGGAGACCAGTCTATACTCACTGGGATGAAGGGGAGACCAGGCTGTACTCACTGGGATGAAGGGTAGACCAGGCTGTACTCACTGGGATGAAGGGGAGACCAGGCTATACTCACTGGGATGAAGGGGAGACCAGGCTGTACTCACTGGGATGAAGGAGAGACCAGGCTGTCCATCCTTCTCCCAAGCTCTACCTTAACCTCCAATGTTCTCTAGAGAAGCAGAACCAGTAGAGATGCATCCATTCATTCATCCATTCATCCATCCATTCATTGGCTTATTCTTTGGCACTAGCATAATTATCCTGTAGGAGGACTGACAAACTTTAAGCCAGACCATCTCAGGATGGTGCAGCTCCTGCTCCATCCTCGGAGGAAATGTGCGCCTGTTCAAAGCTAACGAATGGGCTATGGCAGTGCCCTGGTTCACAGGCCACCAGGCAAACAGTCACGAGGCAACCACTTTGTAGATCATTCACGTTTTCCTCCTCCTTCTTTGCTTTCTCCTTTTCTGGGAACCGGCTCTTATGTAGGACCTTCTCTCTGCCTCCCACAGCTGCTCACCGATCTTTCTTTTCTGCCTGGAGTTCATTTTTTATTTGACCACAGAGTCCTGGTTTGCAATTTAGGAGAAAAGGGAGAAGGCCCAGCTAATCTCTCCCTCAGGGAGAATTTTAAAGGCCTAGAGAAGCTGTCTTCAAGACTGTTTTTAATTGTGGCTAAGAACCCTTAACATCAGATGCCCTCTTGGCAGAAGCTGGGAGTTCGAGTCCCTGTTGCACATGGGCACCATGCTGAACCAAGCTGTCTACAGAATATTCACCCCCCGTGTAGCTGAGAGTTGACATTCAGTCACCCCTTTCTTCCAAACCATGGTTCCCTGGTTAGCCTTGGCTTTTAGGGAGGAGCAGGTGGTACCTGCAGTCCAGTGAGCAATGTTGCTGCTTGAGTTTTCACCTTGACCTTTCAGCGGTGGACACTGACTTGTAAGGCGGAATATAAACCCTTTTCTCCCCTAAGCTGCTTTTAGTCCGAGGGTTTCTTCACAGCAACAGAAGCAACCAGAACTCCCCAGGAGCAACACGGGAGCCCCTCAGGTGATCCACCTCCCTCCTTAGCCTTGATTGATCATTGGTTTTCACCTTAGCCTCCTATTTGCCCTGTGCTTCCTAGAGGTTTCCGTTTTGCATTTCCTAATGACTGGAGAGAAGCTCTCCATTTTCTGAGACAAAATGCCAGCTCAGATTCTTCTCCTTGTCATTTCTGATTCCTTACTGTTGGCTTTTGGGAGTTCTGTATAAAGAGTTGTCTCGGGATCTGTAGAGGATTAACCCCAGAATCCCCCATCAATGTCAACATTTGGGAATGTTCCAGTGTCTTACATAAAATAATGGAATATTCACACCAGAAGAGTTTAAATCATCTCTGAATTACTTGTGATGCCTAATACCATCAACACACTACGCAACAACTGTTATTCTGTCTTGTTTAGGGACTAAGGACTAGGGAAAATCCGGGGATGGTCTACACACGAGCTAGTCTCTCCTACTATTTCTTCCTCACAATTACTGAGTTTGTGGTATTGAATGCATGGATACAGAAGTCCGCCTGTACACTGTACACAACTTGTTTATTAACGTTGTGATTCACAGATATTTTCCCCTAACTTATGGCTTGTCTTACCAATCTCTTAGCTTTCAATTGCAGGAGACTCGATGTCTTACCTGGCCCATTTTCTGACAATACACTCTTCAACAGAGCGAGCAGAACATGGTGGGCAGTGGGCATGCACAAGGCTCCAGACAGGGAAGGGTTGCCATGCTGAGCAGGAAAGCCTGACTGATGTCTGGTGAGTGGAACCCCTGCACTGTGCTAGAAAATGAGCTACTCTTCCCAGCCCTCTTTCCCCTATACAGTGATTTTTTTCAATAACCCCCGCATCTTCTTTCTTGAAATGCCTCGAGCTTCATTTCTTATCTCCAAATATGTCAAGACAGCATATTAATTTGGGGAAGAAATGTTGAGTCATTTTTAAACGATTAAGCACAGTAAATGTCAACCATCCAAGTGCCTACAGTAAAAGCATTGGATGTCACTTGATATTTTGGAAGAAAATTATTACTGCCCAGGGGAGTTTATATATATTTAGCTTACTCTAGGATACTCCAAATCTGCCAGTGCGGAGCTTTCTGGCAAATGCTAACAGTTTCCATGACACTCCTCAGGCTTCAAGAAAAAGGGTCAGAAGAGAAGGGAGCAACTCTTCTGCTACTCCTCGTCTAATGAACTTTAATCCGTGTCAGCCCCTACCCAGAGTCAACCGTGGATTCAGCCCTTCAAAGTGAATCTGTAGATGGGCTGTGAGCCATATGAGTTTATTCTGCTTTAAGTCAAAATCCAGTCTGATATGTGCACATATGTATCCAGATTTAATGGGCCAACATGGTGCTTTCCTTCTCCCTCCCTCCCTCCCTCCCTCCCTCCCTCCCTCCCTCCCTCCCTCCCTCCCTCCCTCCCTCCCTCCCTTCTTCCTAATGGCAGCAAGGTCTCATAGATCCTAGGCTGGTATTGAACTCACCAGGTAGCAGAGGATGCGCTTGAATTTTCCGTCCTCCTGATTCTCTTCAGTGCTGGGATGGCAGGCAGGCAGCACCACATGTGGGTTTTGTGGTGATGGGATCCAACCCAGGCCCTTGAGCATGGCAGGCAAGCATTCTACCAACCATGCTTCTTCCCTAGTTGATCATATGTAAAGTGAGATAATGCCCATGAGAGGGAGGCATTCTGGCCATCCAGCTGTGTACACAGTGTTGCTGATGGTGCAGAGGAAGAGGATTTGCCATCTCTGTCTCCATCTCTGTCCGTACTGGACCTGCTAGCATGGGCCTTTTCATACCCAGTGTCACCTCTATTTTCTGAAGCAGGAATATTTCTATTTCCTCATGGCTCAGTTCACGGTGCAGTTCAGGCTGCAGAGACAGGGAGCTGTGGCCGAGACTTTTCAGCATGGGCAGCATGGTTTGTGATTGGTCTAGAAGACGTGTCATTTTAAGCGAAAAGAACGGAATCAATAAATGGACAGAAATAGCTGTGACTTCATTCAGGCAAATGCTCTATTATACTTCCTGGACATCTTTTAAAGCTTACACTCGAGGGCTGGGGCTTTATGGGGAGGTTGGCTCAACACTTCTTTAGACTCTTCAAGACCTTTTAGAGCCTCCTGCCAATCTCATGAAACTTCCTATAAGGTCCACAGTTATGCCCCTAGACCCTTGCAGCTACAAACTTCCTCAAGAACTGCTCTGGGTGGCAGAGGAGACTAGGAAAACTGCTTTTTGTTTGTTTGTTTGTTTGTTTTTGTTTTTCGAGACAGGGTTTCCCTGTAGTTTCTAGAGCCTGTCCTGGAACTAGCTCTTGTAGACCAGGCTGGCCTCGAACTCAGAGATCCGCCTGCCTCTGCCTCCCGAGTGCTGGGATTAAAGGCGGGAAACTGCTTTTGAATGCCAATTGTGCCAAAGTAAGATCAAATACACCTTGAGGGTTGTTTCCTTGCAGTGGTTAAGCTCCACATTTATAAGCTGGGTGACTTTGGGGCAAGGTGCTTCACCTCTCTGCTCCTGGTGTTCACATTAGTAAAAGGAGACATCATTAGTAGCCTCTTACATGAGGTGTCATGAAATTCCTTCAACATACTATAATGTCAGAACAACACCTGAGCAGAGTAGGCATGCGGAAGCCTCAGTGTTTCTCCTCACTCCTCTCTGCGCCTGCCAAGAAGGTCTGTCTGAAGCAGCCACAATTACCAGGAGCTCTCTCCACCGGGTCCTCATTAGCTGTATGGATGCTCCAAACTAGTGTAGGAAGCAAGAGGCAGGCACCCCTATGCCAGAAGGGTTCTGGGGAAGGGAAGGCAGACTCCAGGCACACCTATGTCAGCAGGGTGCCTGGGAGGAGGAGGAGGCCAGACTTCCCTGCTTCTCTTATCTGAACTCTGGCCAGAGGCATCATTACAAGATGGACTTTTTTTTGCACACACAAAGCTTCCTACCAAGCAGAGACGCCTTTGCATAGACAAAGCTTCAAGCTTCAGCATGTAAAATCAGCTGCAAAGGAATGGCTGTCATGCACGCCTGTCTGTAAGTGCACGGGGAAAAATACAAATAGGGGCAGAAATGCAGCACAGGACCACCCCTTCAGCTCTGCAGCCACTGAAACGGCCTTTTAGCTCAGCTGCAGGCCTGTCACTGAAGCCTTGCAGACGGCTGTCTCGTTCTGCGCGTCTAGTTATTTCCACTAATGCCGATTTTGAATGCTAATCAGCTTTTACATTTTTTTTTTCTGTTACTCAAGGCAAAGTTTAAAATAAAAAGGATTCAGTTTGGGCTCTGATCAAGTGAGTGGAGGAGCACACAGTACACAAAGCCACTGTCTGTGCTGGAAAAGGAAACCAGAGGATGAGGCCTGCCTGGAAGGGGACATGCTGAACAGACTGTGGCCAGGGACAGCACAGGCCAGGCAAAGGGAGCCAGCAGCTGGCACCTAAGATATTGGTGCCGGTACAACCCATGGCCAGAACAATGTGCTGGGCTGCCCACTTTGCAGCCGGCATTCCCTGGCTCAGATCTTTGATCTTAGAGAAGTGGCATGGATCGCCGCCATCGCTGTCTCCTACCCAGGCATCTTGTTAGGACACAGGAGTTGTTGCTTGCTTTTGTCCGAGCTCTTCTGTGGGAAGAGCCACAGCAGCATTGCTGGATCCTAGAGGACCAGAGTTGTTGAGTGTATTTTCTGCCAAGAGATCATGAAGAGAGTGGGTGTTTCCGAGGCCATTAATAAAGCACAAAGTGAAAGCAAGGCAGTGTGTTCATGGCACAGCAGCAATTCCACAGCCTTGCAGCATTGAGTGTGTATGTATTTGTTCACGTATGCGGATGTGTGCATGTATGGATGTATATGCATGTATCTCTGTGTGTATGCATATGTGTACATGCATGTGTTTGTGTTTGCAAATATATGTTTGGATGTGTGCATATATGGGTATGTATGTGTGTGCCTGTACATGTGTAGGTGTTTGTGTGTGTGCATGTGTGTGTGTGTGCATCTCCTTTTGGTGAGTCAGTGGCCTTGGGAAAAAGGTTTTTCTTCTGTGGTCCCCAGAAAGCAGAGATGAGCTGGATTGCTGGGTTCTCAGAGCCCCGGGGCTTGCACAGTGTGGGGCCCCACCTAATGGCTCCACAGGTGGAATTCTAGATTGTGACCAGTCTGCTGTCCTAAAGAGCTAACTACAACTGAGCTTTCGCCAAGCACGTACCCCACACAGAACATTCAGCATAACCAAGGCCTCAGCACTGTGCTGAGGGTGCCCGAGGCCAGTGTGGATGTTGGAGAGTTAGGTGAACCAGATCCGAGACTGGCTGCTTCTCAGGCCTCCTCTGTGTCCAGGTTCTGCTCTGTTGGAAAAGCTGCAGGTGTTTCTGGGTGTCAGGATTTCTGCTGAGTGCTGCCTTGGTGCAACTGTTACTAGAGAGGCTGTTAGAAGCTGGCTTGCAGGGTGGTTCAGACAGCACGGAGGCTCCCTGCCCTCTCCTCTGGCTTGCAGGGTGGGTCGGGTAACACAGAGGCTCCCTGCCCTGTCTTCCTCCTTGGTTTTTCTGTCACTCAGGACCACAGTTCTTTTTTGGAAGTCCTCATAGATTTTTTTTGGCTCTGTGCATGATTTGTCTATTTGTTGGAGACAGGGTTTTATAAAACCAGGCTGTCCTAAATGCACCATACAGTCAAGGATGCCTTGGACTCCTTATTCTCCTGCCTCTACCTCCCAACTGCTTGGTTTCAAGCATACACCATCACACCCTGCAAAGGTGTAGCTGGTAGTAGCTGTAACCCATTATCCTTCTGTTTCCTCTCTCTCAGTCTTTGCTTACCATTGTGTACCATCAAAGGGACCCGCTTCTTTCTTTCACCTTGAGATATCTTACAGTGAGTTCTCTTACAAAGCTGTACAAACCATCAGCTCTACAAATGGCTGAAGTTGGCCTGATGGCTTGGCTTATATGGACATCCTCATTCCTCTGATGCTGATTTAGGGAGTGAACCTGGAGCACTGGGGCACAGTGGTCCCCTGCATGCCCAGGCTTGGGCAGACTCAGATGTCTGGAATCTGTGTTTTTCCAGATACTTTTCTGACTGACAGATGAATGCAGGGTCAGCCAGGAGAAGCCTAAGGCAGAACCATGGACAGGAAGTTCTTCAGGGAGACTTGGGTCCTGGCAAAGCGAAAGAAACCATAGCTCCGATGCCTCAGAACACTCCAGAGTTCCTTTGAGCATACCTTCTGGGTTTCCTCAATTCTGCCAGGCTCCCCCAGCTCACCCACAAGTGATTCCCAGACTGGGGGCTCAAATCTCTGTACCACAAGGCGGGTACCCTGAAGGATGGATGCATCCTCCTCTTTGCCCCATTCTGAGCCTGCCTTGAATCACTGCCTCGGTTTGTGTGGTGTGTCTGTTCTCTGCTGCCTGGGTATGCATTGAAGTTCCTTACTATCCTCGGTATTCTTTACCCCAGGCCTCCACTCAGCAACACAGCTGATTCAAAAAACATCCCAAAGGGAAAGAGTTACTGACCTTCCTGCTTCACTGACACCGTTTCTATTTATTGATACCAAAATGATATTGCAATCCCACCAGTTCAGATTGTGTCTGTAAGCTTGCCTTGATGCCCTACAGTCTGTGTAAATTGTATACTTCTGGCTGTTTGTTTGTGTCTAATTTCTTTTAGAAAGGTTTGAATCTTTCCTTTGGCTACTTGTCTGGCTTTGGAAAGATGACCTAAGCCTTCATTTCTGTCTTTTAAAAATTAATTTTTAAAAATATGAGTGTGTGTGTGTGTGTGTGTGTGTGTCTGTGTGTGTGTAGGGGGTATGAGCACATGCATGCAGTGCTTGCAGAGACCAGAAGAGGGCCTCAGAACCTTGGAGCTGGAATTATGGTACCTGTGAACTTCCTGACACACGTGCTGGGAACTGAGCTCCAATCCTCTGCCAGAACAATCGCTGGCACGTGTCGAGCCAGCTCTCCAGCCTCCTCAGTTTCTTGGGTCATAAGTCAGGGTGTCTGACGGGGCTTCCTGATGATGGAGACGAGGAAAGAGCCTAAGAATTCTGCCCCTTTCTCTCCTGATCTGACCTGCAGTTTAATCCTAATACCTGATAGAGTCTGAACCATTCTGTAGTATGTGCATATCTTCCTGTCAACCATGGTTCCTGCACAGCACAGCTCGCTCACTACTGTCTTATTGCAGCTTTCCCAGGTTTAGCCTGGGTCTTGGAGTTCCCTCTAGAAGAAGAGGTCATAGCTGCTGGTATCTGAGTTTGTCTCTGTGTGGAAATCACACCTGTGTTACCACTTTCTCTCTGTGAGGTAAGGGCAGGTGTCTGGAAGCAAAGCCCTGGATCCGAAGCAAATGTCTGCCCAATGTCTAAGTGACCTCTCCCAACTGAGTCCACAATGCCATTCCCATATCCAGCCCATCTGAGTCGCTACTTCACTGTCTTTCCTGAGGTACAATGATGGGCAATCTCGGTCATCAGCTTGAATGGACTGAGAGGCACCTAGGAGATCAGTAACTCTGGGTGCATCTGTGAGTCCTTGAAGCAGGGACTCAGGTCTCTCGGTACTGGCAGAAGCCTTGCTGTTAGTGATGTGGCTCCATGGGGAATGTCCCCACTCCAAAGTGTGGGTAGAAACATCTCTTTGGCTCGGGCGAGATAAAGCTGGGGAAAGAAGTGAGCTCCGAGAGTGCAGGCATTCCCTCTTGTTGCTTCCTGTCTAACAGGAAGGGAGGTGCTTTTCAGTGCCTTGGCAGCCATGATGGACTGAAATTGTGAGTGAAATATATCTTTTATCTTTTTAAGGTTTTTTTTTTTTTGCACTGTCACAGAGATGAAAAACCAAACTAAGATGGTTCTACTCAAAGCAGGGAGCAGCTCAGCCTTACACAAGGCAGTCAGGAGAGGCTTACTTTATATGCATGTGTGTGTGCCTGCGTGTGTGTACGCACATTCAAGTCGGTATATACGTGTATGTATGTGTGTATAAGTGAGCATGTGTGCCTATGTATGTGCGCACACTCACACATGTGTGGATCAGTGTGCATGTGTATCTGTTTGTGTGGGTCTGTGTGTGCACACTTGAGAGTTTATGTGCATATACCTGTATGCATGTGGATGTGAATGTGCAATATGCACATGTGCATGCATGTGTGTGTGAGCCTGGGTGTGTTACTTGTCTTATTGCTGTGACAAAATACTGACAGAAGCAACTGAGGGAGGGTTTATCTTGGCTCACACTTCCCCAGTGCAGCACACCATGTCCAGGAATGGAGATGGCAGGCCTGTGAGGCAGCTGGTCACATTGTGTCTGTCCAGAGTGAGGAAGCCGAGAGAGGCGAATGCTGGTGCTCAGCTCACTTTCTCCTTTTTATTCAGCCTAAGACCCAGTGCTGCCCATACTCAGGGTGGTCTTCCCACCTCATTAACCTAATCTAGAGAATCCCTAGAGATAATGCACAGCGGAGGTTTGTTTCCATGGTGATTCTAAACCCCATCCACTTGACAGTCACGATGAACCATCGCAGATGGATAAGATCTTAACTATGTTTCTGTGTGTATTTCAGGTGGACCTGGGTAACTACTAGGTGAGCCTTACAGGAGGTGGGGACAAGAAACTCCTCCAGATTATAGAGAGCAGATGTCAGCTTTAGCATCCGTGGGGCTCGAGTAAGCTGCAACGATTAAGAACAGAATGTCAGTATGGTGCCTCCTCCTTAATGGAACATACATAATATCCAAGGAGGATCAGGAAAAGATTCCAGAGCCCTCATTAGACTTAAAAGCATCCAGCGTGGTTGGATTAAGCCCAAAGGAATAGTTAAAAACTCCGAACCAGGACTACCCCTTTATTCTCAGCAGAGAGACCCACCTCGGAAACCATTCATCTGCAGCCATGTCCACTACAAATCACTCTTGACAGCGGTCGTGAGTGCAACACCTGCCAGTCAAGACTGAACTTGTGGCCCTCAGCACTAGGGTATTTATGTAGAAGAATTCCCCTTTTCTGGGCATTGTCCCCTGCCAAAGAAAGGCACTTTGCCCAAGATTATATCACAAAAGCAAAGAAGGAAAACACTTTTGCAGAAGTGGTTCCTTTTCCACACCATGGGCCAGCTCCGGATGGCCAGCCCCATTCCAGAGATCATGTTGTAGAGCTGGGGAGCTTGCAGATGAAACTCAAAGAGTACCCTGATTTCTTCTCTCCATCTGGAGGAAGCATTTATGTCTGTCCACCAGTGTCCTGTGCTCTCTGCTCTGCAGAGCTCAGGCGTTATAGCTTGTGAGGTCTGGCTCCGCCCTGGCTGTGAATATTGACACAGTCACTCCAGGCAAAGAGGCACCTGGGCCCATCTAGAAGGAGTTCGAAGAGCTGTGACGTTTTCTGAGAAGCAGACTCCTCGATCCATATGCGATGGAACCTTAGCAGGAAGGGCTGCAGGGACAGCTGCCAACCACTGTGATGCTGCGAGAATCTGCTGAGTTCTTGCTGCCAGACACATCGCCCGGGGTGTGAGCAAGTCGCTGCCCTGAGCACATTCCTTCAAGATGGTACCTTGCACCAATTTTTGGGGAGATATGTTAGCATGCATCTGCAGGGGGATAATGTTCTGAAAAGACAAATTTTTGTGCAATGTGTTTAAAATTCCGCTGTGTGTCAGGAGCTCTGGGATTGTTTGCTAAATAGCAACGCTGCAGAGCCTCGGTTTCAGTATATCTGGGGTGAAGCTGGAGGGTTCTCACCTGTCTTCCTTCTTTTCTTCCTCCCTTTTCCCTCCCTCCCTCCTTCCCTCCCTCACTCCCTTTCTTCCTTCGCTTACCACCCCCCCCCCCACACACACACTACCTCCAGGATCTCAGGTAGCATGGAGCTGGCCTCAAATTTAGTATGTAACCAAAACTGACCATGAACTCCTGATTCTCCTGCCTCTACCTCTCAAGTGCTGGCACGACACAGGTGAACCACCATGTTCAGTTTCTGAATTGCTGGGATGGGACTTTCTTTGCACGTGTGGTGAGCACTCAGCCTCAGTAGGAGCCCTGCATGTACATTTCTAACAGTTTCCCACAGTTCCTGAGGCTGCTAGCCCTGAAAAAGTCATGCAAAGAGGGCAAACTCCAAAGAATGCCATCAGAGGAGAACAGTGTCGGAGGTGCATTCTCTCATTAACCTCAAGTGTTCTCGTTAAGCAGCCATGGCTCTCTCGTTTCCAGCAGTTTAATGCACCACCACTCCCCCACTGGAATCACTTCTTGCTGGATGCTTAGCAGTACACTGTGGACTCAGGTCCTGCCTCGGGTGAGTTGATAGCCTTCATATAGATCAGTAGAGAAGCAGGTTTCTACATAGCCTTGAGAGGTCTAGTTTGTGCAGAACCCCAAGATGACCCAGCAGAGGGCGATAGTGGGGCAGAGATGGCTCCGATGAGGCCTTCATCAGCCTTGATGTCTTGAAGGGTCTACACCTGCCCAGAGCCCTCCTTCCTACAAACCCTGCATGTTTGGTTGTGGGGAGAAACTATGCCTTCTGTTAACATGAGCATTGGCCAAGGGCAAGCTTGCACAGTCCCAAGTTCTAAGCACAAAGTGGGGAGGAGGTATGAAGCCTCTTTTAATATATACCCAAGAGCCCTCCAGTAAGTCAGTGAAAACGGCAGGATTTTCTCAAAATTATAGACACTAGATTGACAAGCTATGCCAGTTTACACTTGCCATTGAGAGTGGGGAATTGCTTCATTCTCTCCTGGTGCCAACTACATCCACATAAAACCTGAGAAAACTTGGGAAGTAATTCTAGACACAAAAGAACAGCATTAAGCACAGCTTTTTGGTAGCCACATTTTTTTTTCTCATATTGGCTCTGTTTGCTGGCAGCGAGCAGGTGCACCATGGCTCCTTTGATAGAAGACTTACTGACTCAGCATAAGAAATGGTGGCTTCCTGGTTCATGCTAGCAGCAAGAACTCTGGCTTGTTCAGGAGAATGAGCATTTGAATGGGGTCTGCGAGCAGAGAGCTACAACTTGCTTAATGGAATCATAGACCCGCTGTGTGCCTGGAAATGGGATTGTGAGCATGGCACACAGGGCTGGCACTGAATGGATCTCTGCCATGTTGGACTGGGCAGAATCAAAAGGTAAGGCAGCATTTGTCCTAGCCATGACACTTAGCATTTTAAGAAGTGGTCCTGGTCAGAAAAGGATTACAGATATGCAATAGGACAGATTCAGACATAAACGACCCTTATATGAGATATAGTGTGTTCAAATAAATATGTATAGGCTTGGGAGAGAAATAAAATGAATATAGACAGTTATAAAAATTATAAATGGTTTTAAAAAACAAAGTCTTTAAAGAGACAAAATACAGACAGTCATAGATTAAAGGAGTAAAGAGTGAGCCACATAAAGATGAAAAATACACAGAGAGTCTGGATCATGTATATTATTGTGTTTTCTTTAAATGTTTTGGCTGTGGATGAGCTAAGCACAGAAAGACATTTCATTGTACAGGCTGCTAAGCTAAAACAACATATATGCTTAAAGGTATCTTGACTTCAAAAATTGAATCTAAGAATCTATTGCTTTGGAAAAGAGGTTCTGCTTTTCTTTCCACAGAGGATGAAAACCTCTGGATTACTTCCAGGCTAATGCGGTTTGATGGGGCAAGACCCCATGGAAAGTCTCCACAAACCCCCAAAATACTTTGCCCCCCCCCCCAAAAAAAGCAGGAAGCAGTTTGGAGAGAACTACACCAAAATTCCAAATATTGTTTATAAATGTTTGTTTACATTTAAATGTGAATATGCTACAGAGATGAATACTTTTCATTGTTTGTTTCTTGGCCTACTGATACAATTTTAAGGTCAATTTTGTTATATGTATATTACTGCTCTTGATTAAGGTATTGTGTTAAGTTCAGTTAAAAATAATTAAGAGACACAGGTTAATAGTCATCTATAATAGTTAAAGAGTTAAAAATAGTTAAAAATAATGAAGAGACACAGGTTAATAGTCATCTATAATAGTCAAACTTGCAGTCATGTTTGTTAGGTTTTCTAGATGTATTTCAGATGGATAGGTATTCTTTAAACCTTTCAAAGACTAACAGAATATGGCTTTAAAATGTTTAAGAACTTAGGACTTTTCTTGACAATGAGACACAACTGCTCCTGGCAGCACCAATCTACTTCAAGAGGATGGCAGACACCGAAGGGGCTCCTTATAGAGTTTGCTAGCCATTTGGGCAAGAAACTGCCCTTACCTAGACTGCTTGATGGCATGCTGTATGAACTGAACATGAGGACCACAGAAAAATGACTTCTAAATTTGCCTAAAGAAGGTGAGACAGTCCTTCAGGGTTCCTGCTTCATGAAAGAGTCCACCAGACATTCTGCAGGACACAGATAGATGGAACTGTCTTTGAAGTTTTCTGCTTCATGAAAATCTGTTAAATACTATGGGCCTTTAGGCTGGAGATGGATGCCCCAATGTTACAGAAGAACTTTGGATGACTCTCCAGGCAGCAAGAGGTCTCCGCCAATTCTAGAGTTTTGAAGGTTGCTTACAATGCACTTCCTGTTAACTTAGGTAATATTATATCCTGCTGGGGTCTTTGAGGGAGTTGAAAAATAGTTATAATAATAGTTTTTCTTAGTTATGGTAAAAGATGAATATTGTTAACTACAATTCTTGTTTGATAACTGTTTGGCACATGTAATTTTACTATGTTAAAGCTAAAACTTTCTTTTATACTTAGACACAAAAAGGGGAGATAATGTGGGAAGTCCTTCTGTATGTGTTTCTTTTATTGGTTAATAAAGAAGATGCTTAGGCCTACAGCAAGGTAGAATAGGGCAAGGTGGGAAAATCTACACTGAATCCTGGGAGAAAGTAGGTGGAATAAGAGAGATGCCATGTAGCTGCCGAAGAAGACAGATGGCCTGGAATCTTGCTGGTAAACCACGAGCCTTGTGATAAAATATGAAATAATAGGAATGGGTTAATTTAAGTTGTAAAAGCTAGCTAGAAATATGCTTAAGCTATTGGCCAAGCAGTGTTGTAATTAATACAGTTTCTGTGTGATTATTTGGGGTCTGGGTGGCCAGGAACGAACAAACAGCCTCCACCTACACTCCCCAGCACTGAGTAGCCTACCACCACCACCTGTTATCTGCTCTGCACATGGTTGGGCATCCCTTGCCTAGAGCTCTGCTGTAAGCCCCAGCCCCGTTACCAGGAATCCTGTCTCAGATTTAATCAAACCAAAGACTCTGTGTTCAAGGCATTTAACAGACTCCCTCCTCTCTTCAGTACTTCTGATACTTCCTAGTATTCAGAAGCCTTGGTTGGAAGCTTCTCCTCTCCCAAGCATGAGCAGTTTTGGGAGTGAGGTGTCCCAATTAAAAGAAGATTCTGAGGCTGAAGTTTTGAGGCGAGGTCATGTTTATTTGAAAGAACGTTGGGGTGATATGGTGGGATGGTTTAGATTTGCTTTGGTAGCATATGCCTCTTTTTTTTTTAAAAAAAAAAAACTTATGCTGCTGGGTTGGAGTCTGTTTTAATAGGTATTTACAGTTGCCCCAATGTTTGGGAATATACAGATAGACAAGGGAAAGCAAATGGGACATAGAGGGACATCAGGGGATGTAACAGAGCCAGAAGCAGCAGGGTGAGACACCACTCTGCTCCACACTGCCTGCCGCCCATTCCCACCCTCAGTTCCCTGGTCCTTTATGACATCAATCCCAATTCTTGACTTCCCTGCGGGAAAGAATTCCCGGACAAGCCATTAGGAAGCAGAGCTGGGGATTAGTTTGTTTGTTAAGCATTTTCAGCAAATTTATGAACAGGAGTTAAGTGGGCATGGAGACAACATAGGGAAGGAGTGAGGCCCACTCCAGAGCACTAGGGTGGTCTGCTCAGAAGAGTCACTACAGAGTGACTTTGCAGTTGCCAAGTATAATAATGCTTTTGGTGGCTTCTAAAGTTAACCTCAAGGTTTACTAAGGAGTTCAAATAAGATCACAGGAGGGGTCCTAGGTATTGGATGGGATCCCTGTAGGTAGGGTAAAGGCCTAGGTCACAGCATTGCAGGGAAGTCAGGGTCTTCTACTATCAACAAAGGTTTACCCATTTAAGGTCTCTGGAAGTATCTGAGAACAGCTGAAGGCTGCATTTATGGGCATGTAGGTTTGGGCATGGTGCATGGTTTGCTGCTGTTTTAACACTCTTCTCTGTAGAGTTGCTATGTTGGCAACCTTCACAGCAAAGGCTCTCAATTGTGCTGTGCTGGGATTTTGAATTCTCAGCTGATAGGAAGCTTAGCCTATCCTCTAGCTAGGACATCTGGGTCTCCTATGTCAGGTTCTCAGAGGGAATGGTGATTTCCAATGGTTGAGTCTACAAAGAGATCCCTGCTCCACTTCGGGAGTGGAATAGGCTTTTCAGATTTTAGATTCAGCATTAGTCTGTCTACATATGGGTTCCCTCCTCTGAGTCACTTTCTCCAGTGTCCGCCCTTCCTTCCTTCCTTCCTTCCTTCCTTCCTTCCTTCCTTCCTTCCTTCCTTCCTTCCTGTGCACAAGAGGGTGTACATGTGTGTAATGTATGTAAAGGTCAGAGATCAACCACAAGTTTTGTACCTCTGGTGTCAAACGTTTTGTTGTTGTTGTAGATAAGGTCTCTCATCGAGTGGAACCCACCTATTTGTCTAGGATGGCTGCACAGGGATCCTGTTTCTGACTCCACAACTCTGGGATGGGATCACGCTCAGGTGGCTATTCACCAAGCACTGTAGTGGACACCCTGCTCATAGACATAATTGAAGGAGGGCTGTATTTGTGGAGGCTGCTCTCAAATGGCTTTGTTAAAACGTGGTCTGCTATTTTCATATTTTAGTAGCCACAGCTTCAAGGCCAGAATCAGGCTAATCTCAGGAACAAAAATGACATTTTCTTAACTACAAATGGTGAAAACATACTTTAGGTAAGATTTTTATAAAAACCTGTTTCCTCTGACTAGCAGGGCAGAGATTTACTTTGGAAATCAACTTCAAGGGACAATGTCATCTGAAATTACAGGACCCCCAGAGACTTACTAAACAGAAAAGGTCATAGTTTACAGACTCTATAAAAGCTAAGCCAAACTTAGAGGAGAACGATTCTAGTTTTTTTTTTTTTTTCTCATGGTTTATTTTTTTTTATATTTACGATTCTAGTTTTGTAGTCCTCTTACCACCCACTAAGGACAAAGTAAGGATGAAAAAGTCTTCCTGTCACTGAGTGCATTAATTCACGCTGCATGGTTGGCAGGACATTTCTTGGGACCTCTCCGTGACAGATTGCCAAGTGATTAGTGTCGTCAAATTGACAGGATCTAGACTTACCTGGGAGAGAGACTTCAGGCACGTGGGTGGGGAGATTATCTTGATTACCTTACTGATGTTTAAGGGCCTAACTGTGGGCCATACCATTCCCCGAGCAGGGGACCCGGGGCTATACACATCGATCTGGGCGGCAGCATCCTCCACACCCCTAAGTCCTGGTTACGGATGTGATGGGAATCCGATGCTTAAGGCGTTTGCTGTCCTGCCTTCTCTGACGTGATCTCTGAGCCAGAACAAACCCATTTCTCCTGAGGCTGCTTTTGTCACAGCTACAGGAACAGAAAGTAAGACGCTATCCAGCGACAAACTAAGGCTTATAGTGTGGTAGAGAGTAACTACCCTAGGGTGGGCACACAGTTTAAAACAGAAGAATTCATTGTCCTGTCAACGAAATGGTTTTGAGTCATTGAATTTTCAGAAAATTCCAGTCTCTTGCCATCTATTCCACAAACGGTCGGTAGAGGGCAGCTGAAGGCTCTAGGCGAAAAGCAGGCGCCATTTGAGCCCCAGTGGCCACCGCAGGGACGGAGCTACTCCAAAGCCTGAGCTTGAGGAGGGCGGAGCCGGAGGCGGGAGGCCAGAGCAAGAGAGCACCGCGTGGGAGGACTGCGCAGGGCCAGGCGTGTGTACTGACGGTGCACGGCAGTGGCACCGTGCTGGTGGTTGCAAGGCTGTGCAGAGCCCGGGCGGGTGCACAAGGCAGTGAGGGGCAGAGTAGGGCACAGGACGTTGCACTGGGCATTGCATTGGGCGTTGCACTGGAGGTGCAGGGCTCTGGGTTTTGCACGGGGCGTGCAGTACTCTGGGCGGTGCACAGGGGCGGTGCGGGGCGCAGGGCAGCTGACAGCGTCATCAGCCGGGAGCAGCGCGCGCTCCGCCTCAGCAGCCACCGCATCGCGCCGCGCTTAGTGGGTCCCGGAGCTGCGCCTGGAGACTAGCCGCGCTGAGCGGGCTCTCCCCAGGTAAGCGACCTCGGCTCTCAGCTGGAGCTGGATGCAGCTCGCGGGTGCTCGGCGCTTTTTGCAAGTCCCAGGAGCCAGATTACTCTTCGGGGCTGAAGAACAGTATGCATCCCAGAACTGGGAGAGGGGGACCATCCAGCCTCATCCTGCATCCTCCAGGAGGGGAGGGGAGGGGTGAGCACGAAACCATAGCTCTGTTGGGAGAATGTTAGAATGAACATCTAACATTGCTCTAAAAGAGCAAAACCTCTGGGTTTTACACAGATTAGGGATCCCGTCCTAATAGGAGTTGCGGTTGGGAAAATCCTTCGACTGCAGGCATTGTCATGAATGCGGAAGTGGATCCCGTGGATTTAGGAAAAGTCACGGAAAGAGGTCCAGCAAGAGAAAGAAGCTTTCTGAGTCGAGAAGAGACCGCTGGGGGATTCCTCATGCTTGGAACCCGGCCTCTAGACTTAATGCTCCGGAAAGAGACCCGCCTCAGCGTCTGCTTTCCCATTTTAAAGACCAGGCTTGGGATATCCACGGGACACCTTTTCTGCTCCCGGTGGGAAACTGGGAGCCCAGGCAAGGCTAGGTGTGAGAATGTGGGTATCCATCAGAGGACAATGACAAATGGCTGCCTAGGGGTTGGACTTCACCCTGTTGTGCAGTTTCATGTCCCAGTTCAGATTCTTTGGGGTTGGGGGAGTCTTTGGCACTGAACACCCCGCGCCTCAGTTGTTCCATGCTTCCAAAGGTGGAACGCAGTGTAACTTGAGTGGAGGAATTCGTGCACAGACCGCCTTGCTTAGGGATTTATTTCACGTTCTGGTCCTTGTTACCTTTAAATTGGCCCCCAGGCATGCTAGTTTATCCTAGCAGAAGTTTTATGATTTGCTTAAAAAAACATAAAATCTTATTTTAAAGGGATATTTTGTAAGTAACAATAAAAAAGCTGAAGTATTTTACATCTCAAATCATCCCAAATGTGCTTTTTCCCACTGGCATTTGGATTCGAGGAGGTGGAGTGGGCGGGAGAGAAAAGAGGAGGATAAAATTAGAATAAATTTAACTAATTTGTATGGGAATCGTACTTTTTTATTGCTGTTGCCTGCGATTGCAGACTGTTCAGTCTTATCTGTGCTACTCCTTTATATTTGAGAGGCCCCTGAGCTGGGGCACAAGAAGACACAACAACCCCATGTCCTCCACCCCTAATTTATCTGAGAAACACAAGATGCCACAGAGAGGAGGCCCATTTGACTGAGGACGCAGCATTTCATGCTAGTGGCTGTCCTCTGGAGAACACAGGCCAGGGATGGAGAGAGCGAGGGCTAGCTGCTGAGTAGCCAGACTCAGAAGCTCACTGCTCCGTTTTTTTTGTGTTGGAAACCAATCTGCAGGGCTTATTCAGAAACCTCTAGAAGCTTTTGTTGTGATTGCTTTAGTAGGGATGCTCCAGAGGTCTGGGACACACAAGTTGAAAGGCATGCTGGGGACTCCAGCAGCTGGCTAGCAACCAGCCTTGCCAACAGAACTATTTCGGCCTGAGAATGGCAGATGGGGACCTTGCTACCAGCTTCACATATGTGTTCCATCCTCGCCAGCACACGTAATTCTGTATTTCACTAGAAATGACTTATTCTCATCACAAACGGCAGGACTTCAGATGGAGCAACCCAAATCTCTGAAAAATATTGGGGCTTGTTTCATAAAGAAAGAAATTATGCCTCTCATAGTCAAACCTTTATTGCTCATTCTCAACAGTTAAGGGATGGCTGGCATGTTGAAATCAGTTGATGGGTTTAGACAAGAAGCATCACATGTCCAAGATGAATGCAGTATGCTTTTGCAGCAGAGAATTTCTATTTGTCAAAGAGAGCATTTGGTCACCCCTGGTGGGAAGGCTCTGCCGTTTGCCTGTCGAAAAGTACTCGGCGTTGACTATTCAACACAGACAGCCAGTGTCCCGTTCTCCCTCTCATAGGAGCGTCGTGTCTCTATTGATCATCTGTGCTTCTGGCAGGGGCGCATTGGCCGTGGACAGATGTCTTTTCAGGACTAAACTGATTTCTATAACAATAATTGATTTTGGTAATGATTTCTCCAGGGAACATTTCAAAAATGAAGATGATAATTTCCATGTTGTCAAAATTGCTGATATTCTCTCTCTCCCTCCCTCTCTCCTTCTCTCCTTCCTGGTCCCCTATCTGTGTGTTTGTGTGTAAGGGGCGA
Organism: Arvicola amphibius; assembly: GCF_903992535.2. Lineage (NCBI taxonomy): Eukaryota > Metazoa > Chordata > Mammalia > Rodentia > Cricetidae > Arvicola > Arvicola amphibius. Next base: position 148,875,813 of record NC_052052.2, on the reverse strand, counting down.
GCACCTGTGGGGGGGTACATATGTGAACGTGTGCGTGTACATTCATTAGGGTGATGACCGGAGATCATTGTCGAGGGGCTTCTTTGGTGGCACTCTTTTTTTTTTTTTTTTTTTTTTTTTTTGGTTTTTTCGAGACAGGGTTTCTCTGCGGCTTTAGAGACTGTCCTGGAGCTAGCTCTTGTAGACCAGGCTGGTCTTGAACTCACAGAGATCCGCCTGCCTCTGCCTCCCGAGTGCTGGGATTAAAGGCGTGCGCCACCACCGCCCGGCTTGGTGGCACTCTTACTTATGTTCTGAGGCAGAGTCTCTGACTGAACTTGGAGCTCACTGATTGATTAAGTTGCTGGCAGTGAGCCTTTGGGGCCCTCCTGACTCTGTCTCCTGGATTACAGACATGAACTGCTGTCCCCGGCTTTTTTATGTGGGTGTCACAGATCTGAATTCAGGTTTTCTTTCTTCCTACACTTGAGCTATACAGACTGAGCCATCTCTTCAGACCTTTTAAAAGTTAAATTTACTAATGCCTGCATACATAGTTAGGCATTAACGTAATGTTATCTCATTGCTTTCAAATAGTGCTTTAGTTTTAATTACGTGGCAGGCAAGTGTCTCTTCCTTGACTTGGTGAAAAGTTCTTGAAGATACGGGAGCTGATATCTTCTTCTCTCTCTTCTTTTCTGTTGCTTCTGGAAAGTTCTGAAAAGAGATTCCTTACAGTCCTCTCCCTGGGGCCGCAACTGCTGCCCTGAAAATCAGTGCTGTCCAACAGACATGGAACCAGGAGTGTTAATATGAGGGGTTCGAATTGCATTGTTAGTCACACCAGAAGAGAAAAAAAGAAGCAGGTGAAATCAATTTTGATATTTTCAGATTTAGTATCTCACATGTCAAAACTAACCAATTAAAGGTTTAGTCAGCATGAAGCCCCAATACTTTTTTCTTCTTTTCTTTCCCCCTGCTAAATCTTAGATCCTCAAGGGCATCACAATACAGATCAGCTACTCAGTGTGACCAGTGGCTAGTAAAAGCTAACAGAGGCCAATGGAATGGTGTAGTGGGTAAGGGTGCCTGCCACCAAGCCTATTGACCAGAGGTCAACCCTGGGATTCACATGGTGGGAAGAGAGAACCAACTCTTGCATATTGTCCTCTGACCTCCTAACACATGTATGTGGAGGCTAGAGGATCGTTCCAGGAGTTCTTATTATTTTGGGACAGAGTCTTTCATTGAGTCTGGAGCTCATTGAGTGATTAGACTAGCTGGCTGCCTAGCCCCAAGGCTCCATGCATTTCTACTTCTTCATCATTGGGATTACAAATGTGTGCCGTGTTCTAGCTTTTTATGAACACTGGGCATCAAACTCAGGTTCTGTTCGCACAACAGCACTGTACTGACTGAGCTGTCTGCTCAGCCCTCTGTGTACTTCTCTGCCAGTAAATAAGAGGACCAGCTCAAATAATTGCCGTGATTCTATGAGAATTAGCTGTCTGCATCCAATCTTCCTGGAGACTAGAGGTCTTTATTGCAGAAGCCAGGGATAGACACCAACTCTGTCCTAGGAGGTACTGGTCTGGGTTCGCTTCAGCCAAGCTTCATGTTTAGTGCCTCTACTGAGGAAGAACCAGCAAACTCTTTGCTAAATTCATGCACATTGAACAGGCAGTGGTTTGCTGTGTGACTTGATACTGTGTCTCTGATCTTTGGGTGCTACTTGCCACCAATATGAGTATTATCAGTGTTTAAATATGCTTATTTTGACGTCACTAGATAAGCTTTGTGTGAAATGTAGCTCTCTACACTTGACTCTTGGAACCTGCCTGCAGCTTGAAGCAGCGTTGTGAATGACCTGAATGTAAGGATTTCACTATGCTTCAGCAGGCCAGTCATGGCTGGAAAGGCACCTACTGATGCCCCTGGGCCCTCTGGTCAGAATTCATAATGGGAGACTTTGAAAGAGAGCAGCATTTGTGTCAAAGAACTTCAGGCAAAAAAAAAAAAAAAAATTCCAAAGCTAGTTAATGTCTGGAAAAGGATTATTTTTCTTTGAAAATGGAAAAACTCAGGAACCTTCCATTAGGGCTTTATACAGTGATTATCCACACATCCACTCACCCACACGTGCACAGTCATATACCTGCACACCCACGTACTCACAAACACACACACACATCCATAAACACACACATCCAAACACTCACACAAACCTAATACCCACATATCTATATATCCACACACCCACAAAACCACAAACTCACACATCCCCATACCCACATACCCATATACCACACACCTATATACCCATCCACTCATATGCCCATATAGCCACATTTCCACACAATCATATGCCTACATATCTACAAACCCACACACATACACACATACCCATATTTCCACATGTCCAAACACCCACACATCCACATATTAACACAACCACATACCTACACAACCACATACTGTACATCCACACACTACACACCCACACATTCACATTTCCATATGTCCACACACTCATCTACCTGCATATCCATACCCACACTCCTGCACACCCATACATCCATACCCCAACACCCTAACCACATATCTACATACCTGCATATCTTCATACAACCACACACACATACAATTACTCACCTGTACACACTCTCTCATAAACAGACATACAACATTTCCTTCTTCAATGTTTCCAGAAGAGCAGGGTCAGTCATGCATCAAAGCTTTAAGAATTTTGGAGGGGAGGAAGCTTCCTACCTGTGGCCATTAGGTTTCCAGGTGTTTGTGTGTTTGATGCTGGGCTTGAACTTCAGCTGGCTTCTTATTGTAACCGCTTTGGAACTTTTGGGTTTGGGGCTGATCTGAGAGAAGATGGTCAGAACCTATGCCTCTGCATCCAAGGCAGAATCCATCCAGCTCTCTGTGGCAGTCACAGCTAATCCTTGAGGACATCCCAGCTCAAGGCAGGACCTTCAAAAGCATGGACTCCCTTTTCCAGTGCGACCAACCACCTAGCCCCAACCACCCTAAGCGCACACATCCAAGATCAGTACCAGTGCGACCACCTAGCCCCAAACACCCTAAGCATACACATCTGAGATCAGTACCAGTGTGGCCACCTAGCCCCAACCACCCTAAGCATACACATCTGAGATCAGTACCAGTATGGCCACCTAGCCCCAACCACCCTAAGCGTACACATCCGAGATCAGTACCAGTGTGGCCACCTAGCCCCAACCACCCTAAGTGTACACATCTGAGGTCAGTAGGTTGCCTTCCTCTTCTCACCAATGAAGCGGTTCCCCAAGACTTGAAGAGAGATATCTATCACTGCTCCCCCTCTAACCATGCTTAATAGTTGTCCAAGCATCTCACTTTTTTGTCTTGACCTTTGCCCTCTCTCTTAGGACCTCTTTGGACTTCACTGGTGGTTACCAGATGCTAGAAAGCAGAAGAGAAGATGGGGGAGGAGTAGGTTCTTGCTCACTGATTGGAGCAAGGTGTGCTATGGCCCAACAACAATCTCAGATAGCAATAGCGAAATGTGCATCTTAACAAGCAAGGAGAACTGACGTGCAAAGTGAGTTCTCACCCTAAATTCAATGTCTGAGGAGAGGGAGATGCTTAGCCTGATACATGACATATTCAGGTATCAACACTCAACATGCTACATCAATTATTTGTGTGTGTTTGTATCTATTACTTATATATAAAAATTAAAACAAATTTAATTAAAAGTGTAAAAGGATGAGCTAGGGAGACGGCTTAGTCAGTGAGGTGCTTGCATCACAAATATGAAGGCCTGCGTTTGAGCCCCCGGAATGTGAGTAAATACGCAGTGTGGTGGCATGAGTTTGTGATCTCAGTGCTGAGGAGATAGAGACAAGAGGATGCCTGGGACTCACTGGACCGCCCTTCTAGTCTAATAGGTGGGTACCAGGCCAGTGGGAGGTCTTGTGTCATAGGAGTGGATGGCATTTCTGAGGGTAATACTTATCTTGCTTCCGTGTGCACACCCAAGTGCAACCGTGCACATATGAACATGCATATACACCCCCCCTGCACACACACATGCACTTAAATTTTAATTGAGAACAGTGAATGGAAAGAGAACATGTATGCCCCTCACGAGCCCTGCATGACCATGGTAGTGAGGTAGGTGCGTATGCTTGCGAGCAAAGAGGAACGTGGAATTACCGGCTGGTGGAAATGGCTGGGTGACCTAGATTTGTAGAGCTCCTAAATTACCTACATTATCGTGATGGCCAAGCAAACGCTTTGTTTGGTGTTTTGATTTTCCCAGGCAGGTTCGCATGGAAAGATTAGGGAGGGGATATGGAGTTACCTCCCTGTTCTTATGTCCTTTGAATACTTCTCTGAATCCTTCTGTTTGCGCGTGTAGTAATTTCAGCAATTTTGAGGGGGGGGTGATAAATTGGATCACTGGAACAGATATCTAAACAGAAGCAAATGTAAATATGGGAGAGAGTGTAATAATCTGAGAACAGGGAGGATTTTTTTTAACCCGAGATACTAAAAAGAGAAGATTTGCTAAGTTGGATTCATACCTGTGGTAGTTTGAATGGAATTGGCCCCCATAATCTCATAGGGAGTGGCACTATTAAGAGATGTGGCTTTGTTGGAGCGAGTATGACCTTGTTGGAGGAACTGTGTCACTGTAGGGGCTGACTTTGAGGTCTCGTTTGCTCAAACTTTGCTTACTGTGACAGAGACCATTTCCTGTTGCCTCTGATCAAGATGCAGTCAGCACCGTGTCTGTCTGCATGCCGCCATTCTCCCCACCAGGATGATAATGGACTGAACCTCTGACCTGTAAGCAAGCCCAACTTAAATATCTGCTTACAAGAGTTGCCATTGTCATGGTGTCTCTTCACAGCAATGCAAACCCAAACTAAGACAATGCATATTCTGCATTTTTGCACAAATAGCAACAGCATCAACGAATAGATATTCACAACCTATTTCAGCTAACCTTATTTCTTAATTGGGCGGTTTTTGTGGCTTAGACTTAGAATCCCTTGAGGGGTTTGCGGGGCTCACAGCTCTCAGACTTGAACTGAAGTGTAATTCAGTGATACAGTCATTAGCTGACATGCAAGAAGCTCTGGGCTTGATCCTCAGAACCGCAAAAGAAAAATAAACAGATAGCCAGACAGGCAGGCAGGCAGACAGACAAACAGATAAAAAAAACCCTGAATCGCTGGTTTCAGTACTTCAATCAGCAGGTCTGATTCAAAATCTAGATGCTGGTGACCCTGTTTGGCCATGAGGCATTTGAGAGGAACTCATTGTGTAGACCAGGCTGGCTTCAAACTCCCAGAGACCCACTTCAAAACACAAAGGATAATAGTATAGTCTCCTTGTGTACTAGGAGGTATCTGAACAGAGAGCAAGAACTTCTTCTAACGTGAAAAAATGTTCTCTGTCAGAGTCAAACGCAGGTATCTTGAACCACTAGAAAGAAATGAAGAATTTGACAACATACTGCAGCAGGCAAACTTGAGGAATCAGCGTTCACATCCCATGGGAGATAGCAGAGAAACTTGCAGTGATTTTGGATTGGAAAATGTACCAAGGTTAAGATTGGCTATATCCTTTAACCTAGCAGTACCATGCATAAGAGATTTTTCTCCACAGATATGGTTTTAAAGATGAGATATTTATATAAAAATGGTTATTGATGGAATAAAAGACTTCCCGCCGTGGACTTCTGTACAGCTTATAGTGAGCAAACTGCATATCTCAGGAGACCAGCACTGGACAGACGGTGGGCTAGAACTGGACAGACAGCCTGGACAGAGGGCATAGTTTCGTCTCTCTAACTCCCCAGCTCTGGTTGATCTCTCTCTCCAACTGTGGACCCCTGGATTGTTCCCTCACCATGGTTCTAGGCCTAAGTGTCTGCCCAAGCCATTAGCTTGCAGCTAAAGATTTCCTTCTCTCTTACACACTTGGAAGAGAGTGCTTCTGGCAACTGAGCAAGTTGCCAGTTTGAATCCGTGTGAAGCAGTGAACCTGCTCTGAGCAGACTGGGAAGACGAAGGAGTTCGTTTGTCTTCCGTGGTTTGCTTTTCCTAATGATCAGTAGTGTCATTTTTGTATTGGTAACGTTTTGAGATATTTAGATAGTGACATTCTGAGAATTTACTCTTCTGTGATTTCCATCTTTTAGACAAGTTCTAGTCTCCCTGAGACTCCTTAATGAAAATACAAGTGGAGCTTTAGGGTAAAGACAGTCCTGAGACTGCCAAAGGGACCCAAACCTAGGCACTGTAGAAACTCATAGAAAGTATATGCCTGGGACTAGTAATATAGCTCAGTGGGAAAGCTCTCATGCAAGCATGAAGACCTGAGTTCAGATCCCCAGAACCCACTTGAAAGCATCGTGGTAGCATATGCCTGTAGTAACAATGTTCCTACAAGAAGACAGGAGGTCGGGAGCATTTCCAGATGCTCTCAGACCAGCTAGTGAAGTGCTGAACAGCAAAGAGACCCTGGCTCAAACAAAGGAGGAAGGTCAGGACTGACACTTGAGGTTGTTTATACACACACACACACACACACACACACACAGAGACAGAGAGAGAGAGACAGAGAGAGAAACAGAGAGACAGAGACAGAGAGACACAGAGAGATTAGCAGTCTTTCTTTTCAATCATACACCCAGCTGCACAGGTGTATAAATGCATGTGCACATACAGACACACAGATCTCCACTCTGATACACCCAGCTGCACAGGTGTATAAATGCATGTGCATATACAGACACACAGATCTCCACTCTATGCACACAAGCATACCCTCCTTGTCACTTTTCTAGAAGGGTCTAGAGCAGTGGTTCTCAACCTTCCTAATGCTGCAACCCTTTAATACAGTTTCTCATGTAGTGGGGACCCCAACCATAAAATTAATTCATTGCAATTTCGTTAACTGTAATTTTGCTACTGTTAGGAACCCTAACGTAAATATCTGATATGCAGGATAACTGATATGCGACCCCTTGGGGTCATGACCCACAGGTTGAAAATTACTGGTCTAGAGACTTATCAGACCTCAGACCAAGGATTCCCTGTATAGACTGATGCTTTCTTTCCCTTATTATCCCTCTGCTAAGAACACTCAATATCATGTTATCGTTTCATTCCTCCTTCCTGAGATGCACAGAGCCCAAGGCAGCCTGACCTCAATGTCTGGTGGCCTGGCCTTTCCTCCCTAGACTAAGTAGGAACTCTTATGTCTGGCTGTACTGAAAAGGGAGCTATCCCAGGATGCAGGTGTAACCTGTGTTTTCCCTGTAGCGTGTCAGCTCAGCCATTTGGTGTGCCCTGCTGGTAAGGATTTTCAGCGAAGCACCCACAATACCTTTGGTTAGTCAAAGGATGCTCAGCTGTCACAGGATGCTGAGAACTGTCATTGCTTTTCTCAGCTGCATGTGATACAGGCTTGAAAGCTGCTTGGCAGTGTCATGGCGAGTGTTGGAACCCAGGCCCCCTGCTCAGGGGCTGCAGGCCTCCGCTGGTTTTCAAGGCTTACTGGATTTGCCGTCCTGACCATGCCTGGGTGTGGCATACCATGACTGAAGACTCTGCAGCTAATATCTGGTATAATGGATAGCCTTTCTCCTCAGCTCTCAGACCTCATCTTTCTGGTCCTCTAGGATACTGGGTCTTCTTTCTTCTTACCCCCTGCATGTTTACATTCAGATGAACTTGAGCTGAAACACCCCATCCTCAGTCTCACTTCCTTTATCTGGAGAATGAGGCCACTGGTGCCTGGGTCACCCTCAGACTCCTGCTGAGTGTGTGGGGGGTAGGGAGAACGGGTGTATCTGTAGGTGTGTATACATGTTCATATATGTGCTGGTGGGCGTGCATATGGCAATAAGAACTCAAACTCAGGTGTTGTTCCTCTGGAGTCACATCCCTTCTTTTATGGGAAGGGTCTCTCACTGAACTTGGAACCTGCTGATCCAGCTAGGCTGGCTGGCTAATAGGCTCCATGGATCTGCCTGTCTTTACCTCCCCAGTGCTAGGATTATAAGCATTTAACACAGTACCACTACAGCATATTTGTGTGGATTCCAGGACTTGGGCTTGGTTTCTCAAACCTGCATAGCCTGTACTTTACCTCTTAATGGTGCCCCTCTGCCCATCACTAGTTGCTGTTGATGCCCTACTGTTTTTTGTTGATTTAGTCTGTACTTCCCTTGCTTCAGGCCTGCTTTGTCCCTCTGCAGAATACCAAGGTTCTCTGCAAGGGCAGCCCACTGTCCTTGGGTAGCCCTATGATGCTGGCTGTGCTTTCTTCTGGTATCCCCCTATCATCTGAAAGGCTCACACTACCCCCTCCCAGCAGAATGTGTGGCCTTGAACAAGCTGAGACAATCTTTCAACAGAGAGCCGTGGGTGGTACCAGAGCAGCAGCTCCACTGTCTTGCTATGGTGGTAATGACCTAATCCCCTGCTATTGTAGCTTAGGGCTCACTAGAGAGATCCACTCATGGGGCTGGAGGGATGGCTCTGCAACGACCAGCATACGCTGATCTTACAGGTGACCCCAGCTTGGGTTCCAGCACCCACATTGGTCAGTTCACAACTGCTTGTGACTCCAGCTCCAGGGGACTCCAGTGCCTCCAAAGGCACCAGCACTTGTGCACAGACATACAAATACTTTTTAAAAAAGAAGTCTTAAGGGGGGCACCAAGTCACCAAAACCCTTGTCACTACCACAGATTTATGAAAGGTGCCAGAGCAGAAAACAAGGGCACTAGGGTAGAACTCCGTGCCCAGGGACTGTCTCCCACAGTCAGCTGATTAGTCCAACCCTTCTCAGTTTGTTCCTTAGAAGCACAGCATAGATTCATTCATGCCCTGAACAGACTGTTTGTACACACTTCCCGTGGGCTGGCAATTCTCACCCCTGGGGGTCCAGCAGCAGCAATGAATGGATCAGATTTTAAAAAAAAAACATGGATAGCTTTTTAAAAGCAGAGGTACAAACAAACTTCAAAACACAGAAACAGTGCAGGGAGCCAAGAAGTCCCCTGTGCTCCAGCGATGAGAAAGAAAAAGCCACAAACCACCAGGTGATGAGACTTGGCTGTAAATTGAGGCAGCTTGGCTAGAGACATTCTGGTTGAGAAGGCTAATGTTTGAGCACAAGCCTGTAGGAGGTCAGGATGTGAGGCCTGTAGACATCTAGAGAAATAGTGGTCTGGGGAGAAGGACCACCCAATAGGAAGGTCCTGAGACAGGAGCATGCTTGGTGTGACCAAGAGCAGTGGAGACTTGTGTGCCTGGCAAGAAGTGAGCTAGGGGCACAATGATAGAAAACAGGTGTGTGTGTGTGTGTGCGTGCGTGTGTGTGTGCGTGTGCGTGTGTGTGTGTGTGAGAGAGAGAGAGAGAGAGAGAGAGAGAGAGAGAGAGGCCGATTGAGGGGACTTGAGCATGAGCGAATGCTTTGAACCCCACAGGGATTGGAAGAGCCCAAGTAACATGTGGAATTAGCCACCTGGGTGACAGCTTCAGAAAATCTGGTACTAGACATAGAAGCTTGGAGAGCTGGTGGTGGCAGTGGAGTGCGACCTGTGGATGTGAAGTCTAGGGGCATGTGGGGCTAAGGAAGACGCTAGGGTATTTGTCCTGGGTAACTGGAAGGGTCCTGCTGATCGTACCTGAGATGAGGATGCTGCAGGCGAGTCTCGCGTGGCTGTGTGGGGGAACTCAACTTTGCCCAGATGCAATGCTCTTGGAGGAGTCAGGGAATTCATGTCTACAGTCTAGGAGGAAGGTCCTGGCCGTAGGTTGTGAGGTTGGCAGTTGTTGGCATAGGGGTGGTGTTTGAGTCCGTGAAGGCATCCACCTGTGCTGTGGTGGAGAGCTAATGAGTAACCAGGGGAGGGGAGGGAGGGAGTCCTAGTTAGGGATGCAGAACTCATCTTCCCATCCTTTCCCATCCTTCCCCATCCTGGAGGAGTTGTTCTCAAAATGCATTGGAATTGCTGGCATCTTACAGCTAGGCTCCTGTCTCTAGGCCTGCCCTCCTGCTGGGTCTTCACAGTGGTTGTTCTGATGGAAGTGGAATGGTGTGGCTTCCCTGTACAAGCTACCTGATGGCTTCCCATTCAGCTCATATCATGCCTGATACCTAGCTCACTCGAGTCTCCATAGGACCTGTTTGTTCCTGTCTGTGCCTTTGCTGACTATATATACTTTATCCATAGGAAGGCTCCCCCTTGTTTCCAGAGTCCCTCAGCCCCTGCCTGTGTCTGCACCTGCTGCTCAGTGCTGGACAGTTCCCATCCCCTCCACATCACCTCTCTTGGAACATTACCCAAGCATCCTGCTTATTCTATCACACCATATGCTCTTGGACTGGATGGGGCACGTTGCATTGACTTCTCTTAATCAAATGGGCCCACACTGATGGAGACCTTCCGTGTGGAAGTGTTGTGTAACAATTAGATTTTCAAGCTTTTAATTGTGCAGATAGGAGAGTTTTAATTTTTTATTACATATGTCTATCTCTATCAATGTATCAATCTATCTATCAATCCAGCTAGCTACCTATCTATCATGTGTGTGAGTGTTTGCACATGAACATATACAGGGTGTAGCTTTGGGGTATTAGTTTTCTTCTACCATGTAGGCTTAAGGGATGCAATTCAGGTCACAGTGCTTGGCGGCTGAGTAATCTCACTGGCCCAGAGGGTAGAAGCGCTCTCTCTCTCTCTCTCTCTCTCTCTCTCTCTCTCTCTCTCTCTCTCTCTCTCTCTCTCTCTCTCTCTCTCCCCATCCCTCTTTTTCTCCCTCCCTTCCTCCCTCTGTGTCTCTCTCCCTTCCTTCTTCCTCCCTTTGTTTCCTGTCCCTCTTTCTCCTCATCCTCCTTCTTTGCTCCTGAAAGCTCTGGGACATTCTCTGCCAGTGTTCAAGTTTCTTACATAAAATGGAATGATATTAGCATATAATCTCTATATAACCTTCCTATGTTAGCCCATCTCTGGGATCCTCATGATACCTAAGACAATACAACTCTGTGTAATGAGGAAAAAATGAAAGTTTGGTATGAAGTTATTATTTTTAAATAGTACCTGGAAGGGATGGGGATAAGTTCATTTGGTAGAGTGCTTGCCTGCAAGCATGAAGTCCTAGGTTTGATTCCTAGAGTCATTTTTGATCTCAGGTTGGTCTAATCTATGACCACTGAACCCATGAATGTTGAAGGACACCTGTAAGGCTGCTATGTATGCTCATGTACCATGTATGTTCAGGTACCATGTGTGCTCATATACCTCTTCTCAGGATGTTCTTTCCCCGTCATGACTGGTTTCTCAAAGAAGATAATGATTTTTAATTGAGTTTATTATTTTTGAGTCTCATGTAGCCCAGGCTGTCCCGGAACTCTCCCATGTAGCTGTGGATGGCCTTTAGCTTCTGACCCTCCTGCCTCCTTCTTCAAGTGCTGGGATCACAGGTGTTTACAACTGTCTTAGTTACTGTTTTATTGATGTGAAGAGACACCATGACCAAGACAACTCCAATACAAGGAAACGTTTAAGTAGGGACTTGCTTACAGTTTCAGAGGGTTATTCTACTATCATCGTGGTGGGAAGCAGACAGGCATGGTGCAGGAACAGTAGCTGAGAGCAGAGATCCACAGACAGCAGGGGAGAGGAGAGAGAGAGAGAGAGAGAGAGAGAGAGAGAGAGAGAGAGAGAGAGAGAGAGAGAGAGAGAGAGAGAGAGAGAGAGAGAGAGAGAGAGAGAGAGAGAGACACACAGAGAGAGAGACAGAGACAGACAGAGAGAGAGAGAGAGAGAGACAGAGACAGACAGAGACAGACAGAGACAGAGACAGAGAGAGGTCTGGGTCTGGTGTGGGCTTTTTAAACCGCAAAGCCCCTTCCCAGTGACACGCCTCCTCAAACAAGGCCACACCTCCTAATCCTTTTGGACCAGTTTGTCAACTGAGCACTAAGCTTGAAAACAGATGAGCCAAACAGAGTCCATTTCATTCAGACCGCCACAGCCACCATGCCAAGTTTTGGCTATAGCTTAAGCCTTTGGCTACCGCGTTAAGCCACTGTATGTTAGTGCTTGCTTCATCCACGGCCGCCCTCGTCTTCATATGACTTGTTAGGGTCCGCTGACCCCACAGGTCTTAAAGCATGAAAACCTAAAGGCTTCCTGTCTGCAACTGCCAGCCGCTTCCGGATTCAGCTCCTTCACCGAAACACTGACAAGTGTCACAATCATGACAAATGATGCAACCCCGGAAGGTGGCGCAGGCGATGAATCTACTCGGAGTCTGCTGCTGCCGTGATGGTACGCAGCTTACGTGTGGCTTTCATTTCAGTCAACGCCGCCATCTTGGGGAACTTGCTCTTCCACAGACGTCTTCAGAGAACCTCGCTCTTATTTCGCTCCTTTGAAGCGGCCACTGATTTTACTGAGCGCACAGTGGATTCTCTCGGCAAATAACCAACAAATAGGAGTGTTTCCCGGGCACCCTACCCAGTCTTGAGACAGTGAAGCTACACAATGGTGGCTGGCCCCACAGCACTAGCCTCCTGTGTCTAAGAAGAGAGCGAGGGGTGGATGGAGGAGAAGGAGTGGGAAGAGGATGAGAAGGGATGAGGAGAAGAAAGAGAAGGAGAGGGAGGAGAAGGGGTGGCAGAGAGGAGGAACGGGTACACGTAAGCACAAAAGTAATCCCGAGAGAAGAATACATGTTCCCGAGAGCTGTGTTACTGTAAGAGCCTCGTTCTAGAGAGTACCAAAGAGATGACCTGAGATACATGGAAACATTTGTGCGTCGTCCCAGTGTTTTGCATACCCGTCCTCCTGGCGACTTCTAACAATGCCTGTTCCTGGACTACGGTGATCGGTGATCGCTCTCTCTTCCTGTGGGACACAGAGGAGGAGTTCTCAGCCACCCAGTATGCATGCTGGTGTGAGGTTGTCCTACAGCCAGCAAACAGACATTTTCCCCAGTGGTTTGTGGCTTTGTCCTTTTCCTATCAAGTTTTTGAGCTCTAGTCATTTTTGTATTGGTACATATTAACCCTGTGTAATGATGGACTTCTTTATGACATATTTGACCCTGAACATAATATATCTTGTCATATTCATCCTCCATTGTCCCCTTGTCCCCTGCCACTCCTAATGGTCCTTTCCCCTACTACTTTCTCTCTCTCTTTCTCAGTCTCTCTCTCTCTCTCTCTCTCTCTCTCCCTGTTGAGTTTAATTAGGGATTTTAAAACTTAATTTTGACTTACTTTTTTATAGTATGTGTATGTGTGTGTGCTCATGTGTGTCACAGTGAGGTGTGGAGGTCAGCAGACACTTGGAGTGATTTCTCTCTCCATCATGTGGGTCTTCAGGCACAGTAGCAAGTGCCTTTACCTACTGAACCACTTGCTGGCCCTTTATAAGTTTGTTTAGCGAGACCCTGGGAGGGTTTGTTTGCAACTGCTTAGGCCAGTGTTCACAAGCTTGAAGATCCATGGGACATTGTGCTCTTAAAGTTGATTGAGGGAGGCAGGTGAGCAATGCAGATCCCTAGATGTCCCATGCCAGCCATGCAGGGCATTTATAAATGTATTTTTTTGACTTATTTCTTTTTTTGTGACAGATTCATATAACCCAGACCTGTTTTGAACTCTTGAACCTCCTGCCTTCACCTCTTGAATACTGGGATTGCAGATGTGAGCTACCACATCCTTCCTGAAACCACATTTAAACAATTAAAAAAAAGCGGAAGTGGGCAAGATGCCTCAGAGATAAAAGGCACTTGCCACCAAGCCTGATGACCTAAGCCCCATCCCAAGAACCCACAGGACAAAGGAGAGAACTAACTCTCAAAAGTTGTCCTCTGACCCCCTCATGCACACCACAACACTCTCCCTTAACACACACAGCAAATAAATAAAGACAGAGGTGGTGTTGATTTAAATAATATGTGTATAAAAATAAGTATTATCATTTTAATGTGTGATCTTTATCAGAATTGTGGGTGAGCTGTCTGAGTCAAAAGCATCCAAACCCATACGGTTTCCCAGTAGCTGGTAGCCAGAACGTTTGAAAGGGTGAGCTGGGCACTAAGTGTTGTGGCCACACTCACAGCTTCTCACCATCATTAACAATATCAAATTAAAGTCGGGAGACAGGCGTGCGTTTTCATTGGTCTTCTGGAGAAATTAGATTGGGGAAGTGACTGTCAGACCAGATTAGATCTCTGCTATTTATACTGTGTAATACAATGATGGAAGGGGGGTGTTTGCCTGGCTAGTACCAACATTTTCACTGACATTTCTGCTAAAGGATTAGAAAAAACTTTGCATATATAGTCTTACATATTTTTATTGTGGGAAAACCTTCACAGCATACAATGTGCATTAACCATTTCGAGTGCACAGTTTGACATTAATGCAGCTATGTTTTTGGACAGTGGTACCATACAGATCCCATTGCCAGAGCTCTCTGTCTTACACGGCCAAAATGCCACCCTTACCCCACAACTTCTGTTAGCCCCGCATCCCTATTCTGTGTCCTGTCTCTATGAATTTGAACATAACTTACATTTCCTCACAGATGATATCACAGGATCTGTGCATGTGTTTTTCATGTTGGTGTATGTGCAGGTTCATGCATACATGCATATTTTTAAGACACAGTCTACCTCATGTTTTAATACAGGGTCTACCACTAGCCTGAAGCTCTCCCATTTGGCTAGAGCAACTGGTCAGCAAACCCCAGGGCTCTTCCCATCATTCCTCCCCAGTGCTAGGATCCTAAGTGTTGGCCATCACACAAGGATATTTTTGTTGTTTTGTTTTGTTTTTTGAGACTGGGTTTCTCTGTATAACACTTCTGGCTGTCCTAGAACTCTCTCTGTCAACCAGGCTGGCCTCAGACTCACAGAGATCTGCCTCCCTTGCCTCTCAAGTGCTGGGATTAAAGACATGCACCACCACCACCGGGCTGGATTTTTTTTTAAGTGTGTACTGGCATTGAACTACTGAGCCATCTCCTGAGCTCCAGCATCTTTTTGTGACCCGCTTATCTTACTCTCGCTGTCCTCTAGGTTGGTGTGCACTGTTGGGGTTTCTTTCCTTCCCCAAGCCGTTATGTGTTGGTGCTCTTTCTCCATTATGTTGGATCTGGCTTATTATCCCTTTATTGTCCAGGGAGATTTGAAAGGCTTTCATCTCCCAGCTATTGTGAATAATGGTGGTTGCAAATATTTGAGAAACAGTGGTCAACTGGCTGCCCACATTCTGTGAAGTGGAGTTACTGGATCCTATAACAATTCTCTATTTAGCTTTCTCCAAAGAGGTAGCCCCATATTTTCGCTCCACCATCATGGTGAAAATGTTCCTGTTTTTCTACATCTTTGTCATCATTTGTTATCATCTTTAAGAAAAATCATGTGTGTGTGTGTGTGGGGGGGTATGTGCATGTTGAGTGTGGGTGCCTGTGAGAGAGGGCCTTTCAAGCTGTAGTGAACTATCCAATTTGGATGTAAGGAACTGAACTAATGCCCTTTTGAAGAACAACAAACACTCTTAATTCTTAACTGCTGAGCTGTTTCTTCAGCCCTCATTTATTATTTTTTTCTTTCTTTTTTATTTTTGTTATTTTGAGAGAGTGTAAGGCACTGCTTCATTGTGGTTTGGGTTTCTGCATCAATAGCTGGTGTTATACCCTCTTCACCTGCTTTAAAGAGATGTCTGTGGAGATCCCTTGTTGTCACTTTGCTTTGTTTTATCTTTTGCTTGCTTGGTTGCAGACGTTCTTCGCATCTGGAGGGCTCTAGGTCCTCCTGAGATTGTATGTCAGCACTCTTCTTGGGGTTTCCTCTTAAGCTTCTCAGTGACATTCTTGTTGGGCAGAGGTTGAATGGGGCCTGACTTAGCTACTTACATGAGATGGTAAGGGGTCTTAGTGATTCAAAACAATCTTTTAAAAAAGGAGAGTGAACTTGGAACACTCATACTCCCATTCACAAATTTATCTCAAAGTTTCAAACATGAAAACAATGTGACACTAGCGTGTGCAGAGACCCAGGAACCAGTGGGGTAGAAATGAGAATCCAGAAACACAGGCTCATGTTTACAGTTGAATGATTGGTGTAGGAGGTTTTTCTGTCTATGTCTTGTTTTCATTGGTTGAATAAAGAAACTGCCTTGGCCTTTGGCTAGGGCAACACTTAGGTAGGCAGAGTAGACAGAACTGAATGCTGGGAAGAAGGGCAGAGAGAGAGCCGCCATGGAGCCGACAGGTCAGACATGCTAAATCTTTCCCTGTAAGCCACGACCTCGTGGTGAACACAGATTATTAGAAATGGGTTAAATTAAGATGTGAGAGTTAGCCAATAGGAGGCTAGAGCTAATGGCCCAGGCAGTGTTTAAATGAATATAGTTTCTGTGTGATTATTTCAGGTGTAAACTAGTGGGATGGCCAAAACAAAGGACCCGCTCTCCCTACAACAAATGATAGTTATTTTTTTTACTTTTTTTATTTGTATATGTGTGTGTGTGAGAGAGAGTGTATGAGGATGCACACATGCTCATGGGGTCCAGAAGAGAGCACCATATCTCTTGGAACTAGAGTCCCAGGTGGATGTGAGCTGCCCAACATGAGTGCTAGTTATTGAGCTCAGGTCCTCTGAAAGAGCAATGAGCTCTCTTAGCCACTCAGCCATCTCAATAGCCCCCAGCTGAGCTATTTTTAACAAGGGTCCTACACTATCAATAGGAAAATGTGGGAACAAACGAGGATGGAACAAATGATGGTGGGACAGCTGGACACCTGGAAGGAAGAGAGTGCAGCCTGAAACTCAGCTTATACCTTATGTGAGAATTAGCTCGTTGTAGATCAGCAAGAAGAGCAAAAACCGTAGACTCTTAGAAGACACATGGGAAATTCCCATGACCTTGTATTTAGAGATGAGGTCTCAGACATGGAACCAAAGATGAGCAGCAAATTATCAAGAAATTTTAAAACTCTTTTTCAGTCACTTGCCAACTTGGTGAATTTTATTTGGCAAGTCTAGAAATGGGCTTGGCCTAGTATGCATGGGTAGCCTTGTCCTCCTGTTCCTGACAGCGAGTGAGGCCCTCAGGCCAGCATCACCCCATTGCATCATGGGCTTGTTCCATATGTACAGAGTCCTGGGCCCCAGAGGCCTGTGTCCTTTAGTGTACCTCCTCCCAGGGGTCAGCATGTTGCACTGAACATTGATAACTGGTCCTTTGACCAGAAGAAAGTATTATTATTTATGTCATTTTCCTTGTTCACGGCTTTTACCAACGTGAAAGAATAGAAACAAAGAAGATCTCACAAATGCAACCAGGATCTGGCCAGTCTGGACTATGTCCTAAGAGCCCGTCATAGTCTCCTGACATCTTGCTTTTAGCCAAGGTTAAGCTATGAGCTTATTTGCCTCATGAAAGCAATTAACCTGAAATAACCACACAGAAACTCTTACATCTTAATTTAACCCATTTCTATTAATCTGTGTATGCCCAAGAGGCTGTGGTTTACCAGGTAAAGTTCTGGCATCTGTCTCTAGCGGGGTCTACATGGTTTCTTTCTGACTCTGCCTCCTTTCTTCCAGCATTCAGTTTAGTTTCCCTGCCTAGTTCTGTTTTACCCTTCAGGCCCAGCCAGTTTCTTTATTAACCAGTGGTATTCACAGCATACAGAGGGGATCCCACATGTTGGCCCATGGGTCTTGATGTGCATGATGGATAGGCGCATCCAGCAATAACCGTCTTGATGGTAGCATCCTGAGATGGCACAGGGCATAGTGCATATGTACACATGACATAGCTTTCATTCTTCCTATAAAGCCACAAGATTCAGTTGTGGGGTTGCCACCCTGATTTTGGCAGAACAGGATTCTCAAATTCCCAGTGTTAACACTAGAGCCATAAGGAGTTTTTACCCTCTCAAGTGCTCGCCACTGGACTAAAACCCCGAGGGACAGTGAAATCATATCAAAGTCATAGCACCGCTAAAAATAATTCACCTGTCATGTTTACACACCCCAAAATTCAGTGTATTCAAGGAAGCAGGTAAATTAAATTTTACAAATTTAACTGAGAATGATTTGGGGGGGGAAATTCCAAATAATTCCAAATGTTGCAAACAGCGAATTAATCCTCAGTCAGCAAAGTGTGATGGGAACAGGTGTCCTTTCCTGCACAGATGGTCCGTCCTGTTGTCTACCCCTGTGTGACATCCTGTCCATGGAGTCCCTTGACAGGAGCTGGAAAAAAACCAAAGACAAAGAATGAAGCACTGATTTCAAAGTTTAGAACGAATGGCTACAAGCTCTAGAGAATTTAAATATAGCAGTCTGTTTATCTATCTATCTCTATCTGTCTATCTCTATCTATCTATCTGTCTGTCTGTCTGTCTGTCTGTCTGTCCATCTCTATCCATCTATGTATGTATGTATGTATGTATGTATGTATCTATCTATCTATCTATCTATCTATCTATCTATCTATCTATCTATCATCCCTCCCTCCCTCTGCTCCTTTCTCTGAATAAAGACAACCCTGCCACATGCATACTGGATGCATCCTGGGACTCCTGGATCCTCCCAGATGTTTCATGGTTTAGCCTACACTGACTCTGGTTGCAGGTATTTCCTACCCTAAGCCCTGTATGACTCTGTAGTCTTCTTTCTCCTTTCTTTAGCTACTGCATTTCTTTAAAGAGAGCTCCGCATTCCTTGTCTGGTCTGTACCTCTCTCTTTCATACTCATGACTCCCGTACCCTTTCCAACATGACTTCTTCATGCCCTGACTTCTGCCATTCACTTCCACCCGTGCATGTCTTGAATGAGACTCACTTTGTCTTCACGCAGCTACCACGTTTCCAAACTCAAAGCCTTACTGTCTCTTTCCTAGCTAGTCCTCTGCACACCTAGCTGTCCACCTGAGGGTCAGACCACGGATCCTTCCTTGTGGAATCCGTAGAATTTTACGAATCTAAACCTTCAGATTTCAATTCTATGCCAATTTTAAGTGAACAAAAACGTTATTGAGAATGATCTAGATAACCACCTTATGTAACGGCACGGTGTTTGCGTCAGTTTCCCCACCCCCCCAAGACAAGATGTTCCACTTTCGTAGTCCCCAGCAGGCAACTGTCAAGTTTAATCAGGCTGTAGCCTGCACATTCTCCCTAGCCCTTTTGCTTCCTGTAGAAATGTCTGCTCTGCAGGAGGCTTCTCACAGCAGACTCTTCCAATGCGAGTGTTCAGGTTGGTCCCATTATCTGTCTACTAGGAACACAACCTGGCCTGTTGTTTTTCTCGTGTTTGTTTCACAAAGGGTTCGTTTTTGTTTCCCAGTGTCTAGGAGCGATTTTTAGATCCAGCAGACACCATATAACACACAGATGATTACTGCTTCTTTCAGTGTCTTTCTTAAGTAACAACTTTACAGAGGTATAATCCACCCAATTAAAACGTATGAGTCAGTGGTTTCGGTGGATTTCCAGGACTGGGCCCACTGCCAGCATTAATAGTAGAGGATCTCCATTGTTGTAAAGGGACCCATACCTGATCAATTGCCTCTTGTCCTCCAGTGTCTACCCACCGCATCCCAGGGTAGCCACAGATAGACGTTCTGCCTGTCCATCAGCCATCTGGCACTGTAACAAACAGCAGAGATAATCAATTTAGAGAGAGAAAAATTTTGTGTTGACTCACACGTTTTAGGGATTCCATCCAGTGATTTGTTGATAACTTCCTGCTCTGAGCCTGGGTGATATTTCATGGTGGGAATGTGGGATGGAGATAAAGAGAAGAGGGCCGAGACTGTGATCCCTCCATCTCCTTTGAGAACAAACCCTCAGTACTCCCCAAACTTCTCACTGTACCCCATTTCCTAAAGGTTCCACAGCCATTAACACAAAGCCCTTTAGAAGATATGCATGAATCTGATGCAGGCTTTTGCTTCATATTTGTGCTTAAATTTCCTTTGCTGAACACAAGCTGGGAATGGCAGGCACAAGGGCCATGTCTTTCTCCTAGGGGGGCAGACCATAACCTCTACCCTAATACCATCTACACTGAGTTTTTCAGTGTGCCCTTTGAGAAATTTTCCTTTTATTCCTGGTGTGTGAGTGTGTGTATGTGTACATGTGTGTGAATGTGTGTGAGTGTGTGTATGTATGTGTACGTGTGTGTGTGCGTGTGTGTGTGAGTGTGTGTGAGTGTGCATGTGTGTGTGTGTATGTGTACATGTGTGTGAGCATGTGCATGTGTGTATGTATGTGTGTGCATGTGTGTGTGAGTGTGCATGTGTGTGAGTGAGTGTGTATGTGTGTGTGAGTGTGTGTATGTGTACATGTGTGTGAGTGTGTGTATGTGTACATGTGTGTGAGTGTGTGTATGTGTACATGTGTGTGAGTGTGTGTGAGTGTGCATGTGTGTGTGTATGTGTACATGTGTGTGAGCGTGTGCATGTGTGTATGTATGTGTGTGCATGTGTGTGTGAGTGTGCATGTGTGTGAGTGTGTGTGAGTGTGCATGTGTGTGTGAGTGTGCATGTGTGTGTGAGTGTGCATGTGTGTGTGAGTGTGCATGTGTGTATGTATGTGTGTACATGTGTGTGTGAGTGTGCATGTGTGTGTGTGTGCGCGCGCATTGCTGGCTGTGACACACACACATGGTGGTTATCCTTGGCAGGAGTCACTTCTCTTTCCACCATGTAGTCCCTGGGAATTGAACTCAGGTCATCAGGTTTAACAGCCGGAGCCTTTACCCGCTAAGCCATCTTGTCGTTCTGTGTTACATTGTTTAAGTTTCAAGTATGAAGTAACTCGCCATTTTAGTATAAACCCCACTTCGTTATATTGTAAAATCTTTTCATATATCAAGGATTCCTTGTGCTTAGTTTTGGTTGAAGGTTTTTCTATCATTGTGAGATACTGGTATAGATTTTTCTTGTGATATCTGCTTTTAGTATCAAAGATCATACAATATTAGATTTAAGAAAGAACAAGAATACTATTTCTTTTTTTAAGTGTTTTTGGTAAGAGTTTAAGAAGAATTGATATTGTTTCATTTGTTAAGGGCCTGTGGAACTCACTGGTGAAGCTGTCTAGACCTGGGGCTTTCTATGTTGGTAGCTCCTAGCTCCTAATTTAATATCTTAGGGGAATACTCATGCTTTTTTATTTCTTTTTGATCAGTTTGCATTTATTGCCTTCACATTATCTACCCTGTTGGCACATGGGGGACAGGAGCTCTTCACGTTCCTTAGAGTCTTTTTGTTTTTGTAAGGCCAGTCAGTTTGTCTCCATTTTATTTCTAATGTTTAGCAATTCCAGCGCTACCACCTATTTGTGTAGCTAACATAGCTAAAGATAAGTTGATATTTTTAAATTTTAAATGAGCCAACTTTGAAGATTCTTTCCTTTGGATTCTCCATTATTTATCAATTCCACCATAAATCTAAGGGCCTCTTGCCCCTGCTTTCACATCGCTTGGCTTCACACAGTTCCTCACACCATCCCTATGATGCCGGTGGACACAGACTTCCTGTTTTTCTTACATTTTCTCCTTTCCATATGGCCCTGCCTTGGGACCAACAAACCTTCCATCCATTTGCCATCTGGTCAACCCCAGTCCTCCACAAGATGTTCCTTGGGCTGCAGACAGAATCACAGGCCCCAGTGGATCCTCCTACCTTTTTCTGTCACTGGGTAACGGCATGTGCTGTATGGACGATACTGAATCCGCTCTTGGGCTTTTGGGCCCCAGACTGCTCCTCAAGGATCCTCTTGGGTAAATGCCACGTTTTCAGTGTCTATGGGGCTGTTCCATCGATATGAGGTAGATAAATGGTTTTGAGGTGGAATGTTACTGTTTAGAACTCGGGTTGGAGCCCTTCCGTTTGAAGCCAGGGATGGAGTTAGGGCCTCAGACCTCTCTCTCACTGAACTGCACATCAGACTTCACACCCCTTGAGCACCCGACTCCTGCTCTTCTTCCTTGCGTCTGCAGGGCAGGAGGAAGCAGCTCCTCACGGCCTGCCTTTCATTCAGCTCCTTCAGACCTCTGTCCTTCGTCAAGCACATGCTTGTAATTTACTGAAAAATTGTGGAGTTCTCTATTTTCACGAGACAGGCAAGACCCTGCCTTGCATCCTTGCAAACACAGTGACTTCCTGGATGCTCATAACAGATATTCCTTTAGACAGATAAACCTCGGTGGCTATGGATACTGTATGTTTAGTATTGCTTCTGAGTCCTGTCGAACTATGGCAACAGTGCAACACAAGACACCACGTGTTAACTATTTCTTCAGACTCCTGTGGAGTGGACTAAGAACCCGTTTGGCAACATTAAGGTCCAGATCTAATGGCATGTTACCCTACAGATGGGTCCTTTCATTCAAGCTAGAGCTGAAGAGTTATAACACGAGACAAGAGCAAGTGAGGACTCAGCCGTCCCAGCAGTCAGAGCTTCCCACACTGGGGCTGGAAAGGGACGTTTCAAATCAGATTCCAGATGCCATTGGTTTTGTTTTTCAGTCTGAACCGCAGGACAATTTGTTATAATGCTGCATGCCTACACCAGTCTTAATTATCTTATGAACATCTAATAGACTTAATGAAACCCCTGAACAGACTTCCATCAGTTAGTGGCCTGACATCTTCCTGTTTTCTCTTTTAGCACTGATGTTTAGTCAGTTGTTTGGTCAGTTCCGGTATATTCCACAGAAACTGTCAACTTACCTGAATCAGTTGCTTGGTATGTTCCAGCACATTCTAGAACACTGAAAACTTTGCTTAGTCAGTACATAAGCAAATGTGCAGGACCAAGTTGAAAGGGGATTGCTGGAGGCCCGGGAGGTGGCTCCGCTGTACTCGGGTGCAGAACCATTTCCTGCCTATATTATTTTCAGTTAATAACTTCTGGACTCTGAAAATCGATTTAGTCAGCAATGCTTGCTACTGTCCCTTAGTTACTCAAAAGCTAAGAGAGCGAAAAGGGAGCATGCTGTCTGCCTGCACAAAGCGACAGACCGAGTGCTGCACATGTGCAAGCCTGATGTCAATTTTAGCTTAAAAAATGCAGGCACGGCTGAATTTTCTGTGCTTTCGTGTGTGGTGCGTCCTTCTTTGTCTAAGAAGGGATGGAGGGAAGGTATTTGAGAGTTTGTAAATGAAGGAAGAACATTTCTTTTCGAGGCTGTGTTTTTGATTTTCTGTTTGTGTCTGTGTTGGTATGTGCTTGGGTTCAGGGTGCCCGTGGAGTGAGGAAGAGGAGGTCAGATCACATGGAGCCAGAGTTATAGGTAGTCGTGAGCTGCTAGATAGCAGGTTCTAAGAACAAAGCCTGGGTCCTCTGCAAGAGCAGAATGTGCTTTTAACCACCGGGCCATTTCTTCAGCCCTAGAGAGAGTACATTTAGATACCTTTTCTACTTGTGAGTAATGCTTGCCGGGAAAGCTTCCTGGAAGCAATCTTAGTAAATATACCTACATTGTTCTACTCTACTCATAATGCAAATTACTTATGCAATTTCTAAAACATAAAGCAATACTTGTATTAGGTCAATGACGAGAACATTCAAGTTTGTTAGTTAGTGTTTAAGTCTTCCTACCCAGAAGACAGAGTTTATACTGTGAGTTGAGCGGTACCAAAGACAGCATGACCAGACCTGCCTGTGGCAGCCTGGGGATGCCCATTCTGTCCCTCTGTGCTATATGATGTTGGGGACACAGCATTCCTTTCCCCTTGTTTCCAGTGTGGCCACTATTCAACAATGGTAATGATACCAACGTCTCTAAGAGGCGGAGGATTTCATGGGCTGCTAGAAACACTAATAATGCTAACACCACACAGAGAGCTTCCCTTTTGTCTGTTTATTCCTCCAATTTATTTATTTATTTATTTATTTATTTATTTATTCATTCATTCATTCATTTATTTATTATTCCTATTTATTTGGAAAGAGTGTAGACCAGGTGTGTGTGTGTGTGTGTGTGTGTGTGTGTGTGTGTGTAATATGTATGCATTGTGTACATATTTGGGCACACATGTGTTAGAGTATACATGCACATATGTGTGCATACATGAGATGGTCAGAGTTTGACATTGGGCATCTTTCTCTTTTATTTGCCATCTCATTTATTTATAATTTAATTTTATTCTTTGAGAATTTCATACATGTATGCAATGCATTTCAATCACGTGTCTCTCCCACCCCAACTTCTCTGAATCCTGCCTCACTCCCCTTTTTCAACTTCATATCCTCTTTTTTTCAATCTGTTGTCCAATATTTGCTATGAATAAATACATGAATGTGGGACATCAACCAGAGCATGACCAACTCTCTCTCCTCTCTCTCTCTCTCTCTCTCTCTCTCTCTCTCTCTCTCTCTCTCTCTCGTTCTGACTGTCTCATTGAACCCGGTGATCACACTTTTAGCTGGGCTAGCTGGTCAGTGAGCTTCATGGATCTGCCTGTCTCCACTCCCACCCCACCCAGTGCTAGGGTTCCAGACCTACGCCACTGTGCCTGACTTTTGTGTGGGGGCTGGGGATCTGAATTTAGGTTCTCAGGCTTGAGCAGCAAGCTCTCCACACACCAAGCCATCTCCCCAGCCCTATCCTACCTCATTCTTAGGCCTAGCGTGTTGTGTATGCAATAGTACTGAGACTTTGTTCATTGAGGCATGTGGCATGTGGTCAATTATTCAATCCCCACGGTCCGCTGTCATTCTGCCTGTCTTAGGCTGACTCTATCTTCTTCCTGGGTAAAAGGCCCATGTCTTAGCAAACATGCTCAGAGTCAAGTCTATATAGAAGAATGGACTGGCTCTAGTTTGCTACAAAGTAAATCATCTGGCTTCTGGGAAACCGAGGACTAGCTGAGGGGATTTGGGTTTTGAACTGTGGGAGCAGATAATTGGAATCTGGAGTGGTTTTCAGGTGGTGATAGTGAAGACAAGCTTCATCACCTGATGTTCTTCAGCTAAATAAGGCAAAACCATGCTTTTGGGATTTTCAAATGAACGCTCTCAATGTCTGCTTCTTTGCTAGGTATTTCCTGGCCAGTAGCTGGAGTTCTGAAGCAACATGCCAGAACAGAGCAACGACTACCGGGTGGCCGTGTTTGGGGCAGGTGGTGTTGGCAAGAGCTCCCTCGTTTTGCGGTTTGTCAAAGGGACCTTCCGGGAGAGCTATATTCCAACTGTGGAAGACACCTACCGGCAGGTGATCAGCTGTGACAAGAGCATATGCACCCTGCAGATCACCGACACCACCGGGAGCCACCAGTTCCCCGCCATGCAGCGGCTGTCCATCTCCAAAGGCCATGCCTTCATCCTGGTCTACTCCATCACCAGCCGGCA
The DNA here is from genome assembly GCF_903992535.2 of Arvicola amphibius. Classification (NCBI taxonomy): domain Eukaryota; kingdom Metazoa; phylum Chordata; class Mammalia; order Rodentia; family Cricetidae; genus Arvicola; species Arvicola amphibius. The sequence continues at coordinate 148,850,415 of NC_052052.2, read as the reverse complement.
GTCCCTGGAGGAACTCAAACCCATCTACGAGCAGATCTGTGAGATCAAGGGGGACGTGGAGAGCATCCCCATCATGCTGGTAGGGAACAAGTGTGACGAGAGCCCCAATCGTGAGGTGCAGAGCAGCGAGGCGGAGGCCCTGGCGCGCACGTGGAAGTGCGCTTTCATGGAGACATCGGCCAAACTCAACCACAACGTCAAGGAACTCTTTCAGGAACTGCTCAACCTGGAGAAGCGCAGGACCGTGAGCCTCCAGATCGACGGCAAGAAGAGCAAGCAGCAGAAACGGAAGGAGAAGCTCAAGGGCAAGTGCGTGGTCATGTGAGAGGCTTCCACATAGAAGGAGCTGCTGCCCTTAGGGCATCTCTTTTCCTCCCCCCCCCCCGTGAACCCCACTGTCGTCAGGGCAGCATGTCTGATGCCCATGTGTTAAACACTGCATTTGGCTGTGACACACCCTGCAATGCCCTCAAGAGGCATTCCATACCCCCCAGCAGCCCACCCCTCAGGAGTTGCCGAATCTGCGATGCTCTCAGCATCTCTGGAAATCGAGGCCAGTCCTGAGCGGGCTTTAGCCATTTGAAGGCGAGGGGACTCAGAGCTGTGGACACAAGGAGAAACTGAGAGTACTGTGTAATGCATGTGTGTGTGTGTGTGTGTGTGTGTGATGACAGCAGGTTAGCCCTTAGCTATTGGTACCATCCCACACCAGGAAACTTAGTTCAGAAGCCACTAACATCTTTGGGGAAGCAGCAGGCAGTCAAAGAAGGCGAGAAACCAGTGGGTCCAACATGGACCTGTGGACCCTAGTGGTTCCTGTTAATGCATTTTCAGTGGGATTAAAGACAAAATACCATAGCCCCTCCAAATGATGCTCATGTTGTTCCTACTGACACATAATGCGGGGATGCCCTCACTTACTCAAAGTGCACTTCACATGCAAGGCAAGGGCACTACGACATGATGCTGTGCCAGCACTTCTTCAGTTTTCGGGGCAGGACATTGTGACATCATGCAAACATTGCAATAAGGCCCGTGTGTGTGTGTGTGTGTGTGTGTGTGTGTGTGTGTGTGATACTTTGAGGGTCCTAGAAACATGAACTTTTCTTTCTTTTGACCTTCAAGGGTGGTCACTTCTCCCAGCCCTCAGATTTTTAAATAAAAGCGAATAAAGTAGGCATTTTTTTAGACTCCCACCTTCCCCTACCCTAAGATGGCTTTCTTGTCTTAAATAACTCCATGTGTACCCAGCTGGGAAACAGCCAGCCAAGAGCATCTAATAACCAAAAGCACACCCATTTTTCTAAACGACATGAGCCTGCAGATGCTACGCGCTGCACCTCAACGAAATACTCAGAAACAGACGTCATTCACTGTGTTTTTAACAACTTATCTATATTGGAAGTAGATTGCTAGAATACACATTTAATTAATAGTAATTTCCCCCCTGTTCCTTGTTAAATGTCCTTAAGTTCCTCAGTGTGGTGTGCACCCCAGAACTGGTTCTTTCCTAATGCCTGTATGTGTATCCTGGATTCTTCAGAACAAACCAGCCACGGCTTGAGGCAGCAAAAGCCATGCCAGCTACAGATAGATTGTTCTCTCTTTTCTGGGCACAATGCCCTCAGCTTAGTCCAATTTGCCTGCCATCCTGGAGTCTGTCTGGGTTTTGGTTCTTGAAAATTCTTACTCCCACAGCCAATGAGAAGGAGCTCCTGTCTCAGCTGGTGGGACAAACCCATGCTGGCCTCGGGTGCTGGCTTGGCCACTCTCTTTAGCCCTCTTACCATTACCCAGTCTGCAGGTCGAGGGACTGCAGCACCCGGAGGCCTGTATAGTGGCCCTATGGCCTCTGTGCAGAGCTCCCGATGCTGGCCTGTGGTAGTAGGCCTCTTGTTTCATCTATGCCTCCAAAGCACACTGTTTTCAAACTCCTTTGTTTCCTTCAGGCCTCTAGAATTCAGTCTCCTTGTCTGGCCTGGTCCACTCTGCTCTGTCAATCATAGCTCACCCTGGCGATATGCTGAGGGTTGGGAAGGTCCCTCAGGATACGTATGGCTCAGTGATCTTACCATTTCTGTGGACTTCTAGAACAAAAATCCTTGGGACCTGGGTGAGCAGCCACCCTGAAAAATGAGGAAGCCCAGGAGTCAACCATGAGCTCAGACCCATTCTGGGCCCCCTCTGAGTCTCTTCTGTTGGCCATTCCCTATTACAGGAAGATTGAGCTGTGGAGTTTTTTTTTGTTTGTTTGTTTTTTGAACGTCTGTAATTTGTTGTTCCATTTCTTCCTATTTCTGTTCTCAGAGGAAATATGTCACCTTGCCATTTAGGTGTGAGATTAGTGAAGGAAAGGCCATGACTCCGTGGCTGACGTAAGATATATATATATATATATATATATATATTTGTGGTGATCCCTTCACAGTTAGTAATATCCTGCCTCTCTCACTGACAGGAGCCACTTTAGGGGGAACGTTGTTACAAACTTCACTATTACCAGTGAGCACGTCAGGGTTCTTTGAGATCTTTAAGTCAGTGTCCGTATTCCTAAGTATTTTGATCGTCGCCATGAGAATCTTGTGGTTATTCTGTTCACAGTCCTCGTTCTTTTCTGTTCTGCCTGTGAGTTTAGAGGTTGGGAGGCTGCTAAAGCCTCCCTCGCCGGGCTTCACTTGGACTCTGATTATCTCCTCTAGGTTGAGCTGAGCCCTGGGCACCTATCTCAACATCTCTTTTTGCAAACGTCTCTCTGACTCAGGAGCTGAGGGTGCAGTACTACTGGGCCAATGGCTTTCAGCCTTGCTTTGGTCCCATCCCAAGTCATAAAGCTGAGATTCTTGGTGACATCTTACGTTGTACATGGGACTGGAACCTTCTGATTCAGCCCCAGCTCATTATAAAACTTGAAATATTGCTTCGAAGATGGCACTCTGGGGTTAAGCACGGGGCTCCATGAGTTCCCTAATCCCCACCAGTCCCCTCTCCATTCAGTGACAAGCCATGGGCATGCATCC